>NC_092713.1:198504096-198806328 GCF_047496885.1 Scyliorhinus torazame | reverse complement strand
CTCCCCCACCCCCACCCCAGGACAAGACAGCTCACAACCAGCGTGAGCGTATGAGAACCGGAGGGGGTTCTCCTGTGCTGCACCCCCTAAACATTCACGAGCAGAGGGCCCTGGACCTCACTGGGGGATCCGCCACCCGGAAGGTCGCGACATGCCAGCTCGGAGGCGCAGAAGCATGTGAGACAACCATGCATGTCCTCACCCCCCCCCCCCAACCCATCATCGTCTCCCTCACACACTGCGCACTGCTGCCTCGATCCCCACCCCCTCACACTGTGCACCCACCACCACCATACACCCGGGACACCGTGTTAACGAACCCTGAATCTTTATGTTCCCTAGGGCCAGCCGCCGGAAGTCCAGGGACGTCTCGGCCAAGAGATAGCGGAACAGCACCAACCATAAGTGCACCCAGGGACGCACGCCAGAGCTTGGCAGTCGTTCAGACAGAAGGGGAAACCTCTCAGTATGGGACACAGGACCGGGATGCTCACACCACCGAGAGAGACAATAGTGAGGGACACAGGGCAGACATTGAAGAGGACTCGCACATCACGGCCACACAGTCGGTGGAATCACCTGGAGGTCAGCACGACATGGCCGGCATGGAGCTTGCGCCGGGCCATGAGTGGGAGAACAGACCAGAATTCCTAACGGATGATGACCTAGAGCTTGCGGCACTGGTGTCTCCCACACCATTCACCATCACAGAGACACCCACCTCGGTTGGGCATATAAGTGAAGAGGCTCCCGGGTCACTGTCTGGTGCGCACCCCACAGCCGAGCCGGTACAGCAGGTGAGGTTTGGAGCAGCCGAGGGGCTGGACGGTTGGAGGGCAGCCCAGGCCCAGCAAACAGCTGCCACCCAGATGGCTCCCGGGTTCCTGGATGTACTTGACCCACCCGGACAACCGATGCATGTGGACACCCAGGGACTGAATAACGGGATGAGGGCCATCTTCCAGGACCTGCACACGCAGTTGGAGGACTCCATCCGCGTTCAGGAGCAGGGAGTGGTGCCGCTCATCGCAGCCACCCAGGCTGACACCGCACGGGTGGCGTCCACGGTGGAGGCAATGGGTGAAAGGGTTTCGATCATGGGTCCGGTTCTGCAAGGCGTTGGGCTTCACGTGCACGCGTCATCCTTGGCCCAGGAGAGGGCTGCCCTCTCACAGGTAGCCATGCGCCAGAGCCAACACGACATTGCCGCCGCTCTCCGGGCCCTGGCCGAGTCTCACCATGCCATGGGCCGGTCCCAGCAAGCGATGGCACAGTCCCAGCAGTCAGTCGCGGAGAGCATTGACCGCCTGGCGCACGTGATGGATGGCGTGGCGCACTCACAGGCTGAGATCGCACAGTCCTTGGCAGGAATGTTGCACTCCCTGGGCTCCGTCTCGGAGAACATTCGGACCGTGGTCGATCCCGCTGCAGGCCTCCAGGACTGGCAGCGCCAGGTGTCGGTGGTGCGACGGGCCATGTCTCCGATTGCATCTCCGTCCCACAGTGAGGCCTGGGGGCCATCAGGTTCCCCGTGGGAGGAGGAGGTTCTGGGGCCCGTCCCGTAGCTCCATCAAGGGACGTCCCGGTACACTCGGCCTCCCCCCGTTCCGTCCCTGGCGCATCTGGTGGGCAGCGGGCAGGTCAGGGTGGCACAACGCCATCCAGCACGCCCGCCGAGCAGCCTGGCCCATCGAAGCCGGGCTGCCCCAGGAAACGCGTGCCAAAGGGGAGCCATGTCGAAGGGCGTGATTCTCAGCAGTCCACCTCCACTCCTGCTGTACCATCTGGGAACACACCTAGATGTAGTGGTAGGGCCCGTAAGGCAAAGAAGTTAGGCACGTAAGAAGTTGGCACGGGTGCAGGGCACAGTTTAGTTGTAGGGGGTAGGGCACCTATGTTAATCACAAAAATAAACTCACTGTTGAGTTTGACTTTTAAGACTCTGTGCTATGTCCGGTGCCAGGGGGCTCGTGAGGGTGACCGAGTGGCGTAGTGGTAGATGAGCCGTTCAAGGTCTGTTCCGGATGTGCTGACCGTTTCCCCCCTGCCTCCCATAATCGGACACCGTTGGCCTCGGCACACCGACGCCAGCCACCCCACACGGGCATGTGGTGAAATATCCGTCATGAAGGCTCTGACCACCGGAGTGCATGGTTCAGCTATAGCCATGAGTCAGACCTCGGCTGGCGAATATGAGCACACAGCTCATCGCAGAGTGGGCTGTGATCATTCAACATGGCACTGATCACACCCGCTTACACAATCATCGCTGTTGTGCAATCCCGTAGTGCCGCAATGGTAAGGTGATGTGGAATTGGTGCCGTGAACGCGGTGCGGGGCGTGGGGGTGCGGGTGGGTGCAGCATGGTGCCAGTGTGCAGGACTGGCGGTGCAAGTGGCAGTGTTCAGCGAATCCCACCCCCACAGTGCGTGAACCGTGCGGCCACCAACGCGTCGCGTGCCCGCTGTCCCCGGCGGTGCCGTCGTGCAGCCTCCTGGACGTAACTAGCACCCGGGCAGTGTCTGTGTCCTGCGCCCCTCCCCCCACCCTGATGCGCCCCTTCATCCTCCTCCTCCGCATCCTCCTCTTCCCCATCCCCCTCGTTCGCGTTAGCTCCGTTGCCGTCGGGTCCTCCCTCCGACTCCTCCACCGGGTCATCTCCCCTCTGCATGGCAATGTTGTGCAGCGCACAGCAGACCACAACTATGCGACCGACCCTGTCGGGCCGGTACTGCAGGGCTCCTCCGGAGCAGTCCAGGCATCTGAATCGCATCTTCAGCAGGCCAAAGCACCGCTCCACCACACCCCTGGTTGCTGCATGGGCCTTGTTGTATAGGCTCTCCGCGTTGGTCTGAGGCCTCCGTATTGGCGTCATCAGCCATGACCTCAATGGGTAGCCCTTGTCGCCCAGCAACCAGCCCTTCAGCCGGGGGGGGGCATCCATCGAACATTGCAGGGATGAACGACTGTGCCAGAATGTAGGTGTCATGCACACTCCTGGGGTACTTTGCACAGACGTGCATGATCTTCATGTGTGGGTCGCACACCACCTGAATGTTCATGGTGTATGCGCCCTTTCTGTTCATGAACACATCCCTGCTGTCTGCAGGCGGGCGCATGGGGACGTGCACACCATCGATGATACCCTGGACCATCGGTATCCTGGCCACCTTGGCAAATCCACGTGCCCGTGCTTCGTGCTGTGCTCGGTCCTCGGGGAATTTGATGTACCTGTCTGCGATAGCGTACAAGACATCGGTGACGGCCCTGATGCACCTGTGGACCGATGCCTGTGATATCCCGGAGAGGTCCCCGCTCGGCGCCTGGAAGGAACCGTTCACATAAAAGTTTAGGGCCACCGTCACCTTGACAGAGACTGGTATCACGTGTCCTCCACCAGTTCCAAGTGGTGCGAGGTGCGCCACGAGGTGGCATATATGTGCCACCGTCTCCCTGCTGAACCGTAGCCTCCTCCTGCATGTGATGTCCGATAGGGCCTCGAATGACATTCTGTCACGGTACACCCTCGGCCTTGCTGGACGCCTGTGGCACCCTGGCACCACCATCAGTGGCTCCTCCTGTTCCTCCTCCTCCTCCTCCTGCTCCCCCCCAAGCACTTCCTCGGCATTCCTCGCCGCCAGGGGGTCAATGTTCCCCTCGGCATCCCCCTGTACATTCGGGTCCTGAGTGCCTGCGGCCTGCGCGGCGACGACGGGCCACTCCGCGGCCAACCCCTCTGCTGCACCGGCAACCGCTGCATGTGCAGCCACTGTGGGCCGTCTGAGTCTACGCTGCTGGATGGCAAACTCCAGAGCTGCGTCTCCAACCACGGCAGTGAACATCGCTGTCTGGTTGGCATACATGGTGGCCTGCAGGAGGGTGGTGGGGGGCAGAGAAACGACATGTTAGATGGAGGTTCATCCACACCTCGCCAGCCGGGTAGCATGGGATACCTGTGTGCCCCGGTGGGATGGTCGCGCTGTAGATACGCAGCCAACCTAACACCTGGTCACTGTTAGCGTCCAACGGTCAGTTCACATCATACTCCTCCCAGTGTGCCAGTCGCCTGTGCCCATCAGCCACACGACAACCTTCGGCCGTGTCCTCATCACCGTCCTGCCATATCAGGGCGGCTGACATGTTGCATCCGTGGATGGACGATACCATCCACACTCTCCCTCACCCCCCTCCCACCTGCACACTCTCCCTCATCCCCCCTCCCACCTGCACACTCTCCCTCATCCCCCCTCGCACCAGCACACTCTCCCTCACCCCCCTCCCAGCTGCACACTCTCCCGTACCCCCCTCCCACCTGCACACTCTCCCTCACCCCCCTCCCACCTGCACACTCTCCCTCATCCCCCTCCCATCTGCAATCTCTCCCTCAACCCCCACCCACCTGCACACTCTCCCTCATCCCCCTCACACCAGCACACTCTCCCTCACCCCCTCCCACCTGCACAATCTCCCTCATCCCCCTCACACCTGCACACTCTCCCTCATCCCCCCTCCCAACTGCACACTCTCCCTCATCCCCCCTCACACCTGCACACTCTCCCTCACCCGCTCCCACCTGCACATTCTCCCTCATCCCCCCTCCCACCTGCACACTCTCCCTCATCCCCCTCCCACCTGCACACTCTCCCTCACCCCCCTCCCGCCTGCACACCCTCTCTCACCCCCCACCCACCTGCACACTCTCCCTCATCCCCCTCCCACCTGCACACTCTCCCTCATCCCCCCTCACACCTGCACACTCTCCCTCACCCCCTCCCACCTGCACATTCTCCCTCACCCCCCTCCCACCTGCACACTCTCCCTCACCCCCCTCCCACCTGCACACTCTCCCTCATCCCCCTCCCACCTGCACACTCTCCCTCACCCCCCTCCCGCCTGCACACTCTCTCTCACCCCCCACCCACCTGCACACTCTCCCTCATCCCCCTCCCACCTGCACACTCTCCCTCATCCCCCCTCACACCTGCACACTCTCCCTCACCCCCTCCCACCTGCACATTCTCCCTCACCCCCCTCCCACCTGCACACTCTCCCTCACCCCCCTCCCACCTGCACACTCTCCCTCAACCCCCACCCACCTGCACACTCTCCCTCATCCCCCTCACACCTGCACACTCTCCCTCATCCCCACTCCCACCTGCACACTCTCCCTCATCCCCCCTCACACCTGCACACTCTCCCTCATCCCCCCTCCCACCTGCACACTCTCCCTCATCCCCCCTCCCACCTGCACACTCTCCCTCATCCCCCTCCCACCTGCACACTCTCCCTCACCCCCCTCCCGCCTGCACACTCTCTCTCACCCCCCACCCACCTGCACACTCTCCCTCATCCCCCTCCCACCTGCACACTCTCCCTCATCCCCCCTCACACCTGCACACTCTCCCTCACCCCCTCCCACCTGCACATTCTCCCTCACCCCCCTCCCACCTGCACACTCTCCCTCACCCCCCTCCCACCTGCACACTCTCCCTCATCCCACCTCCCACCTGCACACTCTCCCTCAACCCCCACCCACCTGCACACTCTTCCCTCATCCCCCTCACACCTGCACACTCTCCCTCATCCCCCCTCCCACCTGCACACTCTCCCTCATCCCCCCTCACACCTGCACACTCTCCCTCACCCCCTCCCACCTGCACATTCTCCCTCATCCCCCCTCCCACCTGCACACTCTCCCTCATCCCCCTCCCACCTGCACACTCTCCCTCACCCCCCCTCCCGCCTGCACACTCTCTCTCACCCCCCACTCCCACCTGCACACTCTCCCTCACCCCCCTCCCACCTGCACACTCTCCCTCACCCCCCTCCCACCTGCATACTCTCCCTCACCCCCCTCCCACCTGTATACTCTCCCTCATCCCCCCTCCCACCTGCACACTCTCCCTCACCCCCGTCCCAGCTACACACTCTCCCTCATCCCCCCTCCCATCTGCACACTCTCCCTCATCCCCCCTCCCACCTGCACATCTCCCTCACCCCTCCTCCCACCTGCACACTCTCCCTCACCCCCCTCCCACCTGCACACTCTCCCCCACCCCCCTCCCACCTGCACTCTCCCTCCCCCCCCCCTCCCATCTGCACACTCTCCCTCATCCCCCATCCCACCTGCACACTCTCCCTCACCCCCCCTCCCACCTGCACACTCTCCCTAACCCCCCTCCCACTGCACACTCTCCCTCACCCCCCTCCCACCTGCACACTCTCTCTCACCCCCCCTCCCACCTGCACACTCTCTCTAACCCCCCCTCCCACCTGCACACTCTCTCTAACCCCCCCTCCCACCTGCACACTCTCCCTCACCCCCCTTCCCACCTGCATACTCTCCCTAACCCCCCTCCCACCTGCACACTCTCCCGTACCCCCCTCCCACCTGCACACTCTCCCTCACCCCCCTCCCACCTGCACACTCTCCCTCATCCCCCTCCCATCTGCACACTCTCCCTCAACCCCCACCCACCTGCACACTCTCCCTCATCCCCCTCACACCAGCACACTCTCCCTCACCCCCTCCCACCTGCACAATCTCCCTCATCCCCCTCACACCTGCACACTCTCCCTCATCCCCCCTCCCAACTGCACACTCTCCCTCATCCCCCCTCACACCTGCACACTCTCCCTCACCCCCTCCCACCTGCACATTCTCCCTCATCCCCCCTCCCACCTGCACACTCTCCCTCATCCCCCTCCCACCTGCACACTCTCCCTCACCCCCCTCCCGCCTGCACACCCTCTCTCACCCCCCACCCACCTGCACACTCTCCCTCATCCCCCTCCCACCTGCACACTCTCCCTCATCCCCCCTCACACCTGCACACTCTCCCTCACCCCCTCCCACCTGCACATTCTCCCTCACCCCCCTCCCACCTGCACACTCTCCCTCACCCCCTCCCACCTGCACACTCTCCCTCACCCCCCTCCCGCCTGCACACCCTCTCTCACCCCCCACCCACCTGCACACTCTCCCTCATCCCCCTCCCACCTGCACACTCTCCCTCATCCCCCCTCACACCTGCACACTCTCCCTCACCCCCTCCCACCTGCACATTCTCCCTCACCCCCCTCCCACCTGCACACTCTCCCTCACCCCCCTCCCACCTGCACACTCTCCCTCATCCCCCTCCCACCTGCACACTCTCCCTCACCCCCCTCCCGTCTGCACACTCTCTCTCACCCCCCACCCACCTGCACACTCTCCCTCATCCCCCTCCCATCTGCACACTCTCCCTCAACCCCCACCCACCTGCACACTCTCCCTCATCCCCCTCACACCAGCACACTCTCCCTCACCCCCTCCCACCTGCACAATCTCCCTCATCCCCCTCACACCTGCACACTCTCCCTCATCCCCCCTCCCAACTGCACACTCTCCCTCATCCCCCCTCACACCTGCACACTCTCCCTCACCCCCTCCCACCTGCACACTCTCCCTCATCCCCCTCCCACCTGCACACTCTCCCTCACCCCCCTCCCGCCTGCACACCCTCTCTCACCCCCCACCCACCTGCACACTCTCCCTCATCCCCCTCCCACCTGCACACTCTCCCTCATCCCCCCTCACACCTGCACACTCTCCCTCACCCCCTCCCACCTGCACATTCTCCCTCACCCCCCTCCCACCTGCACACTCTCCCTCACCCCCCTCCCACCTGCACACTCTCCCTCATCCCCCTCCCACCTGCACACTCTCCCTCACCCCCCTCCCGCCTGCACACACTCTCTCACCCCCCACCCACCTGCACACTCTCCCTCATCCCCCTCCCACCTGCACACTCTCCCTCATCCCCCCTCACACCTGCACACTCTCCCTCACCCCCTCCCACCTGCACATTCTCCCTCACCCCCCTCCCACCTGCACACTCTCCCTCACCCCCCTCCCACCTGCACACTCTCCCTCAACCCCCACCCACCTGCACACTCTCCCTCATCCCCCTCACACCTGCACACTCTCCCTCATCCCCCCTCCCACCTGCACACTCTCCCTCATCCCCCCTCACACCTGCACACTCTCCCTCATCCCCCCTCCCACCTGCACACTCTCCCTCATCCACCCTTCCACCTGCACACTCTCCCTCATCCCCCTCCCACCTGCACACTCTCCCTCACCCCCCTCCCGCCTGCACACTCTCTCTCACCCCCCACCCACCTGCACACTCTCCCTCATCCCCCTCCCACCTGCACACTCTCCCTCATCCCCCCTCACACCTGCACACTCTCCCTCACCCCCTCCCACCTGCACATTCTCCCTCACCCCCCTCCCACCTGCACACTCTCCCTCACCCCCCTCCCACCTGCACACTCTCCCTCATCCCCCCTCCCACCTGCACACTCTCCCTCAACCCCCACCCACCTGCACACTCTTCCCTCATCCCCCTCACACCTGCACACTCTCCCTCATCCCCCCTCCCACCTGCACACTCTCCCTCATCCCCCCTCACACCTGCACACTCTCCCTCACCCCCTCCCACCTGCACATTCTCCCTCATCCCCCCTCCCACCTGCACACTCTCCCTCATCCCCCTCCCACCTGCACACTCTCCCTCACCCCCCCTCCCGCCTGCACACTCTCTCTCACCCCCCACTCCCACCTGCACACTCTCCCTCACCCCCCTCCCACCTGCATACTCTCCCTCACCCCCCTCCCACCTGTATACTCTCCCTCATCCCCCCTCCCACCTGCACACTCTCCCTCACCCCCGTCCCAGCTACACACTCTCCCTCATCCCCCCTCCCATCTGCACACTCTCCCTCATCCCCCCTCCCACCTGCACATCTCCCTCACCCCTCCTCCCACCTGCACACTCTCCCTCACCCCCCTCCCACCTGCACACTCTCCCCCACCCCCCCTCCCACCTGCACTCTCCCTCCCCCCCCCTCCCATCTGCACACTCTCCCTCATCCCCCATCCCACCTGCACACTCTCCCTCACCCCCCCTCCCACCTGCACACTCTCCCTAACCCCCCTCCCACTGCACACTCTCCCTCACCCCCCTCCCACCTGCACACTCTCTCTCACCCCCCCTCCCACCTGCACACTCTCTCTAACCCCCCCTCCCACCTGCACACTCTCTCTAACCCCCCCTCCCACCTGCACACTCTCCC
Source organism: Scyliorhinus torazame (assembly GCF_047496885.1). Taxonomy (NCBI): domain Eukaryota; kingdom Metazoa; phylum Chordata; class Chondrichthyes; order Carcharhiniformes; family Scyliorhinidae; genus Scyliorhinus; species Scyliorhinus torazame. Next base: position 198,797,208 of record NC_092713.1, on the reverse strand, counting down.
TCACCCCCCTTCCCACCTGCATACTCTCCCTAACCCCCCTCCCACCTGCACACTCTCCCTCACCCCCCCTCCCACCTGCACACTCCCCCTCCCCCCCCCCCCCCCCACCTGCACACTCCCCCTCCCCCCCCCCCCCCCCCCCCCCACCTGCACACTCTCCCTCATCCCCCTGTTGGCCGCAGCCTTCTCGGGAAAGCCGTCCCGGTCTCCAGGAGCTGCGGAACAGTCCGCTCACCTCCTCACTGGTTAGCGTCAGCCAGCACGACTGGTTGATGACTTTAAATAGGTGTGAATGGCGACGGCGTGAACGGTACTTCGGCCCATCCGGCCCTGAGAATAGCGGGGGTGCCGGAGAATCGCCATTTTGTGTGTCTCGGGCGATTCTCCGGCCTGCGCCGCGCGGAACTCGACGGAGCCGTTCTCGCCGCTTGGGTGAATCGCGGGAGGGCGTCGGACCAGCGTCGCGGGAAAATCTGGCGACCCAGGCGATTCTCCCAACCGGCGCGGGAGCGGAGAATCGCGCCCATGGTCTCCAGCTCAACAGGGCCAAGTGCTCATTTGGTCAATCTGATATAAAGTTTCTAGGCGACCACATCTCGCGGCAGGGTGTGCGGCCAGACGCTGACAAGGTCTTGGTGATCAACGCCATGAAGTCCCCGAGGACAAGAAGGCGGTCCTCCGCTTCCTCGGGATGGTCAACTTTCTCGGGAAATTCATTCCCAATATGGAATCCCACACCACGGCCCTCCGCCATCTCATCAAGAAGTCAACGGAATTCCAGTGGCTGTCCACACATGAAGCGGAACAGCGTGCGCTGAAGGCAAAGCTCACCACAGCCCCAGTTCTAGCATTCTTCGACCTAACCAAGGAAACCAAGATATCAACTGATGCAAGCCAGGACGGCATTGGGTGGTGCTCCTCCAGCGAGATGACTCCTCGTCCTGGGCTCCAGTGGCATATGCCTCCAGGGCCATGACACCCACTGAGCAACGGTATGCCCAGATCGAAAAGGAGTGTCTGGGTCTCCTGACAGGAATAGTCAAGTTTCATGACTACGTTTACAGCCTGCCGAAATTCACGGTGGAAACAGACTACAGGCCTCTAGTCCACATAATCCAGAAGGATTTAAATGACATGACACCTCGGTTACAGTGAATTCTTCTTCGACTCCGCCGCTATGACTTCGAACTTATCTACACGCCAGGCAAAGAGCTGATCATTGCAGATGCCCTATCCCTGTTCATCACCACACCGTGTGAACAAGGTGACTTCATCTGCCACATAGAAGCGCAAGTGCAATTGTGTGCCACCAACCTCCCAGCCTCTGACGAACGGGTGGTCCAAATTCGTGAGGAAACGGCCAAGGATCCTTTACTGCAGTGTGTGATGCAGTACCTTACCCATGGCTGGCAGAAGGGACAATGTCCCCAATTCTTTAATGTTAAAGACGAGCTGATAATTGTGGAGGGAATCCTTCTGAAACTCGACAGGATCGTTATTCCTCAAAGCCCGCAGGCTATGGTGCTGGGTCAACTCCATGAGGGTCACCTTGGAGTCGAGAAATGCCGACGCAGAGCTCGGGATGCGGTTTACTGGCCAGGCATTAACCAGGATATTGCCAACACGGTCCTCAACTGCCCCACCTGTCAGAAGTTTCAACCGGCTCAACCCAAGGAAACCATAAGACCATAAGACATAGGAGCGGAAGTAAGGCCATTCGGCCCATCGAGTCCACTCCACCATTCAATCATGGCTGATTTCAACTCCATTTACCCGCTCTCTCTCCATAGCCCTTAATTCCTCGAGAAATCAAGAATTTATCAACTTCTGTCTTAAAGACACTCAACGTCCCGGCCTCCACCGCCCTGCAACACTGCAACATCATGAGATCGTGACCTCTCTGTGGTCCAAAGTAGGTGTAGACCTTTTTCACGCCAAGGGGCGTGACTACGTACTCCTGGTCGACTACTTCTCTAGTTACCCAGTAGTGGTGAAATTGTCCGACCTCACGTCGAAGGCGGTCATCAAGGCCTGCAAAGAAGTGTTCGCCAGGCGCGGGATACCGCTCACGGTAACGAGCGATAACGGTCCTTGCTTTTACAGCCGGGAATGGTCTGATTTTGCACAGTCCTACAATTTCCGTCACGTCACCTCCAGTCCCCACTATCCACAATCAAACGGGAAGGTCGAGAAAGGGGCCCATATTGTCAAGCGGTTGCTGTGCAAAGCTGCAGACTCAGGCTCCAACTTCAACCTGGTAATGCTGGCATACAGGGCAACCCCACTGTCCACTGGGTTGTCCCCAGCGCAGATGTTCATGAACTGCACTCTGAGGACCACAGTTCCAGCCATCCATGTTCCCGACCTTGACCATCTCACGGTACTACAAAAGGTGCAGCAGTCCCGGGCCCAACAGAAGGCCACATATGATGCTCATGCCACGGGTTTACCTGAGCCGGCTCCAGCCGGTCATGGTCGCGTCCAGTTGCCTGAGGGCGGTTGGTCAGCCACAGCTGTTGTCAAACAAGTTGCCCCGAGGTCTTTCATTGTTCGCATGGCTGATGGCTCCCTGCTACGGCGCAACAGATGGGCATTGCGAAGAGTTCCACGCCCACCACCTGACCGCAGTGCTCCACCAGCTGTCATGCTTCCTCCGGACGTACCCTGCCATGAGGCCACCAATCTGCCAGCGATCCTGCCCGCCCACGCGACCACTGCAATGGCAGCGATCCCACCTCTCCACGTGCAGGTGGCTCCTGATCCACCTCTGCGGCGATCGACAAGAATTTGTCGCCCGCCACAAAGGCTGAATCTGTAGACTTAACTTTTGTAAATTTTTGTGACTGAATCCATCGACTTAACTCTTGTAAATATTGCTTAGTTTGCCATGTATCTGCACTATCGACACCTTCCCATGTATATACGTTTGTTCAATCACCGTTTGTATGTAGTCAGGCATATATATATATATACCTCAGTATTTATTTAACTCAAAAAAAAAGAGGGGGAGATGTCATAATATTCACTCATGTATATAATGAGATGGAGACAGGGACTGACACACAGGATGATCAGTAAGCATACAACACAGCACAGCCAATCACCAGACAGGACACTACCACTATAAAGCCAGAGGGCACTAGGTTTCCCGCTCTCTCGGGACCCAGCTACTGAGACTGTCAGAGTCCACGAGCTAGCAAGCACAAACACCATGCGGTAGCTCGTAAGTCTGGTCAGGCTACGACAAGGTCACTAGTCAGATCAGTAGAGTGTCGACCCACAGCTGAATATGTACAGCAGTTCATCTAGTTGAATGAAACAGTGTTGGATCTTCTCCTGTGTTAGACGTCTGTTTCTAACTTCCCTGCATTGAGTGCAGTCCACATCGAACCAACCTGCCTAACACATCAGTAATCTTCAGGGTGAATTGAAGTGTTTCATTCTGCAAACAAATTCCAAACAAATAAATTAGGGCTAGATGAGGAGATGTGGAAAGAGGTTTGTGTGGAGCATAAAAACCATCATGGATGAGTTGGGCTGAATGTTCCGCTTTGTTCTGTATGTAATTCCATGTAAAATCTCATCAGGAAAGGATTGTAGACATTGTGGCCCATAACTGCTTTCAATGAAGGCATTCAAAGGGGAATGTTATACGAAAAGGAACAAGATGAAGCGCTAAGGGGAGAAGGTGGGGATATGGCACAAGGTGAATTGCTCATTCGGAGAGCCGGTGCAGACATGATAGGATCAGGTTGATGTGTTCGGCAGGTCGGTTCGGTGTGGACTGCACTTGATGCAGCGATGCGAGAAACAGACCTCCAACACTGCAGAAGATCCAACACGGTTTTATTGAACAATAGAACTAACATACATATTTAACTGTGGGTCGACACTATACTGAACTGACAGGAGACCTTGTACTAGCCTGACCAGACTTACTAGCTACCGCATGGAGTTTTCACTGTGCTAGCTCGTGGACTCTGACTGTCTCAGTGGCTGGGTCCAGAGAGAGCAGGAAACCTAGCGCCCTCTGGCTTTATAGTGGTGGTGTCCGGTCTGGTGATTGGCTGCACTGTGCTGTGTGCTTACTGGTCATCCTGTGTGTCAATCACTGCCTGTCTGCACTTCATTATATACATGCATGGATATTATGACACAGATGGCCTCCTTCTGCGTTGTAGTAATTATGCGATTCTGTTTCATCAATAAACAATCAGAGGCACAGCACAGACAAAGGATCGGTGCCTTTGCCTAACAAGCCATCAGGGAAACACAATAGACCAAGAATTATTGCTTTTATCCATATGGAGGGAGGTGCACTTTATGTGAAAGGACAACTTCTGTCGAATTTGAGACTTGCTTTCTGGAGTGTCTTAATGTTTAATGCGGTTGTTAATCCAGTAAAATTTTGCATTTGTCAGCATTCAGTTAATTAGATATTGTAACATTTGTTGGAACATTAAAGTAGCAGATGTTCCAGGTGTAACAAACTTTCATCCGTCTGATACAAGGCACCAGAAATAAAAGTAGAAGGTCCTCTAGAACCAGAACATCTTTCATCTCATCTCTGCTGCATCTATTTAACCCTGAGTGTCCATTCACCTATGTATTTTACCTGCCACCCTTATCCTTCAGGAGTCAGTTATGCCCCTTTCTCATTTGGTATAAAAGCCTCTAATTTACGCTAGCTGGCAATGAGGCACCGATATGCTCAGTTCGGTTAACCAGACAAAGTTCTGCAGTTCTGCTTCTTGCTAGGGCATACAGAATTTGTTACATTGATCTAAGATTCCAGTTTTCTGGCCATTCCAGGGGATTCTTCCTGAGGTTACAGTGGGAATCCGCAGAATGACCATGGATTTGGCTCAAATGTACTTCCGTAGCGTAACTTTAATGTCAAAACAACAGATGCTTCTCTAATGATAATCCTCGAACATAAAGTTGTTTTTTGAAACAGCCATAACTTGATATGTGATAAAACACGACCACATCACTCCTGAATAGCCCTCTTACACCTACCTGCTTGCCAACTGGGAATGACTGGAAGCAGAAGCCCTCAAAAATACAATTCAAACGCCTTTAAAAATACACTAAACAAAATGAATACCATTAGATGCTCAACTGCTTACAAATTACTGATTACATAAAGCTTCACTGACCTGCTTCATGATTTAGCTGTGCCAAACAATTTGAATGATCACAGCCACTTAATGACAAATTCCTTTTCCAGTGGAAAAAATCATTGGGATATATTTTAAACCTGGTGTAAAACAGGTGACAGCAAATCAGCAACTCATTTTTCAACTTACACGATTTTTAATTTCATTTAAGTTGATGTACGCAAAAAGTTGGTTTTCAGGTGCAACAGGTGATGAAGAAGGCAAATGGAATTTTGTCCTTCATTGCTAGAGGGATGGAGTTTAAGACTAGGGAGGTTCTGCTGCAATTATATAAGGTGTTAGTGAGGCCACACCTGGAGTATTGTGTTCAGTTTTGGTCTCCTTACTTGAGAAATGACGTACTGGCACTGGAGGGTGTGCAGAGGAGATTCACTAGGTTAATCCCAGAGCTGAAGGGGTTGGATTACGAGGAGAGGTTGAGTAGACTGGGACTGTACTCGTTGGAATTTAGAAGGATGAGGAAGGATCTTATAGAAACATATAAGATTATGAAGGGAATAGATAGGATAGATGCGGGCAGGTTGTTTCCACTGGTGGGTGAAAGCAGAACTAGGAGGCATAGCCTCAAAATAAGGGGAAGTAGATTTAGGACTGAGTTTAGGAGGAACTTCTTCAACCAAAGGGTTGTGAATCTATGGAATTCCTTGCCCAGTGAAGCAGTAGAGGCTCCTTCATTAAATGTTTTTAAGATAAAGATAGATAGTTTTTTGAAGAATAAAGGGATTAAGGGTTATGGTGTTCGGGCCGGAAAGTGGAGCTGAGTCCACAAAAGATCAGCCATGATCTCATTGAATGGTGGAGCAGGCTCGAGGGGCCAGATGGCTTACTCCTGCTCCTAGTTCTTATGTTCTTATGTCCTCTTCTAAACTCACTCTTTGTTGAGTTCTTACCATCCCATTTGACCTCCCTTTCAGTCTCAGCTTCATCCCATTATTCCGCAACAAAGTACAATGGAGAAAACGAAACATGCGGATCTAGGTCTTTCTGAATTATGCAGAGCTCTGCTGATTTTGAAGTGTGTGATTAGCAATCAGTCTGTGATGTATATTCAGCACAGATTCCAGGAAAAGGAACTAGGAACTATCTTAAGTCATATATGATCCAAGACAAAATCCAATTGATGAAAAAATCCCTCCCTTTTTGATGTGTTGGGTGCTCTGGATCCGTGGAACACATACAAGTCACTAACACTTAAAATAGTACAACACTATTTTATTAAGCTAGATACTGTTGAACATACTTTCACTGTGGGTTAACACGATGTTAGATTAAACTAAAGACCTATGCCTGTCCTAACCAGTCTATGCACTCAGCACATGGTGAAGATCTGTGCTGGAAACTATAAGCTCTGTCCTTCTGAGAGGCTGCATCCCGAATGAGCGGGAAAACTGATGCCCTCTGTCTACATAGTGAGTGTGCTCTAACTGGTGATTGGCTGCGGTGTTGTGTGTGTTGATTGGTCTTGCTGTCTGTCCATCAGTGTGTGTGTCTGCACCATGATATACTGGTGTATATTATGACACTTTTGCCACAAAGAAAGAATTCATAGGATCAGGAAGATAAGGAAGACTAAATATGAGAGAAAAAGACAGATTCACAAATCCTGCTAACCAAAAAAGGAATGGAGACAAAGCCTGTGGATGAAAACTTCACAATCACGCCAAGCTTGATAATGACTTATTTAAGTTCAGATTCTCTCTTGTCTCTTCATCCTGATTGCTGCTGCCATTCTAATTTTCATTTCTTGTTTGGAACTGTGTCTACCAAAACTCACGTTAACACACATCTCCCTTTTTGTGGCTTCAACTAAGTCTGCAAACACTTTTTTAAAATAAAGTTAGAGTGCCCAATTGTTTTTTTCCAATTCAGGGGCAATTTAGCACAGTCAATCCACCTACCCTGCACATCTTTGTGTTGTGGGGGCGAAACCCACGCAAACACGGGGAGAATATGCAAACTCCACACGGACAGTGAGGCAGAGCCGGGATCAAACCTTTGACTTTGGTGTCGTGAGACAGCAGTGCTAACCACTGAACTACGGTGCTGCCCTAAGCCTGCAAACACAGCATAAACGTAGTGGCAGCACGGTGGCATCCTCTCCTGCCACCCACGAGACCACCTCGGAGGAGAGCTCAGAGTATGGCACCGCAATAGTCGCGGCACAGCTGTCATCCCCACCATCCACCAGTGCAGGTACACATACCTCGGTGGTACATATTAGTGGTCAGGCTTCTGGGGCACAATCTGGTGTGCACCCCACTGCTGATGCACATCAGTTGGAGGCATGAACCCCCAGGCAAGACAGCAGTCGGAGGTCTGCTGGATCCCAGGACCCAGCTGGGTCCCAGCCTGATGTTGAGCCTGTGGTACGAGGTAAGCAGAGCTGATTGAGACAATAGGAAACATCCGGGACATTCAGAGGGAGATGTCAGCGATAATCCAGCAGATTCATTGCTGCTTGGAGGGGTCTATGGCGCTGGAGATGGCACCAGCAATACGTGGCACCTAGGCCAACATTGCTAGGGCGGCCGCCGCAGTGGAGAGCCTGGTGCACAACGTCGGCATCATTAGTGAAGGCGCCGCGCAGTCGGTGATGGCCGTGGATGAGGGTCTCGGCACAACCTCTAACCCGCTGGGGGTGTCACCCAGTACCAGGCCGACCTTGAGGAGGTTCTACGGGACATATCCAGTTCTCAGATAGGCATGGACGAGGCACTGCAGAGATTGTCCCAGTCGCAGGTAGACATTGCTGAGGCGCTGCAGAGCATCTCCCAGTCACCAAGGAGCATCGCCGAGGCCGCCGACACAATGGTGCAGACCATGGGGAACCACCAGGGCTGGCAGTGCCAGATGATCCAGGGGTAGCCAGAGCTCAAACCAACTGCTTCTCCAGGGCCTTGTGGGCACCGACTAGAAAGAGTGCCAACCCAGACCTGTCCTATGGAGTGGCAAAGGTGGCCACCAACTCCCCTCTCTGTTCCACCCCTCTGACACCGCATCTTGATGTCAGCACACGAGACAGGGTGGCACGCTGTGCATGGCTGTCAACAAGTGCGACGGGTCCTCCAGCCTCAGAGCCCCCAGAGGACGACCACCAGGGGCATTGAAGGCCATGGGATTAGGTAGGCAGCTGGCTGTCTCCACCTCAGATGTGCATCCTGGGAAAACACCGAGATGTAGTGAAAGAGCTATGAAGGCAAAGCACGTTGATGATCACTGAGGGCATCGGTGGGGGGAGGGGTGGGAGTTGGGTGGGGGGTTGGCACCATTGGGACAGCGCTGAATTGTAAAACACATTCAACACCCTTGTGACAACCAGTATGATGCCTCTGTCACTTCCTTCCACAATGCGGGCCAATCTCCGCTCCCTTAGCCCATCTCTCCAGGCATCCACCCCGTCCCCATTTCACCAACCTACACTCCAGCTGTGGACATGCCCCGGAGCTGCACCCATCCCCTGGGTGTTCGAATGTTGGCTGCTGCATGTGTGGTGTTGCCTCTCGCAGTGTTCAAGCACAGTGTCCAGGCATCAAGGTGTGATTGGGATGCTAGGCAATGATTCCCACATGCTACATGGCCCGCCCACCCATGGGAATCCACTTGGTTCGTGTGAAGTCCTCACTTAACCATGATTGCCAATTCCCTATCAGCAATAGCCTTCAGTTGCACACCGAGGCCTCGACAGTCAGTGGATTTATGAGGGGTCGTTGGGGCAGACAAATGTTGCCCCCGGAATGGGTAAACGATCCAGGGGTTGGCATGGTGGTGCCTGGTTTGCCCCCCCCAGTGCCCCACCCAAACCTCCTATGGTGGCCCACCCCTGCGGAGGGTCCCCCACCCTCAGCCGAGGGTCCCGCATCCCTACCAAGCACTGGGGTGGCAAGCCTAGCACCCCCGGGCTCATTGCCTGTAAGCAGAGATGACTACTCACCTCCTCGGCTCTCCACAGAAGCCCTTCCGCCAAATTCATGTTTTTCAGAAGGAGTGCTGATCCGCACCAGTGTAAGCACTTGCTGGGGAGGTCGTTGAATGACAGTATGCCATTGGATATGGGGTGGCTCCCGATAATTGTATGCAAATTGGGCTTAAGTGGTGATAATTGATTTCTCGCCATGCGAGATCCCCATTTCGCCTACAGGAGTGGGCTGGTTGCATCGCAAACTGTTTGGCACCTGCCACAATTCTCGTTTTTGGGGTCGCCCGCTATTCACCAGCCTCGTTTCGCTTGAGCGAGAGTGTAACGAGGCCAGAAGATCACGCCCTCTGTGTGAGTCAATGCCACTTTGACTGCAGCACTGAGCCTTTCATTTAGTTTCCACTGGCTATCAAAAGCCACTCTTTGCCTTTCTCTTCAGAATATCCACTTAATTTACAATCACAGTCCTCAGCTCCACACCCGCATTCGTCTCTTACAGCACTTTTGTTAAAGTATGTTTATCGTTGTGTGCAAGGGAACAAATACTCAAATAACTTATTTTGCAGTCTCTCCTGTTCCTTCACTGCCAATGGACTATTTTAACTTCACTCTGTGCTAGCTTTCAGCATCCCTTCTGACTTTAAAAGTAACTTCCCCTTGGTGACTGGACAATCTGTTTCTTTCCCTTTATTCTTTCGCTATCCCCAAAGGAGCTTGCAATGATTTTAGAACACTTGCTTCCAGACGGCACCAGTTTGGTGCTTTGGTTTCTGTTCCTGTCATAAATTTCAAAAGAGTTGCTGCACCCAAATGCATATAAATCACAGCATAATTATTATGCTTCACCACTTGAGACGGTTCCAGAAATTGTAGCCATGATGTTGGGTGAGACCCCAAAACAGGCCTGAGTATCGCGATGTACGATTAATCTATGTCCGTTGCTTCCAGGTAGCATGCAGACTTTGTGTCCACTCATTTAAATGATTGCAGCCAGCATTAAGCATACTGTTAAGTGGCTATACAGGATCATAAGAGGCGATACCAAACGACACTACTTCAATTCATCCTGCATATCTTAAAGGGGTGATGAAACGTGGCTGGAGCATTGGAATACAGGAGCAGGCTGTTTAGCTTCTCAGGCTTGTTCTGCAGCTCTGGGCATCATTGTAGAAGTAAGTTTGATCGAGACAACACACAAATAAAGGACAGTTTGGAAGAACGTGAATATTTTCTGACACGGCACTGGAGTCCTTGGTACAGGAGTTGAAGAGCAGAGAGATGTTATCTATCAAAGGGGGCCAGGAGATCCTTCAGACAAACGTCTTGTAGCCATCTGGGATGGCCACGTCCCGATTACAAAATGGACACTTGCAAAGAACGCAGGGAAAATTGGACAATACTAAGAAACGAGCAGGTGCAAGGTCTGTCTGTTGATTACAACCTTACGTTCTCAGACAGGACAGAAACTGCGAAGCAATCTACACACTAATGAGCCATCTCCGGGGACAAAAGGGAAACATTTAGATGCACAATGTTAAGGCAGACACCCCGGCGCCAGAAGAGGCTAAAACAAAGCAGACCAACCGTCACCTAGGACTCGCCCAGCAATCAGGGAACCACCCCTCTATTGGAGGCAGATCAATACGACTGATTGGGAAAGACCCAATTAATTGAAGCCAAGTTCAAGGCCCGCCCAATGCCGCGCAAAGCCCTTTTTAGCATAAAAGGTATTGCCCAAGGGAGAATCTTTCTCCTTTGGCTTTGGCTCTCAGCGAAGAGAGAGACCAGCCTAGCAGCTGCATCAGACCAAGTAATTTCCAAGTCAACGCACGCTACGAGATAGACGCTCCTAGTTGCTACCCTGTAAACAGCTCAACCCAGCAGCCTCAGAACCGAGCAACAGCCATTGTTCCTCTGACTGAGTGGGCACCCGAAGCTAAGTATAGGCTTTAGTAATAGTGGTAGTTTTGTTTGGAGAGTTTATGCATCAGTAGATTTGACTGTGTGTAAATAAATGAGCATTACTTTTGAACTTACTAACTGGTGTATCGAATCATTGATCAGTATTCGGTTCTGAACCTTGTGGCGGTGTCGAAAGATACCTGGCGACTCTTGAGCAAATGTAATTAAACAGAGCCAAATTAAGAAAAACAGCAAAGTTAGCAACAGTATGCAAGCAGTGGCACAGGTAGTCACAACTATTGACACCAGGAATCCTGCTTTGGGGACCTGGTTATAGCACTGCAAGAATTTCAGTTACCTCACACAAGTGACCAATGTTAGTAAATGCCAAAACTATATTCCACCAACTGCATCACCAGACTCAGACACCCACACTTCAGAGCTTGCTCCCACTGTCAGCTATTTAACCATCTCAATCACATTACCCAAAGTCACTGCAACATATTCATTGACACACTGGCCAGAGTTCCCCATTTGGGAGGCCAAGTTCTCCCGCCGGAGGTGAATCACCACTGATTTACACGAAATCCAGCGGCGATTCTCCATCCTTTGGCATGCAAATTTATGCGTGGTGGGGATTTCAAGAGATTCCATCATGAAACCCACTGTTGACCACTATTTTGAGTGGATGGTTGATAGCCAGGTCTGGCGTGTGGGCCTCCTCTTCCCCGCTATGCAATTCTGTCCCCCCAATCACAAGATTATCTAGGTTACCATGCCCACAGTACAAGGGTGACCCAACACCACAGCCCCAATGAAGTCCTCACCTCAGACCCCCACCCAAGATCCCCATAAGAGAGACCCCACCAGATACCCCCATTACAGAGACCCTCACTAGAGGCCTCCACATTATAGCGACCCTCCACAAGAACCCCACAAGTCACGCTCAGGAACTTACCTTTACAGGAACCTCAGGAGAAGCCAGGAATCGCGTAAGCAATGTCCGGAGGGTGGAGCCAAGCGACTGGTTCAGAGGGCAGAATCTCAGCTACATACTGAAAGGTAAGAGGTTTTTTTTAGGGGGCAGCAACCTATATTTGTATCATTCAGCAGAATCACCAATTTTAGTAATGATAATAATCTTTATTGTCACAAGTTGGCTTACGTTAACACAGCAATGATGTTACTGTGGAAAAAACCCTCGTCGCCACATTCGGCGCCTGTTTGGGTACACAGAAGGAAAATTCAGAATGTCCAAACTACCTAACAGCACGTCTTTCGGGACTAGTGGGAGGAAACCCAGGCAGACACGGGGAGAACGTGCAGACTCCTTACAGACAGTTTTCCAAGCAGGAATCGAACCTGGGACCGTGGAGCTGTGAAGCAACCGTGATACCCACTGTGCTACTAGAGGGTTTACTTGAGAGAGTAGCAGCAGTATTTTATTTTTATTTAAGGACCTAACTGGTGCTTAAACTTTATTTTTTTTCCTTTTAAATCTCTTTGGGAATTCAGATCAGAGGGGATGGAAGCTAGGGCAGTTGCATGCTCTTCCTGTAGGAAGTGGGAGGTAAGAGATACCACTAGTGTCCCCACTGACTACACTTGCAGGAAGTGCACCCAACTTCAATTCCTCGGAGCCCTTGTTAGAGAACTGGAGCTGATTGAACCTCGGATCATCAGGGAGGCAGAGGGTATGATAGAGAGGAGTTACAGGGAGGTAGCCACACCCAAGGTTCAGGACAAGAGTAACTGGGTTACAGTTAGGGGAAAGAAAGGGAACAGACACAAAGTGCAGTGATCCCCTGTGGCTGTTCCCTTTCGAAACAAGTATACCGTTTTGAATGCTGTTGGGGGTGGGACCTACCAGGGGAAGGCCATAACGGCCAGGTCTCTGGCACTGAGCCTGGCTCTGTGGCTCAGAAGGGAAGGGGGAAGAATAGAAAAGCGATACTGACAGGAGACTCAGTGGTTAGGGCAACGGATAGATGATTCTGTGGTCCCGAACAAGACTCCTGGAAGGTATATTGCCTCCTGGGTGCCAGGGTCAGGGATGTCTCGGATCGAGTCTACAGGATTCTTAAGGGGAGGAGGAGCAACCAGAAGTCATGGTGCACATTGGCACCAACAACATAGCGAAGAAAAGGGACGAGGATCTATTAAGTGATTTTTGGGAGTTAGGCTGGAAGTTAAAGAGCAGGACGAGCAAAGTACTAATCTCAGGATTGCTACCGGTGCCACGTGCTACTGAGGCAAGGAACAGAGAGCAAGTGCAGCTGAACACATGGCTACAGGGCTGGTGCAGGAGGGAAGGCTTCAGATATGTAGATCATTGGAATACCTTCTGGGGAAGATGAGACCTGTACATGAAGGATGGGTTGCACCTAAACTGGAGGAACACCAATATCCTGGGTGGGAGGTTTGCTGGAGCTCTTTGGGAAGGTTTAAACTAGTTTGGCAGGAGGATGGGACCAGAACTATGGAACAGAGGATAGGGTAGCTGTTGAACGGGTAGAAACAGAATGCAGCGAGTCTGTGAGGAAGGATAGACAGTTGATAGGGCAAAGCTGCACTCAGTGGAATGGGTTAAAGTGTGTCTTTTTCAATGCAAGGCGTGTCAGGAATAAGGGAGATGAACTTAGAGCATGGATTAGTATTTGGAACGACGATGTTGCGGCCATTACGGAGACATGGATTTCACAGGGGCAGGAATGATTGTTATATGTTCTAGGGTTTAGATGTTTTAAGAAGAATAGGGAGGGAGGTAAAAGAGAAGGGAGAGTGACACTGTTAAATAGAGAGTGCATCACAGCTGCAGGAAAGGAGATAGTCAAGGAGGGTTTGTCGACTGAGTCAGTATGGGTGGAAGTCAGAAACAAGAAAGGAGCAGTCACTTTATTGGGAGTTTTCTATAAACCCCCAATAGCAGCAGAGAGATAGAGGAACAGATTGGGTGGCAGATCTTGAAAAGGTGCAGAAGTAACAGAGTTGTTGTCATGGGTGACTTGAACTTCCCTAACATTGACTGGAACCTCCTTAGTGCAAATGGTTTGGACGGAGCAGATTTTGTCAGGTGTGTCCAGGAAGGATTCCTGACTCAATATGTAAATACGCCAATTAGGGGGGAGGCCATTTTGGATTTGGTGCTTGGCAACAAACCAGGCCAGGTGTCAGATGTCTCAGTCGGACAGCATTTCAGTGACAGTGACCACAACTCCTGGACCTTTACCATAGTCATGGAGAGGGCTAAGAACAGACAGTATGGGAAGGTATTTAATTGGGGGAGGGGAAATTCTACTGCTATTAGACAGGAGCTGAAGAGCATAAATCGGGAACAGACGTTCTCAGGAAAATGCACAACAGTAATGTGGGGATTGGTTAAGAAGCACTTGCTGCGAGTGCTGGATAGTTTTGCCCACCGAGACAAGAAAGGAATGGTAAGGTGAAGGAGCCTTGGATGACAAGAAAAGTGGAGCTTCTCGTCAAGAGGAAGAAGGAAGCTTACGTAAGGTTGAGGAAGCAATAATCTGGCACGGCTTTCGAGGGTTACAGGGTAGCCAGGAAGGAACTCAAAAATGGACTGAGGAAAGGTGGAAGGGGACATGAAAAGCCCTGGCGGGAAGAATTAGGGAAACCCCAAAGTGTTCTACACTTATGTGAGAAATAAGAGGATGATCAGAGCGAGAGTAGGGGCGATCAGGGATAGTGGAGGGAACTTGTGCCTAGAGTTTGAGGAGGTAGAGGAGACCCTAAATCAATATTTTGCTTCAGTATTCACTAGAGAGAGGGACCGTGTTGCTCATGAGAACAGCGTGCACCAGGTTAATAGCCTCAAACAGGTTGATATTAAGAAGGAGGATGTCCTGGAAATTTTGAAAAACATCAAGATAGATAAGTCCCCTGGCCCAGATGGAATATACCCAAGGTTTCTACAGGAAACGAGGGAGGAGATTGCTGCACCGCTGGTGAGCCTCACTGAATTCTTTGACGATGTGACAAGGCACAGTGATGAAGGTTGGGCGGTGGATGTATTGGATATGGATTTCAGTAAGGCATTTGATAAGGCTCCCCATCGTAGGCTCATACAGAAGGTCAGGGGGCATGGGATACAGGGATATTTGGCTGTCTGGATACAGAATTGTCTGGCCGAAAGAAGACAGCAAGTGGTAGTGGATGGAAAATATTCCACCTCAAGGTCCGTGACCAGTGGTGTCCCGCAGGTATCCTTTCTGGGACCTCTGCTCTTTGTGTTTTTTATAAATGACTTTGATGAGGAAGTGGAAGAGTGGGTCAGTAAGTTTGCCGATGACATGAAGGTTGGTGGAGTTGTAGATAGTGTCGAGGGCTGTTGCAGGTTCCAACAGGACATTGACAGGATGCAGAGCTGGGCTGAGAAGTGGCAGATGGTGTTCAACCTAGATAAATGTGAAGTGATTGATTTTGGAAGGTCAAATTTGAATGCTGAATACAGGATAAAAGGCAGGATTCTTGGAAGTGTGGAGGAACAGAGAAATCTTGGGGTCCACGTGCATAGATCCCTCAAAGTTGCTGCCCAGGTTGATAGGGTTGTTAAGAAGGTGTATGATGTGTTCGCTTTTATTAACAGGGGGATTGAGTTGAAGAGCCGCGAGGTTTTGCTGCAGCTTTATAAAACCCTGGTTAGACCACACTTGGAATATTATGTCCAGTTCTGGTTGCCTCATTATAGGAAGGATGTGGATGCACTGGAGAGGGGGCAGAGGACATTTACCAGGTGCTGCCTGGACTGGAGGGCTTGAAATGAAATGAAAAATGAAATGAAAACCACTTATTGTCACAAGTAGGCTTCAAATGAAGTTACTGTGAAAAGCCCCTAGTCGCCACATTCCGGCGCCTGTTTGGGGAGGCTGGTACGGCATGTCTTATGAAGAAAGGTTGAGGGAGCTAGGATTTTTCTCACTGGAGAGAAGAAGGCAGAGAGGTGACTTGATAGAGGTGTACAAGGTGATGAGAGGCATGGATAGGATGGATAGACAGAGACTTTTCCCCAGGGTGGAAATGGCTGTCACGAGGGGCATAACTTTAAGGTGATTGGAGGAAGGTATAAGGGAAATGTCAGAGGTTGGTTCTTTACACAGAGAATGGTGGGTGCGTGGAATGCACTGCCAGCGGAGGTGATGGAGTCAGAGTCATTAGGGACATTTAAGTGACTCTTGGACAGGCACATGGACAGCAGTGAATTGAAGGGGTGTAGATAAGGTTGATCTTAGGTGAGGATAAATGGTCAGCACAACATTGTGAGCTGAAGGGCCTGTATTATGCTGGAATGTTCTATTTTCTATGTTCTATGTAACCCGCTCCCCCCCCCCCCCCACACCCCCCCCCCCCCCCCCCCCCCCACCCCCAGCAAAGAGACCCCACCATGGAAGGTCCCCATTACAGACACCCCTCCCTTGAAGCCCCCTACAGGAAAGACTCCTGCCTGGAAGCCCCCCTTAAGAGAGACCCCTGCCTGGAAGCCCATCATTCTAGAGACCCCTGCTTGGAAGCCCCCACAAATAAGACCCCCACCTGGAAGCCGTCCATTACAGAGACCCCTGCCTGGAAGCCCCTCATTACAGAGACCCCTCATTACAGAAAACCCTGCCTAGAAGCCCCCCAAATGAAAGACCCCTGACTGTCAGCTCCCCGTTACAGAGACCCCTGCTTGGAAACATCCCACAAGAAAGACACCTGCCTGGTGTTACATACTCGTGTTTTACCGGTAGGAAACATGCACTCGGGAATGCCTAATTCTTTGACTAGTTAAATGTTTATTATTAAATAAATATGTGGATTAGATAAACATGAGAGAATGATCAAAAACTACTAACTATTATAAATTATCCAAATTACAAATATGACTATACACTACGTTGACTATCTGCAGACTCCTCAAGTAAAGAATCATGTGGTTGTTCTCTACTGCCACCTGTTGGTTGGAGGTTGCATACATTACTATTTTCTTGATTGCTTATGCATATCATCACATTCCCTTTCCTTTGTGAAATATATCATGTTTACAGATATTATTTCAATTTACTATACATTACACATGATATGCATATAGCTTTTGATTATTTACATGTTTACAGTCCATTACAAATTCAATCTGTCTGGCTTTCTTCTGTGTCTTGTCAACCTTCTGAGCATTGGTTGAACTTGTGAGTTTGTTTTATTGTCAACTATTGTTGAAGATGGTTCCTGCGGTCTTTCTGTGTTCTGTACACTTTCAGCTGGTTCTGCTTCTGTATCCTGAGGTAGCATTTGTTCAGTTGACCTTAAATTGCTTTCAATGTCATCCTGCAATTCTAAAACAAAGGATTGCTGAACCATCAACAAAGCTCTCCTATTTCTTCTCAGAACTGTCCCGTCATCTGTGATGATGATATATGACTGAGGACCATTGCACACTTCAACCATCCCTTTCCATTAGGATCTTCCACCCTGACAGTGTAATTCTGTGCTAATGGTTGCAAATTTCTTGTGAATTTGTCATAACACCCCGTCTGCCTCCTTTTTGAATTGTGAGTTGCTTCACAAGTTTTGAATTCTTTGGTTCCTTGGGAATGTATGGCAAGATTGTTCTGAGCTGTCGATTCATCAACATTTGTGACGGTGAAAGTTGATTAATTAATGGTGCTGCTCTGTAGCTAAGTAATGTGAGATCGTCCTGGCTATCCATAGCTTTCTTGAGTAGCTGCTTCACAATGTGAACACCTTTTCAGCCTTCCCATTGGATTGCAGATACGGAGGACTAGAAGTAATATGTTGAAAATCATAGCTCCGTGCGAACTCTGTCCATTCATGACTGCTAAAACATGGGCCATTGTAGCTCATGACAATTTGAGGTATTCCATGGAGAGCACAAATATCTTCGGTATTCTTGATTACACACCTAGCTGATGAATTTGCCAGTTATAGCACTTCTGGAAAGTGAGAGAAATAGACAATCACTAACAGGTATTCTTTTCCTGGCAGATTGAACAGATCCAGTCCCACTTTCTGCCATGGAGTCGTAATTATTTTGCCCATTTGCACTGTTTTTTTCTGTTGTTTGTACTGAAATTTTTGACAAGTTGCACAGTTTTCTATCCTGATTTGAATGTCTTGGTTGATGCCCGTCCAGTATACCATTTCTCTGGTTCTTCGCTTACATTTTTCTATGCCTAAGTGCCTTTCATGAATCTTTTTTAGAATCATGGACTGTAAAGATTGCGTTATGACAATCCTATTTTGCCGAAGCAAAAAAACATTGGCAGCACACAGCTCTGCTCTAATGTTATAATATTTAGACCAGGATCCTTTTGGACATTGCTCAGTGAGATATTCTGTTATCTTCTGTAAGATCTCGGGCAAAATTCTCCGTTATCGGCGCAATGTCCGCCGACCGGCGCCAAATATGGCGCAAATCAGTCCGGCATCGCACCGCCCCAAAGGTGCGGAATCCTCCACATCTTGGGGGGCTGAGCCCTAACCTTGAGGGGCGAGGCCCGCGCCGGACTGATTTCTGCCCCGCCAGCTGGCGGGAAAGGCCTTTGGTGCCCTGCCAGCTGGTGCGGAAATGACATTGCCGGGCGGCGCATGCGTGGGAGCATTAGCGGCCGCTCATGGCATCCCCGCGCACCCGCAGTGGAGGGGGTCTCTTCCGCCTCCGCCATGGTGGAGACCGTGGCGAAGGCGGAAGGAAAAGAGTGCCCCCACGGCACAGGCACGCCCGCGGATTGGTGGGCCCCGAGTGCGGGCCAGGCCACCGTGGGGGCACCCCCCCCCCCCCGGGGCCAGATCAACCCGCGCCCCCCCCAGGACCCCGGAGCCCGCCCGCGCCGCCTTGTCCCGCCAGTAAGAGAGGTGGTTTAATCCACGCCGGCGGGACAGGCATTCCAGCAGCGGGACTTCGGCCCATCTGGGCCAGAGAATCGCTGGGGGGGGGGGGGCCGGCCAACCGGCGCGGCACGATTCCCGCCCCCGCCGAATATCCAGTGCTGGAGAATTTGGCAACCGGCGGGGGCGGGATTCACACCAGCCCCCGGCGATTCTCCGACCCGGCGGGGGGTCGGAGAATCTCGCCCCTCACCTTTGATGGTTTCATTTCTGATTAATTTCGACTTCTCATCGGATACTGGAAGGGATTCTGTCACAAGATTCACATGGACTTGCATATCCTCATCCATACGATGTTCTGCCTTCATGTCCGTAGCACAAGATAGTGCATCAGCTATAATGAGATGTTTACCTGGTGTGTAGATGAGATTAAAATCATACCTTTGTAACTTCATCATCATACGTTGTATTCTTGGTGACATCTCATTTAGATTTTTCTTTACTGTCGCCACAAGTGATCTATAGTCAGTTTCCACTAAAATGTCGGTAGGCCATACACATAATAATGGAACTTGATTAATCCATTTAACAAGCCCAAGCATTCTTTTTCTATTTGAGCATATCTGCGCTCTGTGTCAGTCATTGACCTTGAAGCATAGGCAATTGGAAGCCAATTTTCATCATTGTCCTGCTGTAATAACACTGTCCACAACCTATATTTTGACGCATCTGTTGATATTTTTGTCTTCTTTGTAGGGTCAAAAAATGTTAGCACTGGAGCTGTTGTCAAAGCTTCCTGTAACATTTGCCACTCATGCTCATGTCTGTTAGACCACTGGAAAACAGTATCTTTCTTGATGGTTTCTCTCAAGTGTGTTGTTTTTGCTACAAGATCTGGAATACATTTTCCGACGGAATTTATCATACCTAGCATCCTAAGGACTTTTTTTTTGTCTGTAGGATGTGGCATGTTCATAAACCCCTTCATCTTTTCTTGGTCAAGTTGCAGAAAGTATATCTCCCAAGAATGTGATATTGTCGGCACCAAACTGGCTTTTGGCTTTATTCAACTTCAAACCATGCTTTTTGATGCTTCTCACCACTTTCATAAGCCTTTTGTCGTGCTCTTCTCTAGTTGAGCCCAAACGATAATATCATCAATGTATGCTCTGATGCCTGAAATTCCTTCTACGACATGCCCCATTGCTCTATGGATTATTTCAGATGCTGAAATGGCATTCTGAGAAAACAGTGTCGACCGAATGGAGTTAAGGGTGTACAGCGTTGTGCTATCCTCAGCCAACTTGTGATGCATCTAGTTTGCTAAAGCACGTCGCTCCTGACATCTTACACAAGGGGCTGGATTCTCCGACCCCCCGCTGGGTCGGAGAATCACCGGGGGGCTACCGTGAATCCCGCCCCCGCCGTGTCCTGAAGTCTCCGCCACCAGAGATTCGGCGGGGCGGGAATCGCACCGCGATGATCGGCGGGGGTGGGAATCGCACAGCGCGGTCGGCGGCCACCGCCGATTCTCCAGCCCACGAGGGGCTGAAGTCCCACTGCTGGAATGCCTGTCCCGCCAGCATGGATTAAACCACCTTTTGAACGGCGGGACAAGGCTCCGGGGTCCTGGGGGGGGGGCGCGGGGCGATCTGGTCCCGGGAGGTGCCTCCGCGGTGGCCTGGCCCACGATCAGGGCCCACCGAACCACGGGCGGGCCTATGCCCTGGGGGCACTCTTTTTCTTCCGCCTTCGACATGGTCTTCACTATGGCGGAGGTGAAAGAGACCCCCCTCCCCTGCGCATGCGCGGGGATGACATCAGCAGTCGCTGACGCTCCCGCGCATGCGCAGACCCGCGTCGCCCGGCGAAGACCTTTCGGCCCCGGCTGGCGTGGCGCCAAAGGCCTTTCCCGCCAGCCGGTGGAGCGGAAACAGCTCCGGCGCGGGCCTAGCCCCTCAAGGTGAAGGCTTGGCCCCTAAAGGTGCGGAAAGCACCTTTGGGGCGGCTGACGTCGGAGTGGTTCCCGCCACTCCATTACGCCGGAACCCCCCGCCCGCCGGATAGGGGAGAATCCCGCCCAAGATTTCTTCTCTTTTTGGAATAGGAGAATGCTCTCTCTTGATGTTTAAATTGAGATCTTTGGATCCATACAGATTCTCAGGTCATTATTCCTTTTCTTTACGCAGATCATAGAGTTCATCCAATCTGTTGGTTCTTCAATTTGTTTGATCACCCCCAGACTACTCATTCTCTCAAGCTCATTTTTTAGTCGTTCCTTTAATGGAGCTGGTATGCCTTGGTGCGTTTATTAATTGTATGCGCATTCTCTTTTAACTGAATTCAATAAGTGAATGGTAAAGTGCCAAATCCTTGAAATATTTCAGGAAGATCTTTCAGGATTGAATCCACTGTCTGCACTAACTAATTTGGGTGCTTCACATGCTTCTACTCACAGTAATGATTCACACTCCGCCTTGACAATGGAAACCTTCACATTGTGCACCTTATTCTTTACACTGACATCTAGCTGGCATTTTCCCAGAGTAGTAATTATTTTGGCCTTCCTTCAACATTACTGTTATATTTAAAACATGCAGTTTAATTTTCATTTCTTGCATATCTGACAAACTTAGAAGATTGGCTCTCCCTCCCGTGTTGAGTTTAACATTAATCAATATTTTATTAATCATCAGAGGAACTGTCCAATTATCTCTTTGGAAACTTGTATTTGCATCACTATTGCTGCAAATGTGCTTTGAAACCTTTTATTCTTGCATGCTATTACAAGGCTTACCTTCACTGGATATAGGTGGCACGGTAGCACAGTGGTTAGCACGGTAGCACAGTGGTTAGCACTGTTTCTTCACAGCACCAGGGTCCCAGGTTCGGCTCCTGGCTTGGGTCACTGCCTGTGTGGAATCTGCATGTTCTCCCCGTGTCTGCGTGGGGTTCCTCCGAGTGCTCCGGTTTCCTCCCACAATCCCGAAAGACGTGCTTGTTAGGTAATTTGGACATTCTGAATTCTCCCTCTGTGTACCCTAACAGGTGCCGGAATGTGGTGACTAGGGGCTTTTCACAGTAACTTCATTGCAGTGTTAATGTAGGCCCAGTTGTGATGATAAAGATTATTATTATTATATCATAACCATGGAAAATGTGTCTTCGAGACTTACCTCATCAATCACGTTAATTGCTTTTAGTAGTGCTGATTTTATTATTTGAGAAACATTGCCAGGCATTTAGACCAGGGGCGGGATTCTCCGGAGCGTTTTACGACGGCGTCACCTGGCCCCTAGGATCAGCGGTCCTGCGCCACACAGGGCGCCAGCACGGCACTGGAGAGCCACATGGGTGGTGCGAGTTTGCGCATGCGCGTGGGTTGCCGTCTCCGTGCCGGCCCTGACGCAACATAGCAGAGACCTACAGGGGACCAGCGCGGAGGAAAATGGCCCCCCACCGGGATCAGCCCGCCCGCCGATTGGTAGGCCCCGATCGCAGGCCAGCCCACCGTAGAGCCCCCCCCCCCCTGGAGTCGGATCCCCCCCTTCCCCCCACTAGGCCGCCCCCCCGCAGCCAGAACGTCGAGGTCCCGCCAGGTAGGACCACACAAAAACGACGCCGGTGGGACTCAGCCGAACTCAGTTGGCATTCGGCCCATCATGCAGGGAGAATCGCCTGGGGGGGGCACGTCGACCCTGCGCGGGGTCGGAGAATCCCGCCCCAGGTTTTTGCAAACGCTGGACATTGCCGTTGCAAATGCTTGTTGCCGCATCACTTTTTTAAAATGTCGGTTTTGGACGCTCACTTAAAGGCCGCCGCTACTGGAACCACATTTTGCCTTAGGGTGTGTTGCAACACTAAGGGCGTCGGTTGCTTCTCCGAACTTCGTGCCAAAATGCTTTAGGTTTAGAGTGCTCATCTGCTGCGCAGCTAGCTCGCTGGCATGGCAGATCTTAATGGCATCTTTGAGCTGGAGTTCATTCTCCCTCAACAATTTCGCCTGAACTTTGTCATTACTAATTCTGAACAGGATTTGATTTTGGATCATCGACACTTGCAAGATCGCAAAATTACATGTCACCGCAAGACTGTTAAAAAGCTGTTGAACAATTCACCTGCCTGCTGTGTACGCATGCAAAATACATAGCACTCGAACGTTTTGAATTTTTTTGGTGTGCAGAATCGAGTGAACTGTTTCACGACTTCATCAAAGTTTTTTTTATCAGCTTCATTATTGAAAATGAAGATGTTAAAGATTTCTATCGCCTGTGGACCTGCTACAGGGAGCAGTAATGCTATCCCCCGTTCATCAGGCTATGCCTGAAGATCTGGAGCTGCTACGAGGAGTGTGAATTGCTTTTTAAAAGTGTGCCAATTTGCATCTACATTACCAGTGACTTGAAGCTGGTGTGGTATCTTCAGACCTTCCATCCTGGACTTTGATGCCTAGCAGTGCGTTGAGTAAGATTTGCCAGTACTCTACGTGGTTAGTAGAAATTCTTTTTCTTCTTTCTTCTCAGTTATCTTTGTCTTTTTGGATCTTCAAAACTAATCCTGGTATCTTATTTGGTCTTCAAAGCCAATCCTGGTACCATGTTACGTTCTGGTAGCACGGTAGCATTGTGGATAGCACAATTGCTTCACAGCTCTAGGGTCCCAGGTTCGATTCCGGCTTGGGTCACTGTCTGTGCGGAGTCTGCACATCCTCCCCGTGTGTGCGTGGGTTTCCTCCGGGTGTTCCGGTTTCCTCCCATAGTCCAAAGATGTACAGGCTAGGTGGATTGGCCATGATAAATTGCCCTTAGTGTCCAAAATTGCCCTTGGTGTTGGGTGGGGTTACTGGGTTATGGGGATAGGTTGGAGGTGTTGACCTTGGGTAGGGTGCTCTTTCCAAGAGCCGGTGCAGACTCGACGGGCCGAATGGCCTCCTTCTGCACTGTAAATTCTATGATTCTATTGTCCTGGCCGGTAGGAATCATGCACTAGAGAATATCTACTTCTTTGACAAGTTAAATTTTTATTATTAAATAAATACATGGGTTAGATAAACATGAGAGAATTATCAAAAACAACTAAATATAATAATTTATACTATTATAAATTATCCAAGAGCTACTACAAATATGACCATCCACTACGAAGACTACCTCCAGACTCCTCGAGGTAACAGAGTCACATGGTTGTTCTCAACTACCACCTGCTGGTTGGAGGTTGTATACAGTACTAGTATCATGATTGCTTATGCATATCAGCACACCTGGCAGCCCCCATTAGAACATAGAACCCCCATTCAATCCCTCAAGCCTGTCTCACCATTTAATGAGATCAGAGCAGATCTGTGGCCTAATTCCTTATGCATACCTTGGGCTCATATGCGTTAATGTCTTTGCCTTACAAAAATCTATCTCAGATTTAAAATTAACAACTGTTCTGGCTTCAACTGCTGTTTGTGGGAGGGAGTTCCAAACCTCTAACACCATTTGTGAGAAGAAGTGCTTCATAATATCTCTCCTGAATATCCAGCCCTAATTTTTAGACCATGCCCCCTGGGTGTTTTAGAATCGCCAACCAGTGAAAATAGTTTGTCTTTATCTACGCTGTCTTTCCCTGTTTATATATTGAAGACTTTCACCAGATCACCCCTTAACCAGGGACCATTTGGTCCATTCTTTATCTCCTCTACGGTGTGTCTTTCCCCAAACTATTATTATGTCGTCAAGGGACCATTGTCCTTTGGAAGTATTGTAATTCAGGAATTTCTGTTCAATCTCCGTACCGGTTTCAGTCAAGTCAAATTGCTGTTCTGTGTAACCCTTTGTTATCTGGAACATTTCTTCTGCAAAAATATCCAGTGGGGCTCGGCTGCTGTAGGCAGATCTTTGGCCACCATTTCAAGACAATACTTTGCATCATTGACTTTGTCTATATATGTGGTTATGGAACCCACCTCTTCACTCACCTGATGAAGGAGCTGTGGTCCGAAAGCTAGTGATTCAAAACAAACCTGTTGGACTTTAACTGGTGTTGTAAGATTTCTTACTGTGCCCACCCCAGTCCAACGCCGGCATCACCGCATCATGTCCCTAATCAGTCCTCGCTTCTCTAAATGGCTGTGGATCCTGTCTCTCAGAATACCTTATAGCAACTTCCGCACCACAGACGTTAGGCTTATCGGTCTGTGGTCCCCAGGCTTTTCCCTGCAGCCCTTCTTAAACAAAAGCACAACACTTGCTGCTCTGCAATCTTCAGGCACCTCACCTGTGGCTGTCGACGATTCAAATATCTCTGCTAGGGGACCCGCAATTTCCTTCTTAGGTCTCACAATGTCCTGAGATACATTTCATCAGATCCCGGGATTTATCTACCTTGATGTACTTTAAGACTTCCAGTACACACTTCTCTGTCATATGTACACTCCTCAAAACATCACTATTTATTTCCCCAAGTTCCCTAACAGCCATGCCTTTCTCAACAATAAATACTAACGAGAAATATTCATTTAGGACCTCACCTAGGATCAATGAATAATCCTCTGCCAGTTTTGTCAACTCCAACATGAATCCACCATCAAACACATGTTCCCCTCACTCCCCCTGTCAGTATTCCACAGGTACCGTTCTCTCCAGGGTGCCCTAGTCCATTGCTCCATCACTCCCAGCACCTCATCCTCTTCTCATGGCACCTTCCCATCCAACCGCAGAAGGTGCAACACCTGCCCCTTTACCTCCTCCCTGCTCAGCATCCAAGGGCCTAAACACTCTTTTCAGTTAAAGCTGCGCTTCATGTGCACCTCCTGTAATCTGGTTTATTGCATTCGCTGCTCCCAATGCAGTCTACTCTACATTGGAGAGGCGAAACACAGAATGGGTGACCGCTATGCAGAATACTTTCGGTCAGTCCACAAGCAGGATCCAGATCTTCCTGTCACTTGCCATTTCAACACACCATCCTGCTCTCATGTGCATATGTCTGTCCTTGGCCTGCTGCAATGACCCAATGAAGCCCAATGTGAACTGGAGGAACAGCACCTCATCTTCCGATCAGGCATGTTATTGCCTTCTGGAAATAATATTGTGTTTAACAACTTCAGACTGTGAACTTTCTCCTCCACCTTCACCCCAATTTTATTTCTACCAATTTATTTTCATTTCTTCGATTGATAAGGCAGGTCAGTGGTTAGCACTGCTGCCTTACAGCGCCAAGGACATGGGTTTGATCCCGTTCCGGTCATTGACCATGTGGAGTTTGTACATTCTCCCTGTGTCTCACCCCCGCAACCCAAAGGTGTGCAGAGCAAGTATATTGGCCACGCTAAATTGTCCCTTAATCGGAATTTTGTTTAAAAAAAATAATTTCTTCTATTGATTCATCTTTCTATCCCACTTTTCATCCCGCTTTCCACCTTGTTTTACCATTTTCACCGTCTCCCCTCCCCTACCCCACCCCATTAGTGCCATCTGTTTCCTGTTCCAGGTTGTTCTTTGACACACTTCTTACGGTGGCACAATGGCACAGTGGTTAGCACTGTTGCTCCACAGCTCCAGGGACCCGGGTTCGATTCCCGACTTGGGTCACTGTGCGTAGTCTGCACGTACTCCCCATATCCGTGTGCGTTTCCTCCGGGTGCTCTGGTTTCCTCCCACAAGTCCTGAAAGATGTGCTTGTTAGGTGAATTGGACATTCTGAATTCTTCCTCAGTACCAGAATAGGTTCCAGAGTGTGGCGACTCAGGGCTTTTCACAGTAACGTCATTGCAGTGTTAATGTAAGCCTATTTGTGACACTAATTATTATTACCATTGTTCTGCCATGAACACATTCTGATCTCTTAATGTTCCACCATCAGCTCCTTCTTAGACATGATCACCCCCATTCACATTCACATTCCCTTTGTCCATGACATCTTTGACAATCTCTCTCTCTAGCTTCCACCTATCGCTGCCCTCAATCCAGCCAGTACTGCTCCACAACCCTGCCCCCCCAATCCCCACCCCAACCACAGTATAAAGCTCATCCTATTTCTAGTTCTGTCTAGCTCTGATGAAGTGTCATCCATACTGGAAACTTTAGCTCTTTTCTCTCTGTTGAGATTTTCCAGCGTTTTCTGCTTTTGTTTCAGATTCCAGCAGCAACAGTAGTTTGCTTTTATATAATTAAAATTCACTCCTTTAAGAGTCCAAAAATTATCCCTTTGAGTGTCCTTTCACTCACTAATTTGCGTGTTCTTGACACAAGCACATATCCCCAACACCCACTTCCCTCTCCAAGCAACAGAGGCAAAATGCATGACTCATTTGTTCTCCATTACTTTAAGTTTCATGCTAAAGACAAAGTAAATTCTGTTAACATTCTGTATTTAGAACAAGACCATTTATTCAGGATTGCAATGAATTGGAGTTTTTTTTGCCAAACTTTTAATGGCAACTACCTAATAAATTATTCTGGAAGTGATTTCATCACAGCATATTTAAGCACATCCAAAATATAACACTGTTAGCAGAATAATGTAACTTGGGCAGGCTAGACAAAAATAATAGCTGTATACTCTATGTAATTATAAAAAAATTGTAATAAGTACTACTGAAAACTGTTCAAGCTGAACTCAACATAAGTAATTATTAAGTTAATTGTTCACCTAATTAACTAATTCGATGCATGTGTTCTCAGAGGGATGTCTGAACCCCTGAATCCCAAACAAAGACTACTGCATTTGAAAACTATTTTGTGACTGCTCTATTGTTTTTACTAGTCCTGAATTTAAAATATATGCAAGATTAACGGTTCAGCTTGATGAACTTGGCTGGCTGTAGCTTCATGAAATATTTTCATTGTGCCAGGGTGAATGGAAAGTTTTAGATAATGACTGACTTTCTCTACATTAATATCACAAGCAAACATGCAGACTTTGTGTACCTTTGGTAAATGATTTGATAAAGTAACCAATACATTTATTCAATTAATTATAAAACCTCCAGCTGGCCATAATCTTTTTTAAATTGGGCTTGGTGTGCCTGCCATCTTGTCTCCAACAAACTTTAGAAATGAAATAAGCAAATAGTTTTACTTATATGGATTTTCAGGATTAAAATATGATCACACATTTTTTAACCAGTTTTCACCAAAAATTATTTGAGTGCTTTTGCTGGAATATTGAGCAAGCAGATATCAATTGGTTACGAATACAACCTTCAAGGGGTGAACCTTCATGCTTGCGATCTTAATGAAGAGAAAGTCAGTCATTACCTAAAACCTTTCATTCACCCCGGCACAATTTCATGGGTAAAATTGACACTGATTATCAACAGACTTTTAACCATAGGGTCTGAGCCGTGATGCCCTTTCATAACAGTAACACAAGTGTAAATCCTTTGGTAGCGCACTAGTTTGGATGTCAAATAAAGACAATACTATACTCAGCCCTACAGTCAAAAGCCTGGATAGAAGTCAGAATGTGAATACTAACTGACCTTCCTCTTCTGTCATCTAACGTTAGCAATTTGAGCATTTTTCTGGCTGACATCTTCTAAAACATCACAGACCGAGATCAAGGCTGGGGTCTGCGTGGGCTGTATTAGTCAGCTACTTGAAGGATAAGTTCACAATTGCCAGGGACGATGCAATTATATTTTTCCAATACCTCATTCAACAAACTCAAAATTTGACATTCAATCAGGTATCTCCTTATAAATTGAATTGTTGTTCATAAAGTACAGATCACAAACAAGTTGTAAGATTCAACGGCCATGGATTCCTTTTGGTTTCAAAACATGACATGGTTCAATATCCATTTTGAGAATGGATGAATCAATAGTCAAGAAAGAGAGAGGATTGACCCAGTGGAACTATTGTGGGAAGCCTCATTTCAACCATGTCTCCAATTGTGAGATTCTGGAGTGGGATATCAATAAATGGATGAGGCAGCAGGCACACAAACAAATAATTTAATTGTACTTTAGCATCAGTTAATTAATAAACTAATGGATACATATTCAACAGTGAATCCATAAATTCATAGACCAGTGAACACACTGAGAAGCCAGTAAATGAATGGAGTGGTAACCAAACAATAAATAAAATACATTGATATAGTCACGGCATAATTTATGAATAAACTAATAGGCCATCATGAACTGAAGAGTTCACAGCAAGCATGCCAGCAAAACAATACATTAACACCTCGTGCCTATCTTTGTCACAGTTGTTTCTTGCCCTCATAACTATGAACTGGCTTCACTGATTTAACTGCCAGTTTGTTTTTCTCATATTATAGTTCTCACTTATCTTCCAACTATAGAGTATGTTTTTAAAAATCTAAAATATTGTTCAGCTAACAGATAAAGAGTATTTTAAGTTGTCAGGATATTTAAACAGCCAAGACAACATGAGTGAATCTCTCATAAGAATTGTTTACTGTCAGACAGAGGACTAGTATAAAATAGGAATCATTGTGCCATGTAGAGTATAAATGGACTGGTCTATATTCAAGAACTCAGCGACCAACCTATACAAGTATGCCCCCCCACCGCCACAGACTTCATCAGTAGGTTTGTAGAAGGTTGCGTGCCAAAGAAGGTAGTACGTGCGTTCCCCAACCGGATACCATGGTTTAACCAGGAGATTCACTCCCTAATGAAGGCCAGGGACACTATTCTCCCATCGGGGGTCTAAGTGCCAACGCCGGAGTGAAAACCGGAGTGTTTCACTCCGGCGTCGGAGCCTGCTCCCAGCCCCCTATTCTCTCGCCCCCGGGGGGCTAGGAGCGGCGTCACGTCATTTACGCGCGTAAATGCGGCGCCGCGTAAATGATAATGACGTCCCCGCGAACGCGTGGATTGGCCGGCGCCAACCCGCGCATGCACGGTTGCCGTCCTCTCTGAGGCCGCCCCGCAAGAAGATGTCGGATGTATCTTGCGGGGCGGCGGAGGAAAGGAGATCTTCCTTCAGAGAGGCCGGCCCGCCAATCAGTGGGCACCGATCGTGGACCAGACCCCATTTGAGGCCACACCCCCCCCCCCCCCCCCGGTGCAGGAACCCCCCCCCCCCCCCCCCCACAGGCCCCCCCACAGCATTCATGCGCTGTTCCCACCGGCAGCGGCCAGGTGTGGACGGCGCCGGCGGGAACCCGTCGTGTTGGGCAGGCCGCTCGGCCCATCCGGGCCGGAGAATCACCACTCATCCGTTGCAAACGGCGAGTGCCGATTCTCCGAGCTGCCAGCCGTGATTCTCGCCGCGCCAGTTTGGGGGGGGTGGGAGAATCGCATGCGGGTGTTGGGGCAGCGTGGCGGGACACGCGCGGCACCCCGGTGATTCTCCCACCCGGCGTGGGAGGGGGGGGAGAATTCCGCCCCAGGTCTGTGGTGTTGAGGACTGGCAACGCTGACCTCGACATGAAATCTAGGGATGACCTTCGCAAAGCCTTTAGGGATGCCAAGAGGCAATACCAGCCTAAGCTTGAGTCACAGACTAACGACATGGACTCTCGTCGATTATGGCAAGGCTCAAACAACATAATGGGCTACAAAGCAAAGCCGAATAGAGGGCGAAATTCTCCCGAAACGGCATCCGACTGGCGCCCAAAACGGTGCCAATCAGATGGGCATCGCGCCGCCCCAAAGGTGCGGAATGCTCCGCATCTTTGGGGGCCGAGCCCCAACATTGAGGGCTAGGCCGACGCCAGAGGGATTTCCGCCCCGCCAGCTGGCGGAAACGGCCTTTGTTGCCCCGCCAGCTGGCGCGGAAATTACATCTCGGGGCGGCGCATGCGCGGGAGCGTCAGCGGCCGCTGACAGTTTCCCGCGCATGCACAGTGGAGGGAGTCTCTTCCGCCTCCGCCATGGTGGAGACCGTGGCGGAGGCGGAAGGGAAAGAGTGCCCCCGCGGCACAGGCACGCCCGCGGATCGGTGGGCCCCGATCGCGGGCCAGGCCACCGTGGGGGCACCCCCCGGGGCCAGATCGCCCCGCGCCCCCCCCAGGACCCCGGAGCCTGCCTACGCCGCCTTGTCCCGCCGTTCAAAAGGTGGTTGAATCCACGCCGGCGGGACAGGCAATTTATCGGCGGGACTTCGGCCCATCCGGGCCGGAGAATCCAGCGGGGGGGCCCGCCAACCGGCGCCAACAATTGTAAACATCCCCAGCAGCCTCGGACGCACCCATACCTACTGTCACAACCTCCAAAGTCAAATTTGCCTTCTTGAAAGTGAACTCTTGGAAAGTAAGGGTCCTGATGGCGTCCCTGGTTGTGCACTCAGATCCTGCGCAGACAAACTGGTGGGTGTGTTTGCGGACATGTTCAACCTCTTCCTACTCCGTTCTGAGGTTCCCACCTGATTCAAGAAGACCACCATCATACTGGTGCCAAAGAAGAACAAGGCAACGTGCCTCAACAACTACCACCCGCATACAAGTCTATGGGCATAGCAGTGGAAAATGGGATTAGAATAGTTAGGTGATTGTTTTGACCAGCGCAGATACGATGCTGTAGACCACAATGATTCTATGGGCGCAATTCTCCGGCCTCATTGCGCTCTCCTTCAAGCGAAACGAGGCCAGTGAATAGCGGAAGAAGCCAAAAATGAGATCTCTGCCAGGCTCCAAACAGTCTGCGATGCAACCGGCCCGCTCCCATAGGCATTATCAGAATCTCACTGTAGCGTGGCGAGAAACCAATTATCACCACTTAAGCCAAATTTCCATACAATTAACGGGGGCCCCCCCATATCCAACGGTCTCCCGTCATTCAGCTGCCTCCCAGTAGGTTCCTACGCTGGCGCCGATTAGTACTTCCTTTGAAAAACGTGAACCTGGCAGAAGGGCTTCTGTGGGGATCCGAGGAGGTGAGTAACCATCTTTGCTCGCAGGCAATGAGCCCGGGGCAATGGCCTTGCCAGCCCAGTGCTCGACGCGGTGTGGGGGACCATCTGCAGGGGTGGGCCACCATGGGACGCTGGGGGGGGGAAGTGCTTGGGCGGGGGGGCAATCACTCGCGGCACCACCGTGCCAACCCATGAATCCCAACGTTATTTCGGGGGCAGCCCCTGTCCCTACCCGTCTGCCCCACTGATCACCCATAACCTCCAGTGACTGCCGAGGCCTCTGGCTGTGCGGCTGAAGGATATTGTGAATACGGGATTGGCAATCGTGGGTAAGCACACATTTCACACATGCCAAATGGATTCCCATGGCTGGGCAGGCCATGTCGCATGTGGGAATCATTGCCTAGCATCCCAATCACACCTTGATGCCTGGACACCATGCTTGAACCATGCAGGGCGCAACACCACACACACAACATCCGAACACCTAGGGGATGGGACACAACTCACTTGTCCGCGGCACATGCACAGCCGTGCCACGCTGTCCCGTGTGCTGACCCCGAGATGTGGCCTCATCAGACGGGTGGAACTCGGCGGAGTTGGTGGCCACCGTCGCCACTCCATGAGACACGTCTGGGTTGGCACTCAGCGCCCCCTCCTCCCGGCCACTGCCCATAGGCCCTTGGGTTCACCTTGGAATGGACGGGCAGCTGGTTCGAGCCCCGGCTGCCCCTGCATCATCGTGCTCTGCCAGCCCTGGTGGTTCCCCATGATCTGCACCATTGTGTTGAGGCACTCATCGACGCTCCTCAGTAACTGGGACATGCTGTACAGCACCTCTGCAACGCCCACCTGTGACTGGGACAAGCTCCGCAGCGCCGCGACCATGCCCATCTGAGAGCGGGACATGCCCCGATGAATCTCATCAAGGTCAGCTTGTTACTGCGTCACACCCCCCATACTGCCGGGACCTTCAGCCATGGCCGTCACCGACTGCGCGACACCTCGGACTCCTTCACTCATGATGGCGACGTCGTGCACCAGGCTCTCCACTGCGGTCGCCACCCCAGCAGTGTTGGCCTTGATGCCACTCATGGCCGGCGTCATCTCCTGTCGGCTATGGATCTGCTGGAGTGATGCTGACATCTCCGTCTGAATGTCCCAGCCCCTCCCTAAAATCTCCATCAGCTCCGATTACCACAGGCTGAGCATCAGGATGGGACCCAGCTGGGTCCTGGGATCCAGCAGTCCTCCAACTGCTGTCTCACCTGGGGGTTCCTGCCTCCACCAGATGTGCATCATCAGTGGTGTGGTGCTCACCAGATTGTGCCCTGAAGTCTGTCCAATAACATGTTTCACCAAGGTGCGTGTATCTGCACTGCGGGGGATGACAGCTGTGTTGCGACTATAACAATTGCATCCTTGGAGCTCTCCTCAGAGTCAGGGGAGGGGGCCGCATGGGCTGGCCAGCACCATTGGCTGGAGGACCTGCATGGAATAAGCATGCGGTCAGTGGGAGGGATGGGTCAGTCAGTAAGGCAATAACAACTCGCCTTTGACAGGTCTTCCGAGTGGAGCCCGGTAGTTCTTCACCTCTGCGGCGTCCGTCAGCCTCCTCGTGGGTGGCCAATCTGTCCTCGGCCACGTCAGTTGCCTCCAGGGCACGGTCCTTGAAGGAGGTGAGGATTCTTAAGTCTGGCACCCCACCACTTGTCTGGGCCATCTCCCGATGATTATGGGACAGCTTTTCCTGCGCAGATACATAGAGGGCATCGTTAGCCACACGTGTGGCTCACAGTAGTGGGGAGAGGGTGTGAAGGGATGGTTGGGGGGTTTAAGGGGGAGGGGGTGAAGGAAGGATTGGGGGTCACATGGAGAGTTGGGGGTGGATGCACCCTTGGGAAGGGACGTTGGTGTCTACTCACTCATGCTGCCCAGTGTAGGCCATTGACCTTCTTATGGCACTGAAGGCCAGTCCTTCTGGTCACACTCCCCGAGCTGGCAGCTGCCGCCACCTCATCTCAAGCAGCACCGGCTGCCTTGTGGCAGGCTCTCCAGGATCCTCGGGGGAACAGGACATCCATCCTGGCCTCCAATGCGCCTATGAGCCTCCCCAGGTCAGCATCTCCGAATTGTGGGCCAGTCCCCACGATGCCATTATTGCGAGCTGGCTGGGGCTGGCCGAGCAAGGGCAGCTTAAGTGCTGTTCGACCTTGTTAACGGGAGGTGGCGAGCTAGGTCCTGATGAACCAGCTGGTGAGCCTTCACTTGTGATGAGAAGCCCGTGAGGCCTCGTTAAGTGGACCAATTAATGTTGAATTGCGTTGCCGGCCTCACTGGGCTGAGCGCTGGGAAGCTTGTGGCAATTCCCGCTCGCTACCACTCTTAGAAATTTTTCTGGGGAATTGTGCCTATGATTCAATGATCCTGTCATTGAAGTCTTTGCTGTGTTTAGAATGGTGACAGAAATATTTATCTTAATACAGCATGATCTCCTCCACCAAAAGTTCTTGAAACATTCTATGTGTATTTTCTGATACTATTTTTGACCAATTAAATGCAGACTAATTTGTACATCTGTATAACTTATAGGTCTCATTATTGAGCTATATCAGCCAATAGATCACGATGAAATAATGTAAACCACACATGTTCCACTGCTCATTTTCAAATCCAATTGGTTTCTTAAAAGCATTTATGTTTTCATGTTAATTTTCAGACAAATGTTCAAATTCAAGAATGAACGATGTTTAATCATATTGCAGGTAATCTAGGAATTTGGGTATGCTTGTCATTGCCTCAATTTCTATGAGATTGTTAAGATCACAGAAGCGAACGCAAGCAACAATTCAGTGAACCTTTTTCTATCTGTTGAAAAGATTTAATTACACCATTTCCTTTCTTTGTAACCCATTGGGCAACAGGAGAATAAAACATTCAAGCATTAAAACAAACTTCCCACAAGAGCAACAATTACAACACCACTGAGTGAGTTAAAAAGTACTCCAATAACAGCTAATTCACTCAAGCGTGTTAATCAGTAAGTTTCTGATTAAACAATGGATAACAGAGATGATTATCCCACTAACCAGCAGCGTTACATCCTCATAATGTTTCTCTGCACACGTTTTTTAAAAATATATTTTTATTCACCATATTTTCATCATTTTCACCATACAAAGAAAGAAAATAAAAACAGAACAACCCCAAAAACTTTATCAGGTACCCCCGCCACAGTACAGGGCGGAGAAACTGACCTCTACCCAAACCAGACCCGCTTACGAGCGATTGGCAAGGCAAAGGCTAAAACGCCTGCCCATGCATCCGACTGCAACTCAGGCCAGTCCAACACACCGAAAATGGCTTCTAGGAGACCAGGCTCCACATCCATATGTAGAACCCCAGAGATAGTGCGAAGTACCTCCTGCCAATACCTTTCCAGTTTCTCTGCACACTTGATGATATCTCAACATCCCCTTTCCATTGTATTCATATGGTCGCCATGCAAAGTAATTGCAAGCGTTAGTGTTATCAGGCACTGGAGCTGAGATGATTTCAAAGTGTGATGAATAAATGGGGTAAGGAATGCTTACCATTGTTTCAGAGTCCGAGTTACAAATCATAGAATGATACAGCACGGAAGGAAACGTTTCTGCACATTGTACTTATTCTAGCCCTTTGAAAGACCTTTCCAATTAGTCCCATTCCCCTGTTCCTTCTTCATAGTGTTATGGGCAAGGCTTTTTCAGAACCCCAAAATGTATCATGGAGTTCAACCAACCTCTCCCTTTAATGGATTTGTTGCTTTTCCTAGCACACAGCTTTTTCCCCGAGGTGTGGGATTACAATTATGGACACATGGGGTTTTAAACACAAAACATTGTTTATTCCATGAACTCAACTTAACGTCTTAAATAAACATTGGATCTCTGAACACCCCTTACTTCAAAGATAACTCAGAAAATATTGCAACAGTAAATAATTCCTTAAAATGTTCCTTCAAACTTCCAAGAGACTTAACACCTTTAAACAAAATCACATCAGGTTAAAGGCTTCACTATTATAAGTTTAAATCACCCAAATGATCCAGAGATAGTCTTTCATGGCAGAGATCCAGCTCACTGCAAAACACAGACACACACCAAGCTCTTTTCCTCCAAACTGCAAAATTAAACTGCAAAATGTCTGACCTAACCTCAGCTCCACCCACTCTCTGACATCACTGTTTTCTTAAAGGTACATTGCTTAAACATGCATGTCTTAAAGGTACTCTCACATGACAATAGTCTGACATCTTTTTCCACTTCTAGTATTTATCCAATTTTCTTTTGAAACCTATGATTGAATCTGTTTCCAGCACTGTTTCAGACAGTGTATTCCAGTGTATTTTTTAGAACCATTCTGCCCTTTGAAACAGTGCTCCTTATTTAACTATATGGCACCTGCTTTGAACAAATTTATCTTTAACCTTCCTTGCTCTAAGCAGAACAATCCCACTTTCCATGTAATTAACCTTTCAGTTCCAGCACCATCCCAGTAAATTTCTGCTGCACTTTCTCTGAGGCCCTGAAATCCTTCCTAAAGTGTGGTGCCCAGAATTGGCCAACACTTCTGCTGAGGTCGTACCAGTTTTATTTTAAGGTGTTGCATAATTTCCTTGCTTTTGTACACTCTCAGGAAAATCTGACTGCCAAGGGTGGGTTGTGGGCGACCATAAGGTAATAATTTTAATTTCTCAAACTGACCGCAACCCTCCAACCTGCAAATTTCCATTTTTAACAGTTTTGGGTGGGGAAGACAGGTGGCGAAGAAGCTCTTAGGAGTTTCCCAAGCTAGCCATTGCTCATTGCCGCCACAGTTCCCACCCAACCCCCGCGATATCTGGGTGCTCACCTGCCGCCCTGTAATCTTTGGCTGCTTGCCATATTCTCCAGCTAAATCTGCAATCTCTGGGCCATCATCCCTGAGACTACCAACTGGCTCTGACCACCTTATCGATCTCCACCAGCACTAACCTCTCCCCATTCCACAATGCCTGATTGTCTTTGCAATGAATCTCCACACTCTCCAGTCCGATTTACCTGCCTTCTGGGTAACTCTTCTGAAAAGTTCCAAACAGATCCTAGGGTGTGATTTAATTTTAAAGAAAGAGTCCCATTTGGGCGGGTTTAGTGGGATTAGCAATTAAACGAGACTGCTATTCCTTTGGGCCTTGGTAGGGGAGACCTCACCAAGGCCACACACAACTTCATTTCCTGCACTTCGTAGCGACCCACCCCCACCCCCAACCTACCTGTTCGGGTGTCTTCGAGCCATCCCGCATCCCACCTCCGGGCAATACAAGGCACCCCGGGTTCGATCCTCAGCTTGGGTAAAATGCTACCTTGGCATTGTCAGCCTGGCACCTTGACAGTGTCGCGTTCTGTCTGGCAGTGTCACCTGGACACCCTGGCAGTGGCAGGCTGGCACCCAGATGGCACTGCCAGATTGCCTGGGTGACACTGCCAGGGTGCCAGGCTAGCAGTGCCCAAGTGGCATCAGGGGTGCCAGTGTACTATTCTGCCAGAGGCAAACCACCCAGGGGCCCCCTAAAGTCTGGAAGACCTCCCCCAAATGCCGTTCCACCTGGTCCCTGTTGTGGAGACCAGTGCTAAATGGTGCCTGCCTGGGGGTTCCTCGGCGAGACCATTAGATCCCAGGGGCTTGATAGCTCTGGTGGAAACATATTTTAGTGCGCGTAACTGCACATTTAAACATGCAAATTTAGGTCCTGCCCATTGTGGGCAGGATCCAGATCGCGATGTCTCGTGAGATCTCGTTAGATCTCGTGAGGCGTGGCGAGCTGGCTAAACCTCACGAGAAGCCTCTTGCAGGATTTACCAGCCACCCGCGTCCTGAGTGGGGCGATACAAGGGCTTTAGATAGCACCCCTACTGTTAAATTTAGTTGGACCTCTTGTCCACAAAGCCGCACCCAACTCCACCCCTCCCACCCACACTCTGTTCCCTGCTCTAAGTAAATGTCAGAACCTATGCCGCTATTTTTATAGCTAAGGATTCCGTATGTCTTGTTACAATCCCAGTAGATGTTACTACTGGACAAGAAGATCTCAGAATGGAACCCTGGCTCAAAAAGATGGTAACTTTTACTTTTTTTAGAAACCGTACAGGTGCAGTCACAGGACTGATGATAAGCTTTTAACAACACAAAAAAAACATTTATCAAACATGAAACGTTTGATTATAATACAATATTCTGGGGCGATATGGGGCTCAGTTGTTGGCACTGGGACTGCGGTGATGTGGACTGGGGTTTGAATCTCAGCCCTGGGTCACTGTCTGTGTGGAGTTTGCACGTTCTCCCCATGCCTGCGTGGGTTTCACCCCTACAACCCAAAGATGTGCAGGTTAGGTGGATTGGCCACACTAAATTGCCCCTTAATTGGAAATAAAATAATTGATAACTCTAAATTTATTTTAAAAAATAATACAATATTCTTTCACTCCCTCTTTAGCTTCATAAATGTGCACAGATTTGAAGGATAAATCCCTACTCTGAAACCAAATGGCAGATGTGACTCAATCGATCTTTGTGGACCTCTATTCAAATTCCCTCCATATGATTTTCACGTATTACCAAACTCATATGAAACACGCTTTAAAATCCTCCTTTATATAATTCTTTCCATCAGCTATTTTCATTAACAATCCACCTCCAGGTTTTCGAATAAAGCTTCCTCTCTCCTGTTTTAATAAGTATCCGCCTCCAGGTTTTCCAACCCTACTTTCATGATTCCTTTGTCTTGAATGCTTTTAAACAAATCCCAAGATAAAGTAATCAATTGCTTCACAATTACTTAATGTCTCACAAACTGGAGTAAGATATGACAAACTTTAAAACCACTCCGGGCAGGATTTTTTGGCCGCGCCCACTGCGAGATCGCCATGGACGGGATGGGGACCATGTAAATGTTTGTTTACCTTGAGCAGGAATTTCCAGTCTCCGGGTGGGTGGGCTGAAAAATCCCACCCTCCAGGTCTCTTTCAGGCTCCTCACTAGCCAACTCCTTCTCAACTCTGTCTGTCTTCACCTAACAGTATTGTGTTCTCATCCCCATTTGTGGTGTTCCTTTAATTTCAGGCTTCTTGGAAACTCCTCAACATTTCTCTAGCTGTCCTTTAGATTTCTGGCACTGGCTTTCTTAACGATTGTACAGCTTTTCTTCTATTATAACTGAGAGAGAGAGAGATGTTCCCGCTCTAGTTGCTTGTCACCAACTGCTATGAAGTCAGTTAAAAACAGAGAGCCTTCCTACCCTAAAGGGTGTCCCTGGTTGCTAAGCAGCCACTCTTTCCTTCTCCAAGCCTTTATTTACTTTTCACACTGTAAACATCTCTAAGCACAATTGAAGCACGATTTGAACTGACCAAAACCCCTACACATGCAAACATATTTATGTAAGTTGAATCTATCTAGATTTTTACTCATTTTACACAGAACCTCTAAATTAAACCCACTTTAATCTATACCATATTTCTAAAATTAATAATACAAATATAGATAATCTAAAACTACCTGTGTTTTCCTGACGCCTCCACATTTGAAAGAAAATCTTCATAATCATCCACCTCCCACAAACATATTATAAATATCGAACAAAATTACATATTACATCACTGAAGTAAACTTACTTTATTTCACAACTACACATGTCATATTATATAATGATAATAATTTACCCAAAACAACATGTAACAACATTATCATAACTCAAGTCTTATGTGCCTTTTTCTTCTGGTTTCCAGTTTTCAACTCAGAAAAGAATGTTTAATTCAAGTTTACAGTGCAATTGCCCTTTTTGTCACTTGTAGGCAAATTCCACTCTCAAACCCACTTTCCGAATTCACCTGTGGCAAACTCGCATTTTGATTTAACACAGTCAAAATGCTATTTTTGTGCATTACCATCTCATTTCTTCATCATGAATCTTAGATGAGGTTGGCCATGGTCAGGAATGATAGTGACTGCTGGAGGCTAGGCGTTTGGTAAACTTTACCTTTTCGGGAACATTCTACGAATCAGGCTTAGCAAAGGGCTTCATATCTCTCAGCCTACTCTTTAGTTATGTGATCTTACATAACTGATAATGTAGACTCTTTATTTACACATTTGATATTGGCCCATAACTTCTGTCTTTTGTGCTGGTGTACGGAGAGCGCACACCGCACGTGAGCATTGGGACTGTGAGGAAGACCTGATGCACGGACATGCGTGCTCAAAGGACGCCAAGTTCAAACTTCCAGTCCTGTTCTTTGAAAGTCTTTCCCTGCATAAGCTGTGCTGAAGCAGCTGAATGTGAAATCATGGGACAGCACTAACTTGGCCTGCTTGCCCCGATATTAGGTAAGTATTTATGCCTGATTAATAGTTAATAGTGCATTTTCTTCTTGCAGGATCAGTGAGCAGAGGCAGGAGATATCGGAGAGGACTTTTTAGGTGGGTTAACGTTTTGTAATAGTGTTCATAAGATGTTTGAAACGCACAGAAAGTGAAAGAGAGATCTGGGGCTGGATTCTCCGTCGGTGGGATCTTCCGTTTCGCTGGCAGTGCACTCATATCTGTAGATTTCCCAAAGGCATGTGGGTGTCCACAATGGGAAACCCCATTGACCGGCTGCCGGGACAGAGAATCCCGCTCCCGGCAGGGGCACGCT
The DNA here is from genome assembly GCF_047496885.1 of Scyliorhinus torazame. Classification (NCBI taxonomy): domain Eukaryota; kingdom Metazoa; phylum Chordata; class Chondrichthyes; order Carcharhiniformes; family Scyliorhinidae; genus Scyliorhinus; species Scyliorhinus torazame. The sequence goes on along the minus strand of NC_092713.1, from coordinate 198,756,840 downwards.
GCACCAGAAAATGCCCAGATGGAGAATTGTGCCCATAATGTTTTAAACTTGGGCTTGTAATGAGACTGTTAGTTCTATGAAAAAGTGCTTTAATGTATAATGTGAGTTTGGAATATATATAATAAACTTCAGCTAAAGTACATTTGGATGTTGCAATGTATTTTAAGCTGTATTGTTTAAGAGTCTCCCTGGTGTCATATTGATCCTTACAAGCCTGGTATTACTTCAAAAACTTTAGGAACGTTTATGCAAGCCTCCTGTAAGTTGAGGTGAACTATCTCTCAGACAGGTATTGCAGAATTCAGTGCAAGTACAAAATCTGGCATCATCGCTGGGGCATCACACTTTTAGCTTCACTTCTTAATATCACTGAAGTTCTTTTGAGGCTTCATCATAGTCGCAGGGGTCATGAGAGAAGAGTCAGGCAACATGCTCATCTAGTGAGGAAACAAGTCGATTACCCAACCCTGAGAATGTGCAGGCAAAGGACATCACATGAAATGATGTCAGAGGAGATGTGTGCCAGGAGGCTGTGCTTAAGCCCGGAAACAATGGCACACCTTTGTGAAATGTTGAAGGAAGACTTGAATCCAAATTCTAACTTCTACAGTGCCTGAACAGTCAATTGAAACTCACAACAGAACTGTATTTCTTTGTGTCTGGGTCCTTTAAACATGGCATTAATGGCATATGTAACATTTCACAGAATGCTGCTTGGACTTGCATTCACCAGGTAATGAATGCAATTTATCGTAAGGCTTCCAGGTTTATTATCTTTGACACATCCCTGGTGAAGATGAAGGCGAGGTTTATCGCATTCTAAAGGATTGATGGTTTCCCAAAAGTAACCAGGCCTGTTGTTGGAACACAAATTGCATTGAAGGCACCAAGTAATTACACTCTTTCATTCATCAACTGGAAGGGGCTCCATTCTTTAAATGCCATGATAGTGTGTTATGCACAAATGAGGATCCTCAGTGTAAATGCAAATATCCGGGAAATGCCCATGACTCATTCATCCTTGCAAACTCAATGTTACACCAGACCATGACAACATTACCAGGAATTACAGGATGGTTACTGGGAGATAAGGGATACTCATTGAGAACATGGCTTATGACACCATTCTGAAGGACTGACAATGAAGCCCAGGAACAATACATGTGCACATGCAGCAACATATCAGGTGGTGGAAAAAACAATTGCTGTATTGAAATCATGTTTTCGATGTCTGGACAGGTCAGGAGGCAGGTTACAGTATACACCGGGGATAGTCCCAAAGATTGTTGCAGTGTGTTATGCATTGCATAACTTTGTCCTTCAGCATGGACTGAACATTCATCCAGAAGAGGACTTGCCACCAGAAATTGAGGAACTGGAGGATGGTATATGAAGCCTGATGCAGACATACCTCCTTGTGCAGGTGAGGAAGCCCAGTCACCATGTGACACAAGGGCAGTTTGAGATCGCCAGCAGCTGCTGCTTTTGGACATTGACCCTTCCCTCCCCTCCCTCCCCTATTTACAGAAAGACAACAGAATTGTTGGGTTCAAGTAAAAAAAATATTTTATTGTTCGTTCTGTTAAAATGAAAAAATATATTTTATTGCAAGAAATTTGGAAAAGTTGACGTAGTTATTAAACAAAATGTCATACTGCAGCTGCTAAAGTTAACCATTCAATTAAATTTTAACATTGTTTCAAAGATGTGTTCATAACGTTATTTTTGTTAATAAATGTTTTCCATTAAACTTTACAAACTTCTATAAATGCTTATTAAAACATCAAAAGATAACATTTAATTATGACATAATTATAAATAAATAACATATTTGAAGTAAACAAGGAAGAAATATAACAATGATGAACACAAATTTTTTTAAAGTCAGATGTTACAAGGTCAGTGACAGTTAAAAGCAAAAAGCCCTGGGGGGCACTTTTCCAATCTTATGACCAGGCCAGAACCATCTTTTAACAGCATTTTATGACCCCTTCTGCAGCTCTGTAAGGAGACGGTGTTAATTACATTTTATCCTGCTTCAAGACTCTCCATTGTTAGTGGTCCGAGAAGTTGTGACTTCCCATGACCCTCGTGGAATATGAGTTCCCGTGGTGAGCGGATGGAGGCCCGCCCAGCTGTGGCTTGTCAGTGGTACCTTTAAACGTAGCTCCCAGACCCGGACCGGCTGTTCCCGATAGTCCTGGGCTGGGACCTTTGTTTTGTGTACCACGATAACATGTTTATTTTCAGTTTAAAATAAACCAGTTTGGCCTTTCACTCCGCGCCTCCTGGAATTATTACATTGGCAACGAGGATCAAGCACAGGATTCTGAGCAGCCTTTTCAAAACTCCCGGAAGACAACTCTGGTGAGAAGCAAAGTAAAGGAAATACCTGGAAATGCCCTTGTTTCAGAAACTCAAGCTTTTTGATGCAGACATGGGGACTGGCCCCAGTATGCTGAATGCATGCGCCACTTCTTCTGTGCCAACAGCATAGAAGGGGATGACAGACAAAAGTAATTCTGGCATTCAGCTTCATTAAGAGTTTAACTTATCCTGCAGTGCCTGACACTAAAACATTTAACGAGCTTGTGGATCTAGTGAAGAACCATTACGACCCAAAGCTGTCAGTAATCCTCCAGCGTTACTGACTAAACACAGCTAGTAGGACTCCTGGGGAACCCGTGACAGACTTCCTAGCTAGATTAAGGAAACTGGCCGAAAACTGTGCTTTTGGCCGAGATATACTGACTGAGATGCTACATGGCTGGCTAGTGTGTGGGATCAATAATGTCGCGACACAAAAAACATTGTTGGAAAAACCCACCATAGACTTCATAAAGACTATAGAATTAGCATTATCTTTGAAGAACACCAGGGGAGGTGGGGAGGGGGTGGGGGTGGGGGTGGGGGTGGGGGGGGGGGGGGGGGGGGCTCTCATACAGAAAAGCCAGCATTCTCAGTGAGCGCTCCCATATATCTCACCCACCACCAACTCAACATTCAGCCAGGACATTCTGGAATCTCAAAGGATGACCAGATAGCCTAGATTAACAGAGAAGCTTCCTGGAAGACTGCAAATGTCAGCCTCAAGGCTGCTCCAAGTGTGGCCAAAGGACATGACCCTGGCAAGGCTGCCTGAATCAGCAGTACAAATGCCACCCAGGCCAGAAACCAAAGCCACCTCAGGCCCAGGTCTTGCAAGTCTATCAGCCCGTAGAGGAGGAAATAATGCCACTAAATTGCATCATTACCCCCAAGGTTGCCCTCAGGAAGACAACACTTTTGATCAACGGCCATTCCCTAGAAATGGAAGTGGATATGGGAGCTGCTGAATCCATCATCGGGGTACAGATCTTCCGGTGTCTCTGGATGGGCATCTTGCCCCTCAGCCGATGAGAAAACAGGGCCAGGTTGACCACATGTACAAGGGAACCTTTGACGATTATGGGAACCACTAGGGGCAGTATGGTAGCATAGTGGTTAGCACAACTGCTTCGCAGCTCCAGGGTCCCAGGTTCGATTCCCGCTTGGGTCACTGTCTGTGCGGAGTCAGCACGTTCTCCCCGTGTCTGCGTGGGTTTCCTCCGGGTGCTCCGGTTTCCTCCCACAGTCCAAGATGTGCAGGTTAGGTGGTTTGGCCATGATAAATTGCCCTTGGTGTCCAAAAAGGTTAGGTGGGGTTACTGGGTTAAGGAGATAGGGATGCGTGGGCTGAAGTGGGGTTCTCTTTCCAAGAGCCGGTGTAGATTCAATGGGCCAGATGGCCTCCTTCTGCACTGTAAATTATATGACCAGTTACCTATGGGTAGCAGATGGCCCGACTCCTGCTCATAGTTGTATGAGGACCAGGACCCAGTCTCTTCGGCAGAGACTGGTCCCAGAAGATCCGTCTGGACTGGCTATAAATTTTTAAACAAGGAACTGGTGGACGTTATGAGGCCATTGGCAAATACCCCGAGGTATTTTGAAAATGCCTTGGTGGGATAAAGAGAGCAAGGGCAAAGATTTATGTGGACGTGGATGCCCTGTGCTGGTCCACCCACGTCGATTCTACGACCAAGAAAGCACCTATACTTCCTCAGAAATTAAGGAAATTCGGCATGTCTGCAATGACTTTTGCCAACTTTTATAGATGCCATAGAAAGCATCCTATCTGGCTGCATCACAGCTTGGTATGGCAACTGCTTGTCCCAAGACCATAAGAAACTACAGAGAGTCGTGAACACAGCCCAATCCATCACGTGAATCCGCCTCCCACCCATTGACTCCATCTACACCTCCTGCTGCTTTGGGAAAGCGGGCAGCATAATTAAAGACCCCCCTCCCACCTGGGTTATTCTCTCTTCCAACCTCTTCTATCGGGCAGAAGATACAAAAGTTTGAGAACACGCACCAACAGATTCAAAATCAACTTCTTCCCCGCTGTTACCAGACTCCTGAATGACCCTCTTATGGACTGAACTGATCTTTCTATTCATCGTCTCTATAGCACTGTAGCACTATATTCGATATGCTTCACCCAATGTTTATGTATTTACACTGCATGTCCTATGTTTTTCATGTATGGAGCCATCTGCCTGGACTGTCCACAGAACAATACTTTTCACCGTACCTTGATACACGTGACAATAAATCGAAATTATTGGATCGGGTACACAGAGGGAAAATTCAGAATGTCCAATTCATCGAAGACGTTATGTTAGGTGAACTGGACATTCTGAATTTTCCCTCTGTGTACCCGAACAGGCGCCAGAATGTGGCAACTGGGGGCTTTTCACAGTAATCTCATTGCATTGTTAATGTAAGACTACTTGTGACAATAAAGATTATTATTGTTATTATAAATATAAAATCTAATTGTTCACCCTGATTACTCCACTAAAATTGATGGTAACTTTGGGGAATGGGGAAACCACGCCACAGAGATTGAGGCAGATTCCTTTGAGGTCAGCAGAAGCGACATTGCTTCGACAGTGACCGCAAAATTCAGGCCATGGTATCTTAACCACAGGGACAAACCTGGTGAAGTTGTTGTTTATCTAGAAATTAAAATATCCTGTCAGTACAGGGTTAAAATTGCGACGTCTTCATTTTCAAAATTTTGGAACCAGTTTACCGTTTGAACAATCAGGATTATTTTTTAAAAGAAGCATTGAAAGTAATTAAATAATGTTGCTAACATTATCGAACTTGAATTGTGTTTCCCAAAAATGCTGTGCATGATTGACAGTTACATGGATTCAAACTTTAACTTTAATTCTTAATGAAGCAATATATGGTGTAATATCACTGATTTCCTCAGGCTCAGAAGTTTTCAATGAATTATGCCAATTTACATATTCAGACATTTTTTAAACTGGATCGGTGCGTAACTGGGAATTGGTGGAATTAATGCATTTTGGCTAACTTCCTGGTTGTGTCCTGGGCACCACGGTAGCACAGTGGTTAGCACCGTTGCGTTACAGCTTCAGGGTCCCAGGTTTGATTCCCGGCTTGGGTCACTGTCTGTGTGAAGTTTGCACGTTCACCCCATGTCTGCGTCGATTTCCTCCAGGTGCTCTGGTTTCCTCCCACAACTCCCGAAAGACATGCTGTTCGGTAATTTGGACATTCTGAATTCTCCCTCGGTGTACCCGAACAGGTGGCGGAATGTGGTGACTAGGGGCTTTTCACAGTACCTTCATTGCAGTGTTAATGTAAGCCTACTTGTGACAATAAAGATTATTACAAGGGAAGATTCAAGCTCCTAGGATTGCAGGAAACAAGGGATAACGGCAATAATAATCGTGAAATACAACGGAATTAAGACAAATTTAACTTCATCCCTTGACTTAATGCATTTTGTAAAGGTGCCCATACTACATAAATTCAAGTTGTTGTAGAGAAGCAATGGCCTTAATCACAGACTTTGGGCGCAATTCTCCACTCCCGCGCCGGTTGGGAGAATTGCCTGGGCCGCCAAGCGGCGGGAACGGCCCAGTCGAGTTTCGTGGGCCGCAGAATCGTCGGAGACACCCAAAATGCCGATGCTCCGGCACCCCTGCTATTCTCAGGCCCGGATGGGCCGAGCGGCCAAGCCAAAACGGCGGGTTCCCCCCGGCGCCGTCCACACCTGGTCGCTGCCGTTGTGAGCGGTGCGTGAACGCTGGGGGGGGGGGGGGGGGCGGCTTGCGGGGGCGCGAGGGGGGATCCTGCACCGGGGGGTACCTCAAATGTGGGGTGGCCCGCAATCAGTGCCCACCGATCGTCGGGCCGTTCTCTCTGAAGGAGCACCTCCTTCCTTCCGCAGCCCCGCAAGATCCGTCAGACATCTTCCTGCGGGGCGGACATAGAGAGGACGGCAACCACGCATGCGCGGGTTGGCGCCGGCCAACCCGCACATGCGCGGATGACACCCGTTATGCGGCGCCGGCCGCATCATTTGTGTGGCGCCGCCTTTACGCGGGCTTCAAGGCCTGGCCGTGTAGATGACGCGGCCCCGATCCTGGCCCATTGTCAGGGCCTGAATCGGTTGGGATCGGGGCCGCTTCCCGACGGCGTTCACGACGGCGCGGCCACTTCGGCGCGGGAGTGGAGAATCCCGCCCTTTTAGTCTGGTCTACGATAACCAATTTGAACTTTTTTGGGAGCATTGTAGGTTGCATGCAAATTTTGCAATGAAAGTATTGAAATCCCTTTGCTTGTTTTCACAATCCATCAACTCAATTATGAGGGACAAATAAAAATAATCACGAAGCAAAATACAAGCAGTGCATTAATCAATGAAATAATGAGTGACATTTGGGGATATTTCCAGTAACATGTTAACGGTTCAACTGACCAAATGTCAATGGCCGCCTTTACCCATCCTTCCGTTGATCGGAGCTGCACTTCCGCTTTTAGTGGGCTCCACTCTGAAGGGAAGGGGCGGAACGTCTGAGCCGACCAGCTGGCGCGCGCGCGATCCCTCGCTCGCTCGCGCAGTCTCCGACTCTAATTTCCGGCGCGTTCCTGCCGCCTACTAGCGCGCTCATCGCCCTCGTGCAAGTACCACCCCAGCCGGGCGGCGGTTAATTCTGGCGGGACGAATCTCCACGTCCGACTCTGGAACAGGCGGGAAGATCTCCGGATCATGGCTTACAGTCAGGATACAGCAATCATCAGGCCGCAGGTACTCTCCCAACGGCCAAACTACACCTGCAACTCAACGACCAAACTCACCCGCAACTCAAGCACGGAACCACAGCCTCAATCAATGTCTGAACTACGCCCTTAATTCAAATCATCAAACTACACCGTCAATGTAACCCTCAACTCAACACCCAAACTACACCCTCAACTCAATCACCAAACCACACCGTCATTGTAACCCTCAACTCAACAACCAAACTACACCCTCGACTCAATCACCAAACTACACCCTCAACTCAATTACCAAACTACACCCTCAACTCAATAACCAAACCGCACCCTCAACGCAACAACCAAACTACATCGTCAACTCAATCACCAAACTACACCCTCAACTCAATTACCAAACTACACCCTCAACTCAATAACCAAACCGCACCCTCAACGCAACAACCAAACTACATCGTCAACTCAATCACCAAACTACACCCTCAACTCAATCACCAAACCACACCCTCAACTCAACAACCAAACTACACCCTCAACCACCAAACAACACCTACATGCAATAGCCAAATGACATTCTCAACTCAATCACCAAACTACACCCCCACTCAACCACCAAATGACACCCTCAACTTTATCACTGAGCTGCACCTTCAACCCACCCGCCAAACTGCTTGCATAATTCAGTCATCAAACTATACCTACATTCAACCAGCATTTGAGATACGTACCTCAGTAGTTCTCTTCTTGATCTAAAGGAGTGAACTGTGCATGTTAATTTACTTCTTGGTCAAAACCTTCTTGTCAAAGTAATTACCCTCCTCCCCTTCCCAAGATTATGCTCACACCTCAGGCTGTGCGCAAATCAACTAAAATATCCCTTAGATCAGGTTTACTAGAAATAGTATTAATTTGTTGAAGCACTCTATCTCATTCAAACTCTCCCTCTCCATCTGCATCTGCAAGCTGTATTAAGCTTTACATTTAAGTTTTACATTTAACTTAGCATATATTTTTTCAAACATGAATTAAACCAAGAACTTTGTCTGGCAACCAAGTCAAAATCCTGAAATGTGATATTTGGGGATTTGGATCTTCCTAAAGTTGCTGGATATTAATGCCATGTCCAGCTGCCCTCTCTCATCCCATGTAATCCAGAAGGCTTGCATCTCCTCAAACTTTTGTGTCCAGGAGTTGATAGCACAGTGTTTATTTTCCATTAACTAACAATAACACACAGGCTTTGTCTGACTGCATTTTCTGTCAGGGCATGATGACCCTAGAGTGAGGGTAAACCCTCGAGTGAGGATAACAGAAGACCCCAGGGTGAGGGAGACAGAAATTCCTCGGCTAAGGGAGTTAGATACCCAGAGTGAGGGAGACTGAAGACCCTAGACTGAGGGAGACAATGCCTAAGCAAACCACAGATGGTCACAAACTATGTCAGTGCAATGAAGTGCATGAGCCGAAGAGCTTAGTGCAGAAGAAAGAAGCAGCCGAAAGTCTTTAAAATAGGGCTTTTTGAAAACTCTGACTCAATATACAATGTGCGATAGTGGGCAGCAGTGAAGAGAACATATAGCTGTGAATGAAGGAAGGTTCCCTGAGATAACCTAAAAGAAGCATCCTGCAAAAATAAATTGAAACAATTCCATTGGAAAATGTTTGTATCAAACCTGAATTGAAGGAACTCAACCAGAACCACAGCCAGGCACAGCAGCAGGCAGAAAAGGTACTCAAAGGAGTTGCTGCCCTGAAAGACTGAAGAATCAACATGTTGCCTTGGGAAAACATGAACTAAAAAAATGTTAAATATTACTTCAGAAAAAGCATTCAAATTATCAAACATAACAAAGCAATTCACGGAAGAACAGTGTGAGTTGGCAGAATGTCAACAAGAAGATGAACAGTTGAAAACAGCTGATTGTCCTTCATGATCAAATGCAAAAATAGCACATAACCCTTCAGCAGCATGAAAAAAGTGAAGATGGCCTTAAATTGCAAAATGGAAGAAACGGGACGAAACTCAAGAAAACTGTTGAATTGCAAGAAAACTCAAGACGAAGCAGTTGAACTTTGCAAAGGAAAGGAAAACCTGTTTAAGGACCTTCATAGGCTACAAGGATCCCTTAGGTCAAAATGGAAAACTATAAAGAGAAGCAAAATGAATTTAACATCACTCTGAACAAACTGCAGCACCAGTTGGCAGAGAAAGCACAGAAATGCTCTATATTCCAGGAAGAAGCCAAGAGATACAAAAAAAGAGACTGAAGAGCTGAAGAACCAGCTGAATAGAAAAATAAGATCAAATCTGACGCTGAAGCTCAAGGAGCTAGAAAGAAAAACACTGGGGGTGGGATTCCCTGTCCCATCGCACACATTTTCTGGTGTGGCGCACTCCTGCCGGCAGCGGGATCCTTGAAAGATAACACGCAGGAAGTAGGCTCTGCTAAGGAAAGACTACTCAGTGTAAAGAACCAACTTTCAAGATGAGTTTGCTGATGAGAATTGAGGAGAATGCTGGAATGTCACTCGCAGGAAATTGAACCTTGAAGAAGAACAACACGATGTGCAGTGTGGAACACCAAATCTAGGCTTTAAAAGCAGAAAGGGAAAATTTTAGGGAACAGAGTGAGGATCTAAACTGTGAATTGGAAAACTAAGAAGTGATTGGTGATCATGGAAGAAAGACGCAGAAAGGAACTGAATACCCAGCTGATGTTTTAAGCTTCTATAAGGATTTCACGAATAACTCTAACAAAGACAGCTGAACTCACCAGATTGGCTGCTGAGCTGAATGAAATAATTCATAAGCAAGTAAAATAAAGATTGTATTGTAAATGTATTTGGGTAAGGACTTGGGGGAGTTGCAGTGTAAGGGTGTTCAGCAGAGCTAGGGCTAATGTGGGATTGGCAAACCATGCTGTGATGACATACATCACTGTAAGCACACAAAGGGTTAATGTACATACACTACACCTAGCTAGACACTAGAGGGAACACCAGAGACATGACACACAGACAGTCAACCAATAGGTCAGTAAGATAGGACACGACCAATGGGCATTCACGATACACACAGAGGTGACACTACCACAGGAGGGCATTACACCAACCCATATATAAGGACACAGCACACATGATCTTCCTCTTTCCAGTGGAGACTCTCAGTGAGTACAGACACAGGGTTGAGTGAACATCACTCCCACCACATGGATTGTAGCAGACTGGTTAGTCAGTCTGAGTAGCTATGGAAGGATTAACAGTAGCGTCAAATCCAAGTAGGAGAATTGTTAATAGTTTAATAAACGTGTTAAAGCTATCTCCCAAGTCTGAACCTTTGTCAGAGTGCACATCAAGGAAGCAGCTTATGCTACGACAAGAGCATAACAAAACATAGTACCAGTGAGTAACTGTTTAAATCCATATAGCTCAAGTCAACAAAACAGTGACAACCAGCAACAACAGCCAGGCAAGATGATGTTCGAGATTCCGGTCCCACAGCAGCTCAGGTACCAAGGAAATCTCAGTGAAAACTGGCGTTGGTTCAGGCAGAGATTCGAGATCTACATGGTAGCATCCGACCTAGATGGTGTGGCGGATGCAGAGAAAATAAAGCTTCTACTTACCTTCGCGGGTCCAGAAGCAGCTGAAATCCTCCAGACCTTCAAATACACAAAGGGGCAAGACAAGAGCGATTTCCAGGCAGCCTGGACAAATTCCAAGAATTCTGTGATAAAAATACAAGGAACAAAGGTAAAAGAGGCGCCAAAACTCACCGCGAGGTAGGCTTGCAGCAACGACTGGCAGTTTTGAATTGCAGCCATCTTGGAAAGGTGCTGCACATGCGCAGTTACGCGAAGAGCGCACAGAACGGGAAGGTCCGTTTGCGCATGCGCGAGAAGGCGCGCATGCGTAATTGAGAACAAGGCCCCAAGTAAAGGAACAATGCGCAATCGCTTCCTATGCTCTACGTCACAAGCGTCATGACGTCAGTGGCCCCGGACCACACCCACTTAAAGGGGAAATGTCCCAAAACACGAGGAAAAAAATTGAAAGCATCAAGACCGGATTCTTTCACCTGGAACGACAGCACAATGCCTGAACTTCGACCAGCAGCTGAAAGTAACCTCCGCAGAACTCTGCAACAAGCAGTAAGCACCGCCCAAAGAGATGGTACAGTCCTTGAAGACGATGACTCAGACCTTGAATTCTTCTTTGGACATCGTGAGCCTAATGCCAGCTCCGACACAAAACGTGATGATATGGTCTTGGAAGACAATGACTCAGACAAAGCTTTCACCTTGGGAGGCAACCCCAGTACCAAATCCGAACCGCAACCAGACGTGTTGCACATTGACCATCCCGACAACGAGTTCTTCAGATTCGAAGATCTTCAGCCCAGCAGACATGACATCCCGACTCGTGAGTGCAGGATTATGCTGCGGCCTGACACCAAGAGACAGAGAGCGGTAGAAGCCCACAGAGAGCGGCCTGCTGCTACACAGAGAGTGGTCCACGCACCGCGAAGGGTCTCTGACTCCACACAGAGAGTGGTCCACACACCACAAAGGGTCCCAGCCTTCACACAGAAAGCGATAAAAGACTCCACAGCGAGCTCGTGGACAGACTCCACGATAGAAGCAACGCAAGACTCCACAGCGCAATCCTTGCATGAACAAGAAGTGACTCGAGTGACACAAGCTTCCACAGCGAGTTCGTGAACAGACTCCACGATAGAAGCAACGCAAGACTCCAGAGCGCAGTCCTTGCATGAACAAGAAGTGATGACAGTTTCTACAGAGAGACCAATGCACGATTCCACACAAGGAACGCTGCAAGACTCCACAGAGGGAGTGACACAAGCTCCCACAGCGAGCCCGTGGACAGCCTCCACAATAGAAGCAATGCAAGACTCCAAAGCGCAGTCCTTGCATGAACAAGACCATGAGGGTCTCGCCACTTCCTCTGAGCAACCAGCAGCAGACAATGCAAGTCTGCCACTCTCAAGTGAACAACAGAAAGACTATGACAGTCTGCCACGCTCAAGTGTACAGCAAGCAGACTATGACAGTCTACCACGCTCCAGTGAACAAGAAGAAGACTCTGACGGTCTACCACGCTCAAGTGTACAGCAAGCAGACTATGACAGTCCACCCAGATTATTGGAGCCACCAGTAGAAGACTCTGACAGTCTACCCAGCTCAAGTGAACGACAAGAAGACACTGAAGCTCTACCCACTGTATGTGCGACAAGTGACGACAGCATCCCACTTCCCATACCAGATGTGCAATGTGAAAGACCTCAGCTCGAATGTACAGAGGCACTCGACAATCACAGTGAGACCTCTGGTGACACCACGTTACTTCAAACCTCACTCCTCGAGCCTCTCCGCAAGCAAATGCATTCCTGACCGTTTTGAACCCAGACGGGGAGCACGACGAAACTTCAGAAGATTCAAGTGAACCTGAAATGACTCCGGATGTGGAGCATCAAGAAATCTCAGAAGATGCAAGTGAACCTGAAATGACTCCGGACAGGGAGCATCAAAAAATCTCGGCCGACTCAAGTGAACCTGCAGTGACTCCGGACGGGGAGTATCAAGAAACCAAAGCTGATTCAGGTGAACCAGAAAGGGCTCCAGACGGGGAGCATCGACAAACCAAAACTGACTCAGGTGAAACAGACCAGACTCCAGACGGGGAGCATCGACAAGCCAAAGCTGATTCAAGTAAGCCGGACATGACTTCAAACGGGGAGCGCCGCAAACTCAGTTTTGGCACGCTCAAGGAGACAGCAGATGCCACGAAGGACGCTGACACGAGTAACTATGTGAAGGACTCGTATTATCCACGGAGTGTGGTCCTTGAGCGCAGCAAACATGGCAACAAAACCAACCACAACAACAACATCAAAGACAATAGCAAGAAGCATACCAAAGGCAACAACAAGCACGACAATGCGTCGACAACAAGCACAACAAAAACAACACCAATGGAACTACGACTGGTACGACATGGTACCACTCTGCCCATGAGGGATACTGTTACTGCTCAGCTCAGTACAATGACATACCATGGCAGGATGATGCATCTTACCACTTCACGTTTGCAGCACTACCAACAGGCAACCTGGCTTTCAGGACAGATGCCATCAGGAATTACCACCACAAGCATCAAAAGAAAAAAAGAGTCCAAATCAGACAACAAAGTGATGTGACCACTTCTTGGTTCCTTCAGCGCAGGGACACTGATGGCGTTTACAATGCAATGCCACCATCAACATCACCAACTCACCAACCAAACAAAAATGCCACTCGACCATAATAATTAATGAACTTTGGACTCATGCCTCTGATTTGGACTTATTGTTTAATGATCACTGTTATCATAACTTGAATAGAGTTTCACTCATCTACCTAGTTTGTTCAATTTTCTTTAATGCTGTACAGAAAATACGTAACACAAAAAAAAAGTGGGGATGTGGTACAAAAAGGGTTAATGTACATACACTACATCTAGCTAGACACTAGAGGGAACACCAGAGACATGACACACAGACAGTCAACCAATAGGTCAGTAAGATAGGACACGACCAATGGGCATTCACGATACACATAGAGGTGACACTACCACAGGGGGCATCTCACCAACCCATATATAAGGACACTGCACACATGATCTTCCTCTTTCCAGTGCAGACTCTCAGTGAGTACAGAGACAGGGTTGAGTGAACATCACTCCCACCACATGGATTGTAGCAGACTGGTTAGTCAGTCTGAGTAGCTATAGAAGGATTAACAGTAGCATCAAATCCAACTCAAAGAATTGTTAATAGTTTAATAAACGTGTTCAAGCTATCTCCAAGCTATCTTCCTTTGTCAGAGTGCACATCAAGGAAGCAGCTTATGCTACGACAAGAACATAACAAAACACATGCCATCCACAATATGTTGTAGAGAGTCATATAATAGTAGACTGTGTATAGTAGAGACTGAAAGTAGCCAGCGTGGAAGGAGCACCCATGCCTGGCAGCACATTGAATACGTACATTAGTTGTAATTCTCCATTTGGGAGCCTATGGGCGGGATTCTCCGGCCTCTGACGGCGAAATCGCGTTTGTCGATCGGCCGGAGAATCCCCTTTTGCAAAATGGAGGCGGTTTCACAATGCTCCGTCCCCTTCAAAGTGGCGTAGTCTAGGAGTACGCCGCACGCCGTATCGACTGCCTCGGGACGTTACCTGAGGCCCTTCCTCTGATGATCCGCCCCCGACCGGCCGATTCCCGACGGTGTGCGTCTCTCATGCTATGTTTTGTTGGGAACTTGGCGCGGCGGCTGCGGACTCAGTCCAGCACCACCACAGTCGGGGGGGGAAAGCCGATCCACGGGCAGGGGGGGACTTTGGCAGGGGCTGGGGGGCACTGTTGGGGGGTCGTCCAGGGGTCGCGAACCTGGCCCAAGGGGGGCACTATTTGGCAGTCCGGGTCCGCGTGCGGCTGGCGCCATGTTACATGACCATCGACCCGGCAATTCTACGGCCATATCGGCAGCTAGAGCCGGGTGCTCTACGCTGCCTGTCTGCTAGCCCCCCACCGGATGGGGGATCGGTTGCCGTTTTGCGCCGATTATTCAGTCGTAAAAGGCCAGGATTCCCACGCCAGCATCAGGACATAGCCTGAAAATCGGAGAATCCAGTCCTCTGTTCTCCGGCCGGAGCTGAATTACACCCCATTTGCGCTCCCATCAGGTAGTAATTCCCAGCATGGCGAGGATTAATGGCAGCCCAATCGCGAAGTCCCGCAGCTTGCCAGCGCCACCCCCACAACGCAATGCAGACACCTCCCTGGATTTTCTGGGTTCCCTATCCTCACCCCCCCCCCAAGTACGAGGGTGACCCTACCCATTCTCAACTGAGACACCCTAAATAAGGAAACCCTTCTAGAGACCCACTAAATGAAGAAACTTCCCACAGTGACTCCATAAATAAAGAGACCACCACAAGACCCCCAAATGAGGAGATCCCCTATATCGAGACCTCCCACAGAGACCCCCCTATTGAAAGAAATCCCCCCCTCCCCACAGAGACTACCTTAATAAGGAAACCTCCAGAAGAGAGAGGCCTGTCTGGAAGCCCCCAACCCCCAACGCCCTTGGAAACGAGACCCCTGTTTAGAAGCGATAGAGAGTCCAGGCATAGGCAGTGAAAAAAAACCCACTGCTTTAACAGTCACCTGGGCAATGCACCTGCTGGTGAAGACACAGGGAATAGCACCTGTCAATTGCTGGAAAGAGGAAACCAGTCAGCTGTGTTGAAACCCCCTCAGACCTTTGTTCTGAAAGTCATTCATTCATTTCTCTTGATACTGATTTTACTAGGCTGTGATTAACAGCTTCCACACCCCCCCCCCCCAGCTGTCAGCATTGTTCCATTCATCTCCCTCCACGGTTGAGTAACTTTAAAGTGGTGAGCTGATTGACAGCTTTGATTGACAGCTCCTGGACCACTTCATACAGAATTAAGTGCTTACCAATCATCTTCCTTCATGGTTGAAGTGGTCAGCTAGCAATTGACAGCACTTAACTCTGTTAACCTCAATCTCAAAGTCAGCTGGAACTTCGGAAATGGACGTTCGTTACAAAACTCCAAAGGTGATCCACATGGCGATTGGATGCCCGCCCTTGTGCCCTGACCTTGTAGAATACAACTGGTGGCCGCCAAGATGACACCTGGGACCCAAGCGGCCCCATCACCCAAGTTTCTGAAATTCAAGGTGTTGCCGGGGGCGAATGTGCGGACGGCGACTGGCGTTGATCTCGGACTGGTCCTGATTGTGGCAGACCCTCCCACCCAGATCGGGGATGACCAAATTTAGGCGGGTGCAGACACAATGGTCCATCAAGAGCTCCGCTGGTGCGATGCCCATCAAGGCATGCTGTGTCGTGCGATGGAAGAAATAGAAACGGACCAGGCATGTGTCCCAGAATCCAACTGCCAGCTTCATGGCCAGCTGAAATGTTTGGACTGCTCTTCTGGGCCAGTCTGTTCGAAGGTGGGTGATAGGGAGCAACCCCATTGGCGGAGGTGAACTCTATGCTTGTGAACTCCATGCCGTGCCGTTATCGGACGCTAGTACCTCAGGTATTCCGTGCGTACTGAAATGGGGCTGCCGGGGGTAATCGTTGGTGCGCCTGACATTGGGAGCATGCTGGGCTACTCATTCAATGTCTGCATCGTGACAGGCCACCTGACATAGCTCTGGGCAAGCTTCTTCATTTTAGACACTCCCGGGTGTCCATTATGGAAGTCTAATAAGAGCACTGCTCGGGGACCACCATGCGGGTGCCCCATAAGAACACATCGTCTTCAATGCTCAGGTCTTGCATCTTCCACATGTAAGCCTTTAGGTCCTTGGGCAGAGCCTGGTGCTGGGCCCCATACTGCACCATGTGCCTGACACTGGGTCTGGGTCCAGCGCAGATGCGAGATGCCGTGACTAGTAGTGAGTCCATGAAATGGAGTGAAGCTATTGCTGCATTGGCTGTGGCCTGAGTAGGCAGCGGTAGATGGCTCAAAGCTTGAGCTATGTGGGCTCCGGAACGGTGTTACAATGTGTACAATATGTAGTCATAAGCTGCCAGTAATGGTGCCCAGTTCTGGAAGCGGGTGAAGCCTAAGGGAGGTATCACACAGTCCTCCTTGAAGAGCTCCAGAAGTGGCTTGCGGTCCAGGACAATGAAGTGGTGCCTGTGGACATACCAGTGGAATTTATGTGCACCAGATACCACGGCCAGGCCTTCTTTCTCCATTTGCTTGACCATTACTCCATGTCAGCCAATATCATAGATGCAAATGCGATAGGTTGCTTTGAACCATCTTCCATTACATGGCTAGAACAGTCCTGACACCGTAAGGGGATGTGTTGCAGGTCAGTAAGAATGGCCTGGAGGAGTCAAAATGAGTAAAAGCAGTCATGAGAGGAAAGCTGTTGTTTCACTCTGGCAAACACTGTTGCATGATGTCCACGTCCAGAGTTGTCTTTTCTTTTTTATGGAGGGGAGTCAATGTCATGGCTAATCCAGGGAGTAACTTTCCACAATATTTGACCAGCTCCAGGAAAGCCCGAAGTTCCATTGGCCCCCTTAGCACCGGGGCTTGGTGAATGACCTGGACCTTCTACTCCATGGTGTGCAGACCATTGTGGTCCACCCAGTACCCAAGGTACACCACCTCGGCTGCGGTGAAGACGCACTTCCCTCAGCAGAGGCGGACACCAGCCGCCTCAAAGCCTTGTAGCACTTATGCTAAGTTGCGGATGAATCAATTCTTAATACATCATCTAAGTAGACCGCCACGCATGGTAACCCTGAAATATGTTCTCCATGATCCTCTGAAATACTGCGCACACCGAGGAGACCCCAAATGGTAGCCGGGTATACTTAGAGTCCCTGCTGCGTGTTAATGGTGACGAATTGATCTGGATTCAGAAGCGAGGACCAGCTGGAGATACGCATGGTTTATATCTAGCTTGGTGACTGCAAGCCCATCGCTGAGCTTGGCATACAGATCCTCGATCCTGGGGATTGGATAATGGTCTAAGCATGATACCCGGTTTACTGTCATTTTATAATCCCTGCAGAGACGCACCGACCTGTCGGGCTTCATTACTGGTACAGCCGGCGTCTCCCAATCGGAGAATTGTACTGGTCTTATGATCCCCAGTTTCTCCATGCAGTCGCACTTCGCACCTACCTTTGGACACAAGGCATATGAAACGGGGCGATCATGGAAATAGCGTGACTGGACCATGGGGTCCATACTTATTCGGGCTTTGGCCCCCCCTGATGGTCCCAAACATTCCTGGAATCCGGTCAGAAATCTGGCCAATGTGCCTTCGGGGCCATGTGGGTGCATTTGGCAAACCCTTTGTCAGTCTAAGTGAAGGTGCCGGAACCAGTGTGCCCCAACAGGCCCGGGCCGCTCCCATGTATGGTCTGCACACCATGGGGTAGAAGGGGCTGGTTTAGCACAGTGGGCTAAATAGCTGGCTTGTTACGCAGAACAAGGCCAGCAGCGCGGGTTCAATTCCCGTACCGGCCTCCCCAAACAGGCGCTGGAATGTGGCGACTAGGGGCTTTTCACAATAACTTCATTGAAGCCTACTTGTGACAAGAAGTGATTTATTATTATTATTATGTACAATGACCAATAGTAATTTTGCTGACTGGCTGCCGTAATCAACGGGGATGGTTGTGCCTGCAATCGTGAGAGGCTCCCTTATGTAGGACACTAACCTGGAGAGTTAGTGGACGAATCCAGGATAGTATGCAGTTGAAGGGGAAGAAGTTCCATGCGAGTCATGTGGCCGTTCACCTGGAGCGAGGTTTGGATGGGCGCAATTCTTGGTGCAGGCACACAATGCCAATCGGCATTGTCCTCCACATAGTGGGTCAGGGTGGCGTGGTCACGCCTGGCAGTGCAGTGGCTGGGTGGCTCCTTGCAGGGCCTTCTGTGCCCCAGATCTCTGCGTCCCGCTCCTACTGCTGCAGGCCGGTAATTATACTGCTGGTCAGGGGAAAAAGTTTGGCGATGTTCCCGGGGCCGATACCGGTGTCTCGCCCCTTGCCTAGAGTTCTTGGACTCCCTGTTTGGCACTTTCCCTGGATACCACAATTTCCATAGCTCCTTGGAGGTCAAAATTAGCTTTGGCAAGTAGTTTTATTTGTGTGGCTGCATCGTGATCCCACATACTAACCAATCACGTAGTACTTCGCCCAGTGTTGGGACAAATTCACAGGTCTCAGCTTGTTTCCTGAGGTGAGCCAGAAACTCGCTGATACCTTTCCCTTGGCCCTAGGCGGCCATGTGGAATTGGAAACAGCACACTATCAGTGGCGGCCTCAGGTCGGAATGTTCCCCTACCATGGCTACCAGGCAGCCGAATGACCGGAGGGTCAGGGTGGTTAGGCTTTTTATAATGCTGTATGTGGGCTCCCCACAAGCTCTCAGCGAGGCTACAGTTTGGCGCTCGTTGCCAATAATCATGTTCGTGTGTAAGAATTGCATTCCTATCCCGTGATCTCCACTTGGGGTTATAACAGACACCAAACAACCTTTCATGTTAGGACTAAAATGGAATACTGTCCAGTTGCCTGATAAGTGCAGCTCCAAAAACACTGAAGAGGCTTGACACCCTCAAGGACAACACAACAATTTGATTGGCACCCCATCCACCACCTTCAACATTCACTTCCTCCACCACCGACTGATAGTAGCGGCAGTGTTTACCATCTACAAGCTGCATTACAGCAACTCACCAAAGTTCCTTCAACAGCACCTTCCACACCCACAACTGCTACCACCTAGAAGACCCAGAGCAGCAGATGCATGAAAATGCTACATCCTCTATGTTCTCTTCAAGCCACACACAATCCTGACTTGGAAATATATCACCATTCTTTCACAGGAAATCCTGGAATTTCCTCACTAACAACACTGTAGGTGTGCCTACACAGATGAACTGCTGCGGTTCAAGAAGGCGGCTCACCATCACCTTCTCAAGAACAATGAATGCTGACCTAGTCAATGAAGCCCACAACTCATGAAAGAATTTTAAAAATTACTGCTGTAATCAAATATTTTGCAAAACATAGATGGTAATTGAATATTAGGGCTATTCGAGTACATTGATAAACTTCATATGCCCCCTGATGATGCTGTGGGTGGAAGGTGTTCTTGGCATGATAGCAATACTACAGTCAAAGACTAAACCAGTCATTTACTTTGAGAATTTTGATCACTGTTTGAATCAGCAGCTTATTTTATTTAAACTTCGCAGCTGGCAAAATATCATGCAAATTTCCATCACTGCTGATATGCTGACTGTAAAAAACAGAAGTAAATCTACTCAATTGCTCGTTAATTCTTATATGTTACATAGGGAGACCTGTACTTTTGCTGTCATCCCTACCATTCCATTTTTGAGCTTTAACCATTATTTTCACACTGCCTACAAATTAATATTTTGTTCAGAATTGCCCCTGATGTGACATTCCAAAATTATGCTTAAGTGGAGATGGAGATAGGATTGTAATTTAACATGAACAATGAAACTGAGTTCACATAATATAAAATAAATCGCCACTAGCCAGGTACACCAGATATGCTGGATCACAGTACAGTAAAAGGAAAATGTATGCACCGAAACTACACAGCTGTGCTTCATAGCCTTGCTTCAGTTAATGAAGCAGCTCCATTCATAAATTGACCTTTGATATGGACGAGGCAGGGATAGCTTGTGGAGTACTATGTGGCAATATTAATGAAGTGGGATATATGTTGCGGCTGTGTTTCTGTGCTATAAATTGAACTAGATGGATTAATGTACCTGGATCAATGATTGTTCAGAAATATCTTCAAATAAAATTATTGAAATACATGCTGGTCAAACACGTGTGGAAGAAATGGTCAAGAAAATAAATTCAAGAGATTATTTGTTGATTAACATGTTAGAAACAATGGGTGGAATTTCCAAAATCTGGCAGTGTCCAGTTCAGTCTGAAAACCGGCGTGTATCTCTCCAGATGCACAGCTGCGTTTTCTTCCTGATTTTTTGGGACTCATTGCACTAAAAATCTGGGGGCATTGAGGGGGCGATTCTCCCATGCCGCGCCATCTGGGAGAATCGCTGTGCACGCCACTTTTTCTCACGACGCCGTTCTGCCATTCTCCCAACTGGCGAGAACGGCGTCATCGAGGTCGGTGCTGCGCATGCCGGAGAATATGCCGGGCAAGCAACAGAGGCGATTCTCCCTGCTCCGGCCCCACCCCCCCCCCCCCGCTATTCTGCGGCCCGGATGGGCCGAAGTCCCGACGGGGTGACCCCAGGTCACGCCGTCGCCGTTCACCCCTACTAAATAAATTTGTCAGCCAGTCGTGCTGGCTGACGATGTGGATGAGGGAGGTGAGTGGGCGGGCCCATCCCAGGAAGCAGGAAGCTGCGTCAACGGCCGGTGATGGCGGGTGGGGGAGAGGGCTCTCTGAAGCGTATGCCGCGATCCCCCTTGGGGGGGGGGGGGATTGGGGGAGGGGTGGTTGGGGGTGTGAGCACAGGGCGAAGGAGGATGGAGTGTGGAAAGGAGTAGAGGGAAGGGGGAGGGTGTGGGAAGGAGAAGGGGGAAGGGGGAGTGGGTGGGGGACAGAGGAGAGGGAAGGATATGGGGAAAGGAGAAGGGGGGAGGGGGTGGGGGAATAAGAAGAGGGAAGGAGGAGGGGGTGGTGCAAATGATGCCAGCATCCTGTCGGGTGGGGGGGGGGCCTCCACGGGTACCCGTGGGACCGAGACCTCAGCTGGTGTGCCATGGCAGGAAGGTGGCGAAGACACCCTTCCAATTAGAGGCCATGGTGAAGGGCTATGGCCGCTGGCACTGCAATGAGAAGGGACAGGGCGAACTGGGCAGGAAACGGATACTGTGGGCAGATGTAACGGTGCGTGCGTGAATGAACCATGACCAGGCAGCCGGGGCACCCATTCATTGAAAGGGCCCTGGCTGCCTATGTGCTAAAGCGCCCTCCTAACAAATGTTGTTGCCTCTCCCTCCCAACACCCCCCCCCCCGCTTCAAGTTTGTGATGTTTGCACAACAGCCATCAATGTTCGCCGCCGTGGCGACAGCGGCTGCCGTGCAGATTGACATTCGGCGCGGACGACCCAGGCGGCTCAGTGAGGATGCTGCAGAGGGAGTGGCTGCAGAGGGCCCAGTGCCAGGCGCCCCTGCTGCAGGCCATCATGCCCAACAGGTCCAAGAGGAGGCGGAGTGTGAAAATGACCCCCACGTCGTCGGCCAGGAAGCGGTCGACGACTCAGATCCTGATGGGGCACCAGGGGAGGAGCACGAGCAGGTGGTTGTGCCAAGGCGGCGGAGGCGTCCCATGCGGCGTCGTGTGTACCGGGACCGCATTTCTTTCGAGGGCCTTATGGAAGCGGCATGCAGGAGGAGACTCAGATTGAGCCGTGAGATGGCGGGACATATATGCCACCTAATTGCGCACCTGGCACCACATGGAACGGGGGGGAGGACATGCCATACCTGAGAGAGTGAAGGTCCCGGTTGCCCTCAATTCTTTTGCGACGGGCTCCTTCCAGGTGCCAAGCGGCAACCTATGTGGAATCTCTCAGACATCGGTGCACCGGTGCATCCGGGCCGTTACCGACGGCCTATATGCCGTCACGGGAAGATACATAGATTTTCCGGAGGACCACGCACACCAGGCTGCCAGGGCAACGCAATTCGCCTCAGTGGCTGGGATCCCGATGGTCCAAGGCGTTGTTGATGGGGTGAAAGTTAACCTGCGTGCACTGTCGCAGAACAGGGTCGTCTTCCTGAACAGGAAGGGGAACTACTCAATGAACGTCCAGGTGGTCTGCGACCATTGAATGCGAATCATGCACGTGTGCGCCCAATACCCGGGCAGCGTGCATGATGCCTTCATACTGGCGCAGTCCTTCATACCCGCTATTTTCGAGGGTCCCCCCCCCCCGATGAGGGGCTGGTTGCTGGGTGACAGGGGTTATCAGTTGCGCCCGTTGCTGATGACGCCTATACGGAGGCCACAGACCGACGCGGAGACCCGCTACAATGAGGCACATGCTGCAACCAGGGGTGTCTTGGAGAGGTGCTTCGGCCTCCTCAAAATGAGATTCCAGTGCCTCGACCGCTCTGGAGGCGCTCTGCAGTACGACCCCGACAGGGTCGGAAGAATCTTTGTCACATGCTGTGTTTTGCACAACATTTCCCAACAGAGGGGCAATGTCATGGAGCAGGATGAAGCAGGTGAGCCCGATGAGGGTGACGCCTCTGAACATGAGGATAAGGAGGAGGAGGATGGGGAGGATGGGACGGCGGTGGGGCACAGACACCACCGGGGTGCGGGATATGGCCGGGAGTCCACACGACGCTACCGGCTGGGACAGTGAGCACGCGAGGCGTTGGTCGCCGCACGTTTCGCACACTAGGGGGAGGGCATCGTTGTGCAGGGCACTGCACTGTTGATTGCGCACAAAGGCACCACCCAGCAAACCCCCCCCCCCACCTCCCGCACCATCGCACAACCCTACCACCCACAGCACCACTCTCATGCAACCCCTACACCTGTGGCACTTCGTTAATCTTGTAACACATTTACTTTCGTAAGCGGGTGTGAACAGTGCCATGTTGGATGATGACAACCCGCTCTGCGATGAGCTGTGAGCTACGGATCGCTACTGAATGTCTGACTCATGGCTATTTCTGAACACCCCCACCTCGGTGTCTCCTTTATGCGTCACGGACACTCCATCACATGTCCATGTGGGGCAGCGGGCGTCGGAGCGCTGAGCACGACGGCGTGCTTGGGGTGGGGTGGGGGGGTGGGCGGCACATTGAAAGACAAGTGCCCTAGCCCCTATTACTAATCTGTGCCCTGCACCTGTGCCAACTTACTACGTGTCTAACTTTTTGGCCTTACGGGCCTTACCAGTACGCCTAGGTGTTTCCCCAGACGGTACAGCAGGAGTGGAGGTGGGCTGCTGAGAATCCTGCCCTTCGACGTGGCTCCCCATCGGCGTGCGTTTCCTGGGGCGGCCCGACCTGGATGGGCCAGGCTGCTCGGCGGGCGTGCTGGATGGGGTGGTGCCACCCTCCTCTGCCCGCTGCCCACCAGATGCACCAGGGGCAGAACGGGAGGAGTCCGAGTGTTCCGGTCCCTCCCTTGCTGTTGTAACCGGGACAGGCACCGGGATCTCCCGGGCCTCTCTATGGGACGGTGGTGCGCGCGGAGGCAAGCCCCGTTGCACCACCGACACCTGGCACTGCCAGTCCTGGAGGTCCGCTGTGGAATCGACCAGGGTTTGAACGTTCCCGGCGATGGAGCTGAGGGAGTGCAACATCCCTCAGGGACTGCGTTACCTCCCGCTGGGACTGTGCAACGCCATCCATCACATGGGCAAAGCCGCCGATGCTCTCAGCGATGGCCTGCTGGAACAGGGCCATGGCCTGCTGAGACTGGGCCAGACCCCAGAGTGCGGCGGCAATGTCCAACTGGCTCTGGGACATGGCTGCCTGTGAGTGGGCAGCCCTGTCATGGGCCACGGTTGACGCGTGCACACTAAGCCCCAGGCCCTTAAGAACTTGACCCATGGCCAAAACCGTTTCCCCCATTGCCTCCATCACGGACGCCACCCGTGCGGTGTCAACCTGGGATGCAGCCATGACCGGCACCACTCCCTGCTCGTGGACGCGGATGGACTCCTCCAGCTGGGTCTGCAGTTGCCGGGAGACAGCCGTCATCCCGTTGTCTGGTCCCTGGGGTTGCAAATGCATCGGATCTGTGGGTGGGCCTGGAAAGCCCAGGAACCCGGGAACCGTCTGGGCGGCAGCTGGGTGCTGGGCCTGGGCTGCCCTCCAACTGTCCAGCCCCTCGGCTGCTCTTACCTCCACCTGCTGTACCGGTTCGGCTGTGTGGTGCGCACCAGTCAGTGACCCAGATGCCTCATCACTTACTTGCCCAACCCAGGTGAGTGTATCTGCGATGGTTGAAGTGGTGGGTGACAGCAATGCCCCGGCCGCTAGGTCCTCGTCTGTCCCCAGGTCTGGGGTATCCTGGCTCGAACCTTGGCCCAGTGCATTCAGTCCACGGCCCATGCCAGGTGCCGTGCCCCTGTGCCTCGTCTGTCGCAACGGCGGGGTGACCGAGCAGTTCCATGACGGTGCTCGTCTGGCCCTGGAGAACACAGTAAGGCACGTTTCATTAGACACGCTGTGTCGTATATGAGGGGGCAGTGTGAGGGGGTGGACTGTGGGGGTGGTGCAGTGTCAGGCGGTGGGGTGTGAGGGTGTGGATTGTGGGGGTGGTGCAGTGTCAGGCGGTGGGGTGTGAGGGTGTGGACTGTGGGGGTGGTACAGTGTCAGGCGATGGGGTGTGAGGGGGTGGACTGTGGGGGTGGTGCAGTGTCAGGCGGTGGGGTGTGAGGGTGTGGACTGTGGGGGTGGTGCAGTGTCAGGCGGTGGGGTGTGAGGGTGTGGACTGTGGGGGTGGTACAGTGTCAGGCGATGGGGTGTGAGGGTGTGGACTGTCGGGGTGGTGCAGTGTCAGACGGTGGGGTGTGAGGGTGTGGACTGTGGGGGTGGTGCAGTGTCAGGCGGTGGGGTGTGAGGGTGTGGACTGTGGGGGTGATGCAGTGTCAGGTGGTGGGATGTGAGGGTGGTGGAGTGTGAGGGGGTGGATTGTGAGGGGGGTGGTGTGTGAGGGGGGTGGGGGTAGTGATGGGCTGAGGGACTGCATGCAGACAGGGGATTTTCACCTGGTGCTGCGCCTCCGACCTGGCACAGCGCTACCCCCCGGCTGGCGGCTCCCCCAACAAGGTCTAGAGCCCTCTGCTCGTAGACGGTAACGGGGTGCAGCTCAGGTGATCCCCCTCATATCACCTGAGCTTCACCCCGTTACCGTTTACCCTCCGGTTCTTGAACGCTCTCTCTGATTGTGAGCATTCTTGCGGGGGGGGGGGGGGGGGGGGTGATGAAACTCAGGGTTAGGCGGTCATCAGCAGGACGCACACATGTAAGCACCATTATCACTCGGTGGGGACACTCGGACCCACGCAATGGTACCTGGCCACGGGGTGGGGGGGTGGTTCCACATGTGTCCCGGGTGCAACGTGGGGCTCCAGGCTCCCCCTCCCCCCCCCCCACGTGGGCAGGGGGGAGGGGACTGGCTGGGGCGTTGCCCGGGGGGAGTCTCAGGGTACTTACCCTCGCTGCCCTCGTGAGGTCTTGCAGTTTCTTCCTGCACTGGTCTCCCGTGCGAGGGATGTGCCCCACAGCGTTGACCGCCATGCCAACCTCTCGCCATCCCCGCCTCACAGTGCCGCACGGCTACCGATGGCCACGTCTGGGGAAGAGGATGGCCCGGCGCTCCTCCACTGCGTCTAGCAGTGCCTCTAGGTCGCTGTCCCGGAAGTGGGGAGTGGCACGGCGAGGCTCATCCATCTCCAACTTCGGTGTCTGTGTGCCGATCACGCACTTCCTATTAAACGGCACGGCGTCATCCTGGCGTCGCGCGATGACGCCGCTGCTCTGTTGCCACGCCCACCGCGTTTCTCACGGCGCCGCTGCTGGCCCCTTTTCTGCCCCTGAATCGGTCGTGGCGGGGGCCGTTTCGCGCCATCGTGAAATGCGATGGCGTTCATGACAGCGCGGGCACTTAGTCCCGCAATTAGAGAATCACCCCCCCATTTGTGGCATCACTCCAGCGGAGCAGGGCCACTCCACAGAGATTGGGGCACCAACTTTAAGGGGCGGCCCAGTCTGCACTGAAAATAAACCTCCCTCCACGGACGCGGAGGACCCCACCACAAGTATTGGCCCGACCCCCTTACACAAGTATCGGGCATTTCCCACCCAACAAGCAAGTATCTGGGTATTACCCCCCTCCGCCCCCCCCCCTTCCCGCCATCTGAAGTATCGGGCTCCTCACCCCCAATACAAGTATCAGGTCACTCCTCTCACAGGCATTTCCCCCTCCCTCATAGACATCGGGGTGCACGTCGCTCCCATCACACATAAGAAGAATCCCGCCAATGAGGCTCCCCAGAGAGCCCATCCCTGTCAGTGCCAACCATTCACTGACGCCCTGGTGCTGCCAACCTGGCAGTGCCAGGATGCCCCTCACCACCCAGAGACTAAACTGTGCACCCCTGACATGGACATCACACCTGGTTTGCATTTTTGAAAACTAGGAGAGAGGGCAGAAGTAACAGCATTAAGCCCTATAATAACATGCAAATATAATCTATGCTAATCAGGCTTGCGCCGTTCATGGGCATGAACCTGACTATGTCATTGGAGGGGTGCGGGGAAAACGACACATCAAAATCGCGTGAGCGCAAATTCCTGTTTTGGGCCTCTCGTGAGATTCAGTGGCCATTACGGGATTTGCACCCACAGTTAGTGCAGCCTCTAGGTTGAGGCCAGTGTTAGCAGCAAATAACAGACTACAATGGTTTTCAAGACCGTTCTAGAATTTCATGAAATGAAGGTGGTTGATTCAAGCTTGGTTATCCTGTCAGAGCAGAAGTCTATTAAAAAGGGCTTTCAAAAAAAAGTGGTAGCATCAAAATATACCACTGGGAATGAACTTCTATTTTCAGGCTGACCGGAGATACTGGGAGGCAAGAACAATTGCCGGAAAGTAGCGAGGAATGGAATAGTCCTTCAAGGTCAGTACAGTAAATGAGGATGTTTAACTTGTGTGAATGTTTGGAGAACCTATTTTTAGGTGTGAATCTTTATAGAAATCACGCAGTTCCACTGATAAATGGAGTTGGATGGAGCAAATTAATTTTTGCCTGAATAAAGGAAGTCTCGTCACTCGGAAAGACCAAAGGAACTGTTTGTCGAACTGATGTACCATCAATGACCACGAGACGAAATGGTGAAACTATTGAGGCTTTATTGCACTAGATGTTGAGCCTCCTGCAGCTGGAACCAGAATGGAAGCAGCGCAGGAGAGCATACACTTTTATACAGCGGCTGCTGGGAGGAGCCAGCAGGCTGGGATTTACTGTGTGAACCGTAGTACAGTGGCAGTACCGTAATACACGTAGTGTGTGACCAGTGGTGTTTACCACATTCACCCCTTGTTAAAAAAACATCCAGCGGGGGTGAAAAACCTTACAGATTGGGTCTGTCGGGGGCTGTGACCCTCCGCCACGATCGCCTCAGTCCTGGTTGTGGTGTGGGCGCTGATGTGTGTACCTGTGACTCCGGGAGCGTGTTGTCCTCTCCTTCACCTAGTAGTGGATCCGGTGAGGGGACGGATGCTGCTGGGGTGGGGGCTGCGGTGAGGGTCGCTGGTGGGAGGGTGAACGGCGCAGGGGCAGGGGAGGCAACCGGAGGGGAGGGGACGGTACCAGGTCGGGAGTGGTGGTGTTTGTGAGTGGGGACCCAGTGGGTGCCAGGTCCCGGAGGGAGACTGTGTCCTGTCGCCCGCCATGGTGTGCCACGTAGGCGTATTGTGGATTTGCATGGAGGAGGAGAACTTTTGAGACAAGGGGATCCGATTTATGACTCCTCGCATGCTTCCGGAGGAGGACGGGCCCAGGAACTGTCAGCCAGGTTGGGGGCAAGACCCCGGAGGTAGACTTCCTAGGGAAGGCAAACACACGTTCGTGAGGGGTCACATCAGTAGCAGTGCACAGGAGCGACCGGATAGAGTGGAGCGCATCGGGGAGGACCTCCTGCCAGCGGGAGACCGGGAGATTCCTAGACCGAAGGCCCAGCAGGACGGCCTTCCAGACCATCGCGTTCTCCCTCTCCACCTGCCCGTTTCCCTGGGGGTTGTAGCTGGTCGTCCTGCTCGAGGCGATGCCCTTGCTGAGCACGAACTGACGCAGCACATCACTCATGAAGGAGGATCCCCGATCGCTATGGATGTAGGTGGGGAAACCGAACAAGGTGAAAATGCTGTGTAGGGCCTTGATGACCGTGGTAGATGTCATGTCGGGGCATGGGATGGCGAATGGGAAACGGGAGTACTCATCAATTATATTGAGAAAGTACATGTTGCGGTCAGTGGAGGGGAGGGGCCCTTTGAGGTCCATGCTGAGGCTCTCAAAGGGGCGGGTGGCCTTCACCAGATGCGCTCTGTCTGGCCGGTAGAAGTGCGGCTTGCACTCCGCGCAGACTTGTCACGGTCCTGACCTCCTTGATGGAGTAGGGCAAGTTGCGGGCCTTGATAAAATGGAAGAACCGGGTGACCCCCGGTGGCAGAGGTCATTGTGGAGAGACCAGAGTCGGTCCACTTGTGCGCTCGCACATGTACCGCGGGATCGGGCAGCTGGGGGCTCATTGAGCTTCCCCGGGCAATACAAGATCTCGTAGTTATAGGTGGAGAGCTCGATCCTCCACCTCAAGATCTTGTCGTTCTTGATCTTGCCCCGCTGTGTATTGCTAAACATGAAGGCAACCGACCATTGGTCAGTGAAGAGACTGAATCTTCTGCCGGCCAGGTAATGCCGCCAATGTCGCACAGCTTCCACAATGGCTTGGGCCTCCTTTTTGACAGAGGAGTGCCGAATTTCGGAGGCATGAAGGGTGCGGGAGAAAAAAGCCATGGGTCTGCCCGCCTGATTGAGGGTGGCGGCCAGAGCCACATCCGATGCATCGCTCTCCACCTGAAAGGGGAGAGTCTCGTCGACCGCGCGCATCGTGGCTTTGGTGATGTCCGCCTTGATGTGCTTGAAGGCCCGGCGGGCCTCATCCGTCAGGGGAAAAACTGGAGACTTGATGAGTGGGCGGGCCTTGTCTGCATAATTAGGGACCCACTGGGTGTAATATGAGAAGAACCCCAGGCATCGTTTCAGGGCCTAGCGGCAGTGGGGGAGGGGGAGTTCCAGGAGGGGGCGCATGTGGTCGGGGTCGGGCTCTAGGACTCCATTTTCCACAACATAGCCAAGAATGGCTAAGTGGGTGTGTGGAAAACGCATTTCTCCTTTTTGTAGATGATGTTAAGGAGTTTGGCGGTGTGGAGGAATTTCTGGAGATTCGCGTTGTGGTCCTGCTGGTCGTGGCCACAGATGGTGACATTATCTAGGTACAGGAACGTGGTCCGCAGCCCGTACTTGTCAACCATTCGGTCCATCTCTCGCTGGAAGACCGAGACCCCATTGATGACGCCGAAGGGAACCCTGAGGAAGTGTTAGAGGTGGCCATCTGCTTCGAATGCAGTGTATTGGCGGTCCTCTGGGTGGATGGGGAGCTGGTGATAGGCGGACATCAAGTCAACGGTGGAGAAGACCCAATACTGTGCAATCTGATTGACCATGTCAGATATGCATGGGAGGGGGTACGCATCGAGCTGCGTGTACTGGTTGATGTTCTGACTGTAGTCGATGACCATCTGGTGTTTCTCCCCAGTCTTAACTACAGTACGAAGTCTTACAACACCAGGTTAAAGCCCAACAGGTTTGTTTCGATGTCACTAGCTTTCGGAGCGTTGCTCCTTCCTCAGGTGAATGCAGAGGTCTGTTCCAGAAACACATATATAGACAAATTCAAAGATGCCAAATAATGCTAGGAATGCGAGCATTAGCAGGTGATTAAATCTTTACAGATCCAGAGATGGGGTAACCCCAGGTTAAAGAGGTGTGAATTGTATCAAGCCAGGACTGTTGGTAGGATTTTGCAGGCCAGATGGTGGGGGATGAATGTAATGCGACATGAATCCCAGGTCCCGGTTGAGGCCGCACTCATGTGTGCGGAACTTGGCTATAAGTTTCTGCTCGGCGATTCTGCGTTGTTGCGCGACCTGAAGGCCGCCTTGGAGAACGCTTACCCGGAGATCAGAGGCTGAATGCCCTTGACTGCTGAAGTGTTCCCCGACTGGAAGGGAACATTCCTGCCTGGTGATTGTTGTGCGATGTCAGTTCATTCGTTGTCGCAGCGTCTGCATGGTCTCGCCAATGTACCACGCTTCGGGACATCCTTTCCTGCAGCGTATGAGGTAGACAACGTTGGCCATGTCGCACGAGTATGTACCGTGTACCTGGTGGGTGGTGTTCTCACGTGTAATAGTGGTATCCATGTCAATGATCTGGCACGTCTTGCAGAGATTGCCATGGCAGGGTTGTGTGGTGTCGTGGTCACTGTTCTGAAGACTGGGTAGTTTGCTGCAAACAATGGTTCGTTTGAGGTTGCGCGGTTGTTTGAAAGCAAGGAGTGGGGGTGTGGGGATGACCTTGGCAAGATGTTCATCGTCATCAATGACGTGTTGAAGGCTGTGAAGAAGATGACGTAGTTTCTCCGCTCCGGGGAAGTACTGGATGACGAAGGGTATTCTGTCGGTTGTGTCCCATGTTTGTCTTCTGAGGAGGTCGGTCCGGTTTTTCGCTGTGGCGCGTT
Source organism: Scyliorhinus torazame (assembly GCF_047496885.1). NCBI lineage: Eukaryota > Metazoa > Chordata > Chondrichthyes > Carcharhiniformes > Scyliorhinidae > Scyliorhinus > Scyliorhinus torazame. The sequence continues at coordinate 198,725,786 of NC_092713.1, read as the reverse complement.
GGAACTGTCGATCGATTATCGATTGTCGGTCGATGGTAGTCTTAACTACCACCACTTGAGCTCTCCGAGGGCTGATCTTTGCCTCAATGACCCTTCTCCCACAGAAGCCGTTGGACCTCCGACCTGATAAAGGTCCTGTCCTGTGCACTGTACCGTCTGCTCCTCTTGGCGATAGGCTGACAGTCCAGGGTGAGGTTTGCAAAAAGTGAGGGCAGATTGACCTTAAGGGTCGTGAGGCCACAGACGGTGAGGGGGGTGGGGCAGGGGTCCGCCGAACTTCAGAGTAAGGCTTTGGAGGTGGCACTGAAAATCGAGACCTAGTAACAGGGTAGCGCAGAGGTGGGGGAGGACGTAGAGTCTGAAGTTGCTGTACTCTACGCCCTGTACTGAGAGGGTCGCGACGCTGTGCCCCCGGATTTGTACGGAATGGGATCCGGAGGCCAGGGAGACTTTCTGGGTGTCGGGAGGACTGGGAGGGAGCAGCGCCTTACCGTAGCAGGGTGGATGAAACTCTCTGTGCTCCCGGAGTCGAAGAGGCAGGTCGTCTCATGCCCGTTGATCCTTACAGTCGTCGTAGCGGTCGCGAGGTTGCGGGGCCGAAACTGATCGAGGGTGATGGAGGCGAGCTGCGGAAAATGTTGGGAGTTGTTGGGCTGATCAGCGGTGGCGGCGGTATCGGCGGGCCGTGAATGGCCAGGCGAGTAGGGGTCCTGAGACGCGGTCCAAGATGGCGGTGCCCACTTGACGCACATGGCAGACGAAGTCAGGATTGCGGCACTCACGAGCCGCACGTAGCGGGCGGCAGCAAAGATGGCGGCACCCCTGGATCGCTCGTTGGGGGTGTAGCGATACTGGGCCTGGAAACGGCAGCGACTGATCGGGCCTGGCAAACGGAGAAGAAGTGGCCCTTCTTGCCACACCCATTGCAGGTCGTGCTCCGCGCTGGCCAGCGTTGTCTGGGGTGCTTGTTCTGGCCACACAAATAGCATTTGGGGCCTCCGGAGCTGGCTGGCTGCCACACGGCGCAGGCTTGCGGCGTACCCGGGTCGGAAGATGGTGGGGCCCATGATGCCCACGAGGGTGCCGCGTGGTCGGAGGTGTAGGACTCTAGGTTGCGGGAGACCACTTCTAGGCAGTTAGCGATCTGCACAGTCTGCGTAAGGCCGAGCGTACCCCCTTCCAATAACCGTTGGCGAACGTAATTGGACTTAATGCCCATGACTTAGGCGCCTCTGATCAGCAGTTCTGTGTGTTGGACTGCCGACACTGCCTGGCAATTACAATTCCTACCAAGTATCCGCAGAGCATGCAAGAAATCGCCCTGAGACTCCCCCGGGAGTTGCCGTCTCGTGGCCAGGAGGTGCGTGGCGAACACCTGATTCAAAGTCCTGATGTACTGTCCTTTTAGTAGCGTCATCGCTTCCGTGTAGGTGGACGCGTCCCGAATGAGGGGGAAAACTTGTGGGCTCACTCGTGAGTAGAGGATTTGGAGCTGCTGCGGGTCTAAGAGGGCTTCTGTGGATGCTCTGAGGTATTCTTCAAAGCAGGCTAGCCAGTGCTCGAAGGTGGCTGTGGTGTCGGCTGCGTGAGGGTTCAGCTCCAGGCCACCAGGCTTGATTAAGACATTCATCTCTAAAAATCTAGTGCAATAAATTGATGAACCATCAATGACCACGAGACGAATTGGTGAAACTATTGAGGCTTTATTGCACTAGATGTTGAGCCTCCTCCAGCTGGAACCAGAATGGAAGCAGCGCAGGAGAGCATACACTTTTATACAGTGCCTGCTGGGAGGAGCCAGCAGGCTGGGATTTACTGTGTTAACTGTAGTACAGTGGCAGAACCGTAATACACATAGTGTGTGACCAGTGGTGTTTACCACATAAACTGAGCAATGTAGTTTTAGAAACCAGGTGTACATCTTATTTAACTTCAGCCTGTTGAAAAGATTGCCCGAAGGATTTCCCAGATTCGAGGGATGATTAGCTATTCGAAAGACCACTGGGCAGGGGTGTGTTTTTAATTGAATTTTCCCTTTGTGTGCCCATTCCAATTTAGAACTGCGAAACTGGAGTGCTTTTCGGGTGCTCCAGTCACTTTTTGTGAAGGCCTCATACTCTAGATTTGTGTTGGGGTTTTAATATCTCTTTTATATAGTTTGTTCATAGACTGCCAGTGCCCTTTGCACAAAATACTACATTGAGATGCACCCAGCAGCCCTAGAAATGTTTGCTGGGGCAGTCATTACAGTCAAAAAAATTTCAGTGGCCTATGATTTATATTTAATTAACTGACAATAATTTAGAGGCCACATTAAAATTGTGTACACTGAAATTCTTAAGAAGTGAAATAATCAGAGTTGATGTATCCATCAGAGTTGTTGCAATTCCTGAAGAACAAATCACAATAGTCCACCCTTGCTTTACTATTGGTAAGTTGTTACATGTAAAATCTTGTTCAATTATTTCTGAAAATTATTGTGCTTTCAATTTATTTGTAGATGGCAGAAGGTTTACCGTGCACTCATGAAGACATCATAAAATTTCTTGAAGATACTCGTGTTGAATTGGAAGAAAAATTAAATGAGTTGGAGATATTGTCAGGTGCAGTTTGTCACTGCGTATGATTAGATTTTAGAATTTTTTTCAAGAAACATATTGAGATCTGCATGCATATCTGGCTGGGTTTTCAGGGTTTGATAAAAGATTTTTGGAAACATTGGATGAGAGGTTCAGAACCCAAGGCGTGAAATCACCAAGGAAGAGCTCCTCTGGTTAGCAATATTAAGAAGGGAGTTTGCAAGGTTTAGAAGCATTGGAAGCAATCCTGAAATTGGGAGGCATTCGAGATACTAGTTGGCAAACTTCTTCAAAATGCAAGGCCTCATTAACAGTACGTGTGCAGCCATGAATATTCTTAAAACAAGCCCACTGTAAGTCTTTCAGTCCACAACATTCAATGGTTGGCCAGTGCATGCTCCTGATGAGAAAGTGGATTATGTTTGGTCTTCTTCCTAGTCTCGTTCTGCTTATCAATGCGACTCAGTAGAACAAAGTTGCACACTGTTGCTCCACAATTGCGATCTGATGTCTTAAGCAACATTTGTGAGCAGCAGACACCTCAAACTGATGAACTGATCATCTTATTTACTGATTGTTGAACCTTGCATCAAGCAAATTAGCTGCATTGTTTTCCCCACATAACAATGACAGCTTTAAAAAATAATTAATAAGTTGTGAATTGTTTTGGAGATCGTAAGGATGTGCAAGTGGAAGTTATTTATTTCTGCAAAGCAGCACTAGTTTGAACTAGAAAATGTATTCCAATCTTAAGTTTAGCAATAGCACCACCAAGTGATGGAAATCAAGAACTGCAGCAGTATACCCACACTTTGTACTTTTATTTTACAACTGTATGTATTACAGTAACAAAAGGATACATCTACTGTGCATGTGGTAACTCATACCATGGCTACAGTCAGTTACAAAGCTCCTGGAAAATATTCTGTGTATCATTTATAGCTGATTAGTTCATGGACAAATTTATTTTGTCACTCACCCATTTCTCTGCTGTCTTGAACCGGTGTATTTTTAAAATCTATAATTTTCCTTCTTGCTATCCTTTGCATTTCCCCCAACTTCTTTCCCTGTCCTCTTGACATCTTTCAACAGAAGGAAGCATTTGTGTGACAACCACCATTTTAGTCTTCTTCGAAGTCAGCACTTTTTTTTCTGTCTTTATCTTAATTTCATGGGCGCAATTCTCCAGCCTCGTTATGCTCGCTCTCCGGTGAAACGAGGCCAGTGAATAGCGGGAGAGGCAGAAAATGAAAACTGTGCCAGGCTCCACACAGTTTGCAATGCAACCGGCCCGCTCCCATAAGCGAAATCGGGATCTCACCATCGCGTGGCGAGAAACAAAATATCACCACTTGAGCCCCATTTATATACAATTATTGGGAGCCACCCCATATCATACGGCCTCCCGTCATTCATCGGCCTCCACAGCAAATGGTAAGGCTGGCGCCGATTAGTGCTCCTTTTAAACAACATGAACTTGGCGGAAGGGCTTCTGTGGGGAGCTGAGGAGGTGAGTAACCATCTTTGCTCACAGGCAAAGAGCCCAGGGGCGCTGGACTTGCCAACCCAGTGGTCGCTGGGGGATGGGAGACGCTCGGCTAGGAATGGGGCATCCTCGGCAGGGGTGTGCTACTGGGGGGGGGGAGGGCGCAACCGGTGGGGACAGCCGCTCGCGGCACCACCATACAAACCTTGGATCGTGTTTACCCCTTCCGGGGGCAAGCCTTGTCCCTGCCTGTCTCTCCACCGAACACCCATAACACACACCCCTCCTCCTCCGACTGCCGAGGCCTCTAGTCGTGCGGCTGAAGGCTATTGCTAATAGGGAATTGGCTAATTGTGGTTAAGTGAGCACTTCACACAACCCACGTGGATTCTTATGGGTGGGCGGGCCATGTAGCATGTGGGAGTCATTGCCTCAAACCATGATGCCTGGACACTGTGCTTGAACACTGCGAGAGGCAACACCACACACGCAGCAGCCAACACCCGAACACCCAGGGGATGGAACACAGCTCCGGGGACAAGTCCACGGCCAGAGGGTGGGTGAGTGTCACAGCGAGGGGTCCATCATCCAGTCCAGTGATGTGAGTGGGTATCCAGGGTACTGGGTCTGGGGTCCGGTGAGGGGGAGCCAGCTGCGGCCAGGTGTGCATGGGCAGGATGTTCTGGGTTGTGGGGAGGGGGTGATCAATGGGGGAATGGAGGATCCTGGGGTAGGAGCCACAGCTGTTTGTCAGTCTAACACTCTTTCCCAATTCCTTACAGATATTGAACACTATGACAGGGATATTGGACGCAGTACTTGCCCAAGTGGTGCTGCTGCTAAGTCGGGCGGCCAGACACCAGAGATGGCGGTAGCAGCAGTGTCAGCAGATGCTTGAAGCAGCAACCCATGTGCCGGACCCTGCCCCACACCCGGAAGGGGAGCCCGCGATGGCCTATGGTGTACAGGCATTGCTGGTCGTTTGACTAGATGTCAGACAGCGCATGCCGCAGGAGGCCCCGCCTCAACAAGAAGACAGTGCGGACCTGGCACCACGTGGAGGAGGAGGACGCCCGCTCCCGGTAGCCGTTAAGGTCTGTTCAAATGACCAGCAATGTCTGTACACCATAGGTCGTCACGGGACTCCCCTCTGGGCCCCTCCCTGGCCTGATGGGCGGTCGGGTCCTCAGGGTGTGGGACAGGGCCCGGCACGTGGGTTGCCCCCTCAAGCATCTCTTGACACTGCTGCCGCCGCCGTCTCCGCAACTCTGAACCTTTGCACCTCGGGATCATTCCATGGCTCCAGCGGGGACCTGTGTGGTATCTCACAGGCCACAGCCCACAGGTGCATCTGACAGGTCATGGATGCCCTGTAAGACCGAGCGCAAAACCACATCATCTTTGATATGAACCAAGCCCAACAAGATGGCCGGGCAGCATGTTTCTCCACCATTGCCGGGTTGTCCAGGGGGTAATAGATGCCACGCATGTTGCCCTGCGCTCACTGGGCCATCTGGGGGTGCCTTTTGTTCACAGAAAGGGGTTCCACTCCCTGAACATACAGCTCGTGTGCGACCACCAGATGAAGATAATGTACGTGTGTGCCCACTTCCCATGGAGGGTGCACGATAGCTACATCTTTGGGCAGTCGGTCATCCCTGGCCTCTTCGAGGAGCACCCCAGGATGGGCGGCTGGCTCTTGGTGGATAACTGGTACATGCTGAGGGCCTGGCTAATGACGCTGTTATGGAAGTCGGTAACCGAAGCGGAGACCCGGTATAACTAGGCCCGTGTGGCCGCCCGGGATGTGATTGAGCGGTGCATCTGACTCCTCAGGATGCGGTTCCGATGCCTCGACCACTCCAGTGGTGCACCGCAGCACACTGCCCGGAGGGTCGCCTGCTTTGTGGTGGTCTGCTGTGCCCTCCACAACCTCGCACAGCAGCGTGGCGACGTGCTGGAGGTTGGTGGTGAGGAACATGTGGCCACCTCCGAGTAGGAGGGTGAGGATGATGAGGCGGCGCCGGACCAGCAGGGACTGGAGGACGAGGCCGCGGAGGAACCTGAGGACCAGCCGGAGGCTGCAGGACAGGTGGCAATGGAGAGGGTCTGGCAAGCCTGAAGGGCTATCATTCCAATCCCGCTCGCAGAGAAGTTCAGAGCGGCGGTAACTTTAAGGGCCACGGGTGTGGGTATCCTCCCATTCCATGTGATAGCAGCTCCTATAGGACGTGACACAGGTGGTCCACTGTCCCTGGGACAGACACAGTCTTCTCTAGCACTGAAGCTCTGACATCTGCAGGTAGAATGTCTGACTTTGGAACACCCTATGCCAGTAGTGTCTCCTACGAGGCCCCACCATCAATGGTGCTGCTCCCTGATCTGCTACGGGCCCAACTTCCCCCTCCTTTTCAGGGCATTGGCCCTGGCCTCATGCAGCATCACATTGCTGTCTCTGCTGCTGCTCTATCTCTGTGAGTAGAAAAGCCAATTCAACAGATTCCATGATTCTCTAGAATCATGCACTGAATAAAGAGAATACCAAAGTGAGCGGCGAGTATTCCTGACACTGACCCTCAGCCATCCATCCTCTGCGACCTCCATCCATGCGCTTCCCCCTTAGTAAATGCCTCTCCACTAAGTCTCATACCCCTTTCACATTGGCAAATCCCCACAGTGGTCCCTCTCAACTCCACCAGGATGAGAAGCCTGGACCCTCGAGAGTCACCTTTCCCCAACTACCCTGTTGGGGATCATGGCTGCCTGAGTGCTCACCTCCGATATCCCTCTCTGAGGTGCTGCTGGCAAGGTCACGTTTATGTCATAAATGATGGCGGTGTCCGGTGAATATGTGTTTCTCACTGACAGCTAGTGCGGGCTCAAAATCGCTCCTACTGAGAGTATGCCCACTGACATTAATCACACAGTATTTTGTCCGGAGAATTGTACAGCACACACACTCTGTTCAGAAAGAACACCAACATGCTGTCAGGCACTAAAGTCAGAGGGACAGCACAGGCTGCATTGTCCGCTGGCGGGATTCTCTGTTGCGCCGGCAGCGCACTCACGCCCGGGGATTTCCTGACGGTGTGAGGCTGCCCACAATGGGAAACCCCAATGGCCGACTGGCGAGACGGAGAATCCCGCTCCCGGTGGGGGCTTGCCGCACCAGAAAACTGGTCCTCATTTTTTATAAATTTTAGCACTTGATGTGTACGCAGTTAATTTCATTTGCATGTCTTCAAGAAATATAAGTGCAGTTGACTGGCAGAGTACTGCAGCTGGACCCTATGGTTCTTTAGTGACATAGTTGGTGACGCTCTGGGGCTTGCTCTAATTATTTCATGTAGATTTCTTGTTGAAGAGTGACATTATGAAACATGAAACACACCACAATGATTCACTGATCATAACATTTCAACCAGAATACTGGAGAACACTTCTGTAACATTTTGTAACCTTATTCTTAATTATCTTTAGCTTTCTTTAAATAAATTTCGAGTACCCAATTAGTTTTCTTCCGATTAAGGGGCAAATTAGCATGGCCAATCCACCTGCACATCTTTGGATAGTAGGAGTGAGACACACGCAGACACTGGGAGAATGTGAAAACTCCACACAGACAGTGACCTGGGGCCAGGACCGAATACGGGTTCTCGGCGCCGTGATTATTTTTAGCTTCGCTGTCTTAAATTATTCTCATGGTTGAGTCCTAACTTCCCATAACTGTGCGGGTGTATCTTTGAATTGAAATGTAGGTGAGCTTTATGTAATGTGGCCAAGATAACAAGCAGTAAAATCTACCAATTAGTCTTAACCTGCTGGAATTTATCTAGGTTCTCCAGAGGATATTTCTGCAGTTTCCAGAGGTGATAAAACGCAAAGCAACATGGTGCTCGAAGTTAAAAATGTGAAGCACAGCAATATAAAGAAAGAAATACTTCTGCATGTGCGATAACCGGGCCTGGAAGCGGATGTGAGCTCCACTCCGTCCCAAGACCGACTGCCATGGTGATGTAGTTGGGGTGGGGTGGGGGTGGGGGGTGGGGGTGCTCTGGGCCTTGGGATTTAATTTTTTCCTTCAAGATTGAAACAAATGAGGAACATAGCCAAGGAATAATGCAATGTCATCTGGAGCTGCAAGTCATGGAAGAAGGCTTTGAAGTGCCTAGAGCCAAGCCACCCCTGGCTTCTCTGGTGACTGCCTGTGCACTCATCCAGGCAATGACTGATCACCAGGAGACACTGCTGCACCTGACGGCAGGATGAAGCCTCCACATCTGATCAAGAAAACTTGGACCGAGGTGGTAGCATTAGTCAGCAGCTGGGGACGTCATACAAAGGACCTTGGTGCAGTACCAATGGGTGAATTACCTTCTTTGCTCTGCAATGGTGAATAATGAAGCTCCTTTACAACTTGAATCAATGTTTATGATGGTGTTTGAGGGTATAAAGCTGTGAGCTAAAGCTGGCACATATTCATGTGCCCTTGAAGGCTAATTGCACACTCTGCCTGGCTACCCTCATCTGTTTTGAAATGTTTAAAGGAGTTGACCCTCCTGAAGAATGTGTCTGTCACAAGCTATATGCAGGATTGTGCTACGGATTGTGACACATTTCACATGGCCAATAGGACCTTGGAAGGAACCTGAAGCATAACAATTGAGGCCGACAGTCACTTTCAGTGCTACTGGCACTGGGTGCCTGCCTATATAGTTGGATGTGATCTCAGACTCTAGAATCTCAATTTGAGGTGACTTTTGTTTCAGTATTGCATCCAGTTGGAGGTTTGCTGGGTCCCTGGACCCAACTGGGTCCCAGCCTGATGTTGAGTCTCTGGAACAGAGCTAGATGGGGCTGCTAGGGTGGCGACCGCAGTGGAAAGCCAGGTGCATGACGTCGGCACCATGAGTGAAGGTGTCCAAGGTGTTGTGCAGTCGGTGACTGCCATGGCTGAGGGTATCGGCAGTATGTCTGCCTCACTGGGGGATGTCACCCAGTACTAGGCCGACCTTGAGGAGGTTCTGCAGGATTTGTCCTGTTCTCAGTTGGGAATGACCGAAGCGCTTCGGAGCTTGTCCCAGTCGGAGAGGGCATGGCTGATGCACTGCAGAGCATGACCCGATCACCTGGGGATGTGCCACAGTCACTGAGGAGCACGCCAAGGGCATCAGCATGTTGGTGTGAACTATGGGGAACCACCAGGGCTGGCAGTACCAGATGATGCAGGAGCAGCCGGGCTCAAAACAGCTGCCCGTCCCAAGGTGAACGCCAGGGCCTTATCGGCACCGACCGGGAGGAGGGGGCGCTGAGTGCCAACCCGGGCCCATCCCATGGGGCGGCGACAGTGGCCACAACACTCCCGTGTCCCATTCCCTAATGAGGCCATGGCTTGGGGTCAGCACACGGGACAGGGCGGCACGGCTGTGCATGTGCCGTCAACAAGCGTGCCGGGGCCCTCCGGCTCCAGATCCCCAAGAGGCATCGAAGGCCACGGGCCGAGGTAAGCAGCTGTCTGCGTCCACGTCAAATTGCATCCTGGGGACACACCCAGACATAGTTGGAGAGTTAGGAGGGCCAGGCACATTGAGCATCACTGAGGGCACTGGGGTCGGGGGGTGGGGTTAGGTAGGGGGTCGGGAGGGGGTGGGATTGGGGGCTGGGGGGACGGCACTCTCAGAAATGGGGTATTGAACAGCACATTAAACAACTTTTTGCAAAGCTTTATGATGCCTCTGTCACTTTCTTCCGCCATGCGGGCTGACACCCGGACCCTTTGCCTGTCTCTCCAGGCAACCCCCACCCCATGGTGCTCACCCAGCCTCGAACCGTGGTCGTGTCTCGGGAGCTTTGTCCCATCCCCTGGGTGTTCGGATGTTGGCTGCTGCGAGTGTGTTGTTGACTCCCACACAGTGTCCAGGCATCGAGGTGTGATTGGTATGCTTGGCAATGGCTCCCACAAGCTATATGGCTGCCTACCCACGGGAACCCACTTGGCATGTGTCACGTGCTCACTTAACCACGATTGCCAATTCCCTATTAGCAATTGCCTTCAGCTGCGTGGCCAGAGGCCTCAGCAGTCGGTGGGGATTATGGGTGATCAGTGCGGCAGACGGGCAGGGACAGGGTTTACCCCCAGAATGAGGTTGGGATTCAAGGGTTGGCACGGTGGTGCCACGAGCGATTGTCCCCCCAGCGTCTCCCCCCCCCCACCCTCCCATGGTGGGCTACCACCCCTGCGGAGGGTCCGCCACACCCTCTGAGGGTGGCTAGGCCAGCTTCCCTGCAGGCAAAGATTGTTCCTCCCCCCTCAGCTCCCCACGGTATCCCTTCCTTCAGGTTCACGTTTTTAAAAAGGAGTACTGATCGACACCGGTGTGAGCACTTGCTGGGGAGCTGGTTAATGACAGGAGGCCCGTTGGTGACAGGTGGCTCTCGTTGATTGTATGGAAATGGAGCTTAAGTGGTGATAATTGGTTTCTCGCCTTGCTACGGCAAGGTTCCGAATTTGCCAACGGGAGCAGGCCGGTTGCATTGCCAACGGTTTGGCGCCTGGCGCGGTTCCGTTTATGGCTTTTCCCGCTATTCACTGGCCTAGTTATGCTTGAGTGTGAGTATAATGAGGCCAGAAGATTGCGCCCGTAGAAATGTTTCCGAAGAATTGCTCCCTTAGAAATCTTTCCGGAGAATCGTGCTCCAAATGTGGGCCAAACCGGTTAGGAACTCCACAGGGCCCAAAAATGTGAGTAAGGGCAGGATTCTCCGATCGGCGACGCCAAAATCGCGTTCGGCAAACTACCGGAGAATCCATTTTTACGCCAGAATCGGGGGCAGTGCTGTTTTTCCGATGCTCCGCCCCCTCAAAAACGGCATACTCGAGGAGTACCCGCCACGCCGTCGGGATGACCTCAGGACGTAACTTGAGGATCTCCCCCAATGCTCCGCCCCCCGATGGGCCGAATCCCCGGTGGCGTGGGGCACGTGTCCTCTCACTTTTCGGGGACCTCGTGTGGCGGCTGCGGACTGTATCCAGCGCCGCCACAGTCGGGGGGGTGGGGGGGGTGGAGGAGCAGTTCCGCTGGCAGGGGTGGCTTCAGCAGGGGCTGGGGGGACTGGTGGAGGGTGGCGATGGGGTTACAAGGGGGCAGTTTTTGGCAAGTAGAGTCCGCTCGTGGTGGGCGCCATGTTGTACGGCGCAGCCGCCGCCGTGAGTATGCACGGCCATGGATCCGGTAATTCTGCGTCCGTATCGGCAGGTAAAGCTACGTGGCGCGGCTACTATCCCCCCACCGGGCAGAGCATCTGTGCGGGGGCGGCTCCGACTTTTTGGTTATAAGACCAGGCGGATCCTGCAGACACAGCCGCAGAATCTGAGAATCCAGCCCGAAGTGTCATTGAATAGCAGTGGGGAACTCGCCACAAGTGAATTTAGAAATTTTTGGGGAGAATCAGGCCCCATGTCTTCCTGGATGATGAGCCAGGTTGTGAGTGGCAAGCCGTGGATGCCTAGTAGTTATCTTTTGGATTCTTGTTATGGCTCAAATACAATTGGTACAGTGGACCACCATACAATGCAAACAGGATAATGGACACTGATCTGCATGCTGTGCTGAGTATAGTCGAATCCCATCTGGATATTGAGCAACTGGAACCCCTTCCAGTTACAGTAAATCTCAGAATTTCCTTGAAGCATCTGCAAAGAGAAAAAAGTCAAAAATATACCTGCACCAAAAATCCCTCTTAGGTCAAGCAGTGAATAACCACTTGTTTGTAGCAAAATCTAGATTATGGACAGAATTTAATAAAATCTCCATCCCTCCCCTGCCAGAGGTGAGTTCGGAAGTGGGGGGAACCGTTGATCAGGTGGGAGGGAGGCCCAGAGTCCTCATACGACAAATTCTTCATTCCAGGGATCATTCTTGTGAACTTCCTCTGGACCCTTCCAAGACCAGCACATCCTTCCTTAGATACCGGGCCCAAAACTGCTCACAATACTCCAAATGGGGTCTGACCAGAGCCTCAGAAGTACATCCCTGGTCTTGTATTCTAGCCCTTTCGACATGAATGCTTAAATTGCATTTGCCTTCCTAACTGCCGACTGAACCTGCACGTTAACCTTAAGAGAATCGTGAACAAGGACTCCCAAGTCCCTTTGTGCTTCTGATTTCCTATGCATCTTCCCATTTAGAAAATAGTCTATGCCTCCATTTCTCCTTCCAAAGTGCGTAACCTCACACAAAGGCAGGCCAGCAGCACGGTTCAAATCCCGTACGAGCCTCCCTGAACAGGCGCCGGAATGTGGCGACTAGGGGCTTTTCCCAGTAACTTCATTTGAAGCCTACTTGTGACAATAAGCGATTTTCATTTCATTTCATTTCAGATCATTAATGCATATTGTGAAAAGTTGTGGTCCCAGCACCGGCCCCTGAGGCACACCACTAGTCACCAGCTGCCATCCTGGAAAAGACCCCTTTATCCCCACTCAGTAACGTTCTCCTTCTCCTGGGTTAATTCCTCTTTCCCATGCACTCTATGTCCGATCAAAGGACACAACATTGGGGAGCCTGCTGGACCCCACCCCCCTGTGTAATCTTCTGACCTGCCTCGCAGATAGCCCCCCTCCCTGCAATCTCCATCCCATCTACACTCACCTGTACAATCTTCTGATCTGCCTCGCAGATAACCCCCTCCCTGCAATCTCCAACCCATCTACACTCACCTGTGTAATCTTCTGATCTGCCTCGCAGATAACCCCCTCCCTGCAATCTCCATCCCATCTACACTCACCTCTATCTGGCAATCCTCAATGTAGTACCAGGAGTGGCAATCGCTCCCAGATTTTGCCAGTACTGGAGAGCTGCAAGCCAATGGGGTGTAATTTCCGCCAATTAGGTGTTTGATATCCTGGGAGGCCTGAAGTTGTCCAGGTATGTACCTGATTCCCCTATAGTAGCTCCAAGCCTCATGGGGTGAAACAATGTGGGATTTCCACCTGTTCTGCAACTGGTGGGCAGGATTCTTGTACCAACACTAAATTCTGCCCTATATCTTTTCTCAGCCTTCAAATCATAGAATTCACAGAGCAGAAAGAAGCCATTCGGCCTATCAAGTCTGCACCGGTCCTTTGGAAAGAGCACCCCACTTAAGCCCACGCCTCCACCCTAACCTTGTAACCCCACCTAACCTTTTTGGACACTAAGGGACAATTTAGCATGGCCAATCCACCTAATCCGCACTTCTTTGGACAGTGGGAGGAATCTGGAGCACCCGGAGGAAACCCACGCAGACATAGGGAGAAAGTGCAAACTCCACACACAGTCACCCGAGGCCGGAATTGAAACTGGGACCCTGGAGCTGTGTGGCAGCAGTGCTAACCACTGTGCCACCATGCTGCCCTTGTTTTTGGTAAAGAGAATATCATTAAATATGGACACACAGCAGTTGAAATTCTGTTGCCCCTTGATGTAAATTTTAGAAAGCAGTTTGGAACATTCTTCCCTTAAAATATTACAAAATTCTTTGAAGATTCCTTGCACACTTGTAAAGACATAACATGCTTCAAGAAACTGGATTTCTTCAAATACCTATGTCTTCATTTTCACGTCTGCTATTGTGGTATCAAAACAAAATGAACTCCGTTTCCATCTCCAATACCTGGAGACCCCTCCAGAGATCTTTGCTGCATGCCAAGACTTGTTGAAAAATTGCAAAATGAACAGGCTAATAAATCTTATCACAATCCACATCCAAGAATTTTCAGCACTGAATCTGGCACATAACCAAATGATATCCCTGACCATCACCATAAGAATAGACAGTTTCACTCTTGTGCAGTCTTAAAAGCATGCATGTTGTGCAGACCTTGGGGTGTAGCAAGGATCTGAAGAGGAAGAAAAATAACTAAGTTAGAAAATTATTGATATCTGCACAAATAAATCAATGCTAAGAAAAACAATGGTTTGTGATCTTTTATAATTATGCTCAAGGAAATGAAGATTGTAAACATTACTGTGAAGTGTGCAACAATAATTATAATTTATGTTGCAGAAGTTAAGGAAGCTGTATTATTAGGTGAGGGTTCTCTTTTCATCTTTTTCTAATTAAATTATTTGTTAAAATTTTCTAGTGCAAGCAACTTGTATGACCTATGACATGGTTACCCTACGTACAGACCCCTCTGTCGTGGAATCAATGATACGATTGAATGAAGCATACCTGAACTGCAAAGAGTCACTGGCAAAGGACTACAATGAAATACTAACCATGCCCAAAGAAAATGAGTCAGAAACAACTTGATACTAGGAATAATTGTGATACTTTAGATTTTAGGTTGTATAGTCTGTAATGTTTGATTCACCTATGTTTATTACTTGCTCAGGGTATCCAGCCTTACTCTATTTATTGGAGCTGCCAGTTGCTTTGATACTTGGGTAGCAGATAGCAATTTTGTGCATTGTGCCTACAGTTCTAATTTATTTGATCGAAATTAAAAGCAAAGCTTTACTAACATTTATTTATTTGTTGTTGTGGTGCTTTGACAAGACCATTTTAAGGTTTGGAGAAGTGTATTTTAACTACGAATGGGGCAACTTCAAATTAATCACTGGGATTTAAATAACCATCAAAGGATCACTACTTTAGTGAAAATTGATGGTTGGATGTGCAATAGGAAATCAGCTGTGCCGATTTTGTATCTATTTAAAACTGCCCAACCACATCTGGGAGTCCATGAAGGAACATAAGCTTTTATGAGACTACTGTCTATAAGTATAAACTAAGTACACTGTACTTTTTGTGTTCCTTCCTTTGTGTATCACCATACTTTCCTTTAGTGTAATTGTAATTTATGTGCTCTGGGATATAATTGACAACTGTTTCTATGTAGTTTCCCCAGTACCTGAAGAGACTATTCAGATTGCCAGTTAGAGTTACTTGGGACTGAGGTGGTTCTACCTTTTTGAACTGGGTGTTGAGGTGGATGCTATTCACTGCATCATATTCAAAGATGCCACAATTATCTGGTTATGTCTGTTTTCTGTTGTGTATGCAGTGGAAGGAGATGATGAGAAATTTGGGGTATGGAACAGCACAACTGACAGCACCTATGTGAATGACAAAGTTCCTGCCAATCTCATCTGCCAGCACCTATAAACAAGAGAAGAGAGCATGTTATGTGATGGTGGGCCTAAGTCTCCAACAAAAAGTTATTTGGAGTTGTCACATAATCCAGGGTACAATGCAATGTCTTTAGCATCCTTGTATATTAACTGCATGCGGCCTCTTCCTTAGTGCTATTTAACTGTTCAAGATTGATAACCATAGTGTCCACTGACTTTATGATACAACTGTAATCATAAAATAACCTTTTTAAAACAGTTCCTGTGAGGTCTGAATCACTTGGCTACCCAGATGATGGAGAATTTAGTTTGGCTCTTCAGACAGTACATTCCTGCACTAATCTGTCTCCTTGAACATCATCAGTTTACTTGTTATTGTTGAATTACCTAACACACCCTCAATCATTGTCACAACATTGTTCTCTGGGTTGAATGCATTTGAACTGGACTTGGGTGGTGAAACTGAATGTTGCTGCCTATTGTAGATTACTGAGGTTGCCCATGTTATAAATCTAAATAAATTAAATTTGAAAATATTGATAGGCAATAGAGGGGTTGATTTACATGCAGAATGAGTTATATTAGAATTGGCTCATCTTGTATTTCAGTGCATGCATTGGTGAGTGAGTGATAGATCAGACGTTCGCTCACTCAGCAGCTTCTCTTCAAGTAGGAGTTTTAACTCTTTAAAACAAGGCCAGGAGTTGCATGGTCCTCCTGGTCAGTGCTTATCTACCATCTTTTCCTAGAAGAAGAGAAGTACAGGGAAATGTTTATACTCGAAGGAAGAAAGTTAGAAATAATATGAAGGCAACGGAATAAGTGAATGTATGGATTTGAGTCTTGCAACTACATTGAAGAGGAAGGAAAGTAAAATGCATCTTTCCAGGAAGGTGAGTGAGATAGTTTGTACATAATACAGGCATTACCATAAGACCATACGACATGGCCCAAGTGCTCATTTCTTTGATGTTACTGAAATGAGTTAGCCTGATCTTGACTCATTTCCGAACAAACCTATAGATTTTACAGCTGTAGAACTTGCTTTTTGTCAAGTCCTTATCTCTGTCAGAAAAAACTATCCATGTTTACATGAATTTACATAGTACAAGTAATACTATCGGTGGAATGGTAAATTCAAGAAAATGTCAAACAAATGCACAGCCAATCTGAAATTGCTAATCACAAAATAATAGTCATTTAATGATACAAAAGTAGACTGCACTGAAATCCTCTCCAAATCAGCCATCTGGTCCAAATGAGCTATCTAGTCCAAAGATGTGCAGGTTAGGTAGAATGGCCATTGTAAAATTTTCCCTGAGTGTCCAAACGATGGGTGGGCCTAGGTAGAGCGCTCTTTCAGAGGGTCGGTGCAGACTCGGTGGGTCGAATGGCACCTTCTGCACTGTAGGGATTCTATGATTCGCGTTTGATTCCATTCTTCCACTTGTCACATGTCCATTAATGGGCTACAATGTCTGATGGAGTGACAATTCAATCAGATTACCATTTAATAAAACTACAATAGTTGAATCCACCACATTAATACCATTAATCAGAAAGTTAACCGGACCTGCAATATAAATGCTGCACGAGAGCAGGTCTGAGGCTGATTATTCCGAAGCAAATGATACACCTCTTGACTCCTAAAGCTCATCCACTATGTACAAGGCACAAGTCAAGATGAAATACTCTCAACTTGCCTGAATGAATTCCCGAATACTCAAGAAGCTGAACACCATCCAGAACAAAACGGTCTACTGTGATTGGCCAGACATAAATTCTCCCTCCACAAAAGTGGACTGTGGCTGCATTGAGCACCATTCTCAAGATGCACAGCTGCATTTAGACAAGGATTCTTCAGCAGCATCTCCCAACCTGCAAATTCTATCACCTGAAAGGACAAGGGCAACATGAACATCATCATCTCCCAAGTACCTTTCCAAATCACGCACCCTCTGATTTGGAAATATGTTGCATTCTTTCATAGTTGCTGGGTCAAAACCCTGGATCTATCACCCTCACAGCACTGTGAGAATACCCTTAGCAAATTAATTGCAGCAGTTCAAGGTGGTGGCTCACCATCACTTCTTCAAGGGCAATTAAAGAATGGCAATAAATCTGGCCTCAGTAGCAACATCCACATCCCGCAGGTAAATAAAAGTCTTCATCTCCACAACTAGGTCCAAATGCTCCTATACTCAGTCTGTATCCTTACATTTAAAGGGTTATTTCTTTGCCTACCCACTTCCAAAATGAATTACTTCACATTTCTCTACATTATCCAGGCCTATAACTTTCTGGCAGTTCTGATAACCTATCTATGCCGTTCTACAGTTCTTTACTGTATCATCGCAATATATATTTGGCAATTCACTTTCATCCACACGTTTCAGAATTCTAATCTTTCTTTAGCCTATTTAATTGATATTTGTAATCTGTTATAATGACTGCGACATAGATATCCATGGACTGACATTCACAATATCCTTATTAAGCATTAGATGAGGTGGTTCAGTTCCACTTTGTTAGTTTGGTCCTTTGCACTCAGTTTATCGTGAAGTTCTGATTGGTGCAAACCACTTACTGGTTCCTATTATACAAAATACTTTGGTGGGTGGCAGGTTGGGTGGGTGGTGGGGGCGAAATTCTAACTCCAAACGTTTTGGGTCAGGTGGGGGTGCCAAAATTTCCTAAGTTTCAATCCTGACCCCAACCTCCCATTTCCAGTTTTCATGGAGGTGTTGATGACAAATCTTTAAGGAGTGGGTGGCCTTTAAAAATACAAACAGGCTGCATGCCCTATTTGCATGCATTATTTTAAATTGGACTCTGACTGGCTGATTTCCTGAAACCTCTCACAAGGCCTTAAAATTCCCTCACCACGAAATGCCTTTGATTTCTTCCCACCTCCACCAAGGCATTTGTACTCCAAGAGACTGGGATTGTACTCCTCCCACCTCCCCAGAATTTAGGCTTAGACCCGCTCCTGCAGATTAGATACTACACCCACTGAAGATTGGCCCGCAAAACACTGGGATAATTTTTCCCATACATTCCTATCATAGTATGGTCCTGTGACCTTTTCCAGAGAGATGTCCAACTGACTGAAGGCCAAGTCTGACCATCAGGCTCATTTCGGACAAGGAACATTGGTAAAGCCACATGCAATCCGCTAAAACTCAAGTGGAGGAACATCAACTTTTGGATTTCCTGCGTTGACTGCCCTCCACCAACCTCTCCCAACTCTTGGTGGCCAGGTAAGTTAATATTCTCCCATGAAGTCTGAACGCTCTGTAAAAAGATTCTGGGCAGGATTCTCCATTGCCTGATGCCGATATCGTAATCGGCGATCGGGCGGAGAATCCTTGTTTACGACTGAATCGGGGGCGGCACTTTTTGGATGTTCCGCCCCCTCCAAAACGGCATCATCGAGGAATATGCCGCACCATTGGGACTGCCTGAAGGTCTTCCTCCGATGCTCCACACCCGATGGGCCGAGTTCCCGATGGGGCGGGACACGTGCTCTCAGTTTTCGTGAACCCATCGTGGCGGCTGTGGACTGTGTCCAGCACCGCCACAATCTGGGGGGGTGTTGTGCTGTTGGCCGGGGGGCTTCGACGAGGGCTGGGGGAACTGGTGGGGGGCGGTGAGGGGGTGTGCTGGGGTCACTATCTGGCAGGTCGGGTCTGCACGCGGCCGTGCCATGTTGTACGGCGCGACCACTGCAGGTCGTCGCCGTGGCATGCATGGCCACTTACCCGGCAATTCTCCAAGCATTCATATCGGGAAGGTCCTGTGTTTGATGTGGCATGCTGCTTGCCCCTCACCGGTCGGAGCATCAGTGCTGGTGTCTTGCCGATTTTTTCATCATAAAACCAGACACTTCCTCCGGACATAGCCTTATTTTGAATGGTAAATTGAATTACAAAAAAACACAAATTACTTTAATGGTGCAAAGTTAATCTACTTAAAATTACATTTCACTTAAATCAGATTATTGTTACTTGAAGTACATGATCTCCAGTCTGGCTCACAGATGTACAGTTGGAAATGTGAAAATCTTCCTTTGGTCATGTTCATTGTAATCAGTTTCACTTTTCTCTCTAAATTTATAAACTTGATCATCCACAAAATGATTCAACCCTATGTTTAGGTTAATAATTTCTATTTATTTGTTGAATTAGATGCACAAGGAACCAATGAATAACCTTTGCATGGCTGAACACCAGAAAATACTTGAGGAAATTATTAGCTACTTGGGCACAATGTTAGACGATGTGGACCAACTACATGGTAACGATATATTTAACAGAAAAATGAATGTTTAAATTGAATTTAAGATACCAAATTACATTGGATATTGAATCATTATCCTAGAATCCCAAAATCCCTACAGTGTGGAAGGAGGCCGTTCAGCCCATCTAGTCTGCACCAACCCTCCAAAAGAGAACTCTACCCAAGACCACTCCCTCGCCCAATTCCTGCAACCCTGGAACCTAACCTGTACATCCCTGGCCACTAGGGAAATTTAGCATGGTTAATCCACCTAACCTGCACATCTTTAGACTGCGAAGAAACTGGAGCAGCCAGAGGAAACCCATGCAGACATGGAGAGAAAGTGCAAACTTCACACAAACAGCCACCCAAGGCTGGAATCGAACCTGGTGCTGTGAGAGCAGTGCTAACCACTGTGCTGCCATGCCACCCTATGCACATATTACTGAGGGAGATGTTACAGCTTGGAATGACGGAATCTCATTTTAATAATTTTTCTATTTTCTCTTTTTCTATCAATGTCCATCTTTCCTTACACCTATCCTCAAGCTATTGATTGCTTTCAGTCATATGATTTCGGGACAGCAGTTGTCTTAATTATCTATCGTAAGTCATTACTATTTTTAAGAACATAAGAAATAGGAACATGAGTAGGTCATATAGCCTGCTTCACCATTTAATAAGATCTTGACTGATCTTCCACTTCAACCTCACCTTCCTATACAATCCCCATAATCCCATGATCGCCTCAGAATTAAAACATTTACCACTCTCTGTCTTACTGACCACCCACAGCTCTTTGGGATAGAGAATTTCAAAGATTCACAACCCATTGTGTGGAGAAATTTGTCCTTCTCTCAAACCCATTAACATTGTGATCCTCTAATTCTAGATTCCCCAGACATGGGAAACATCCTTCCATCATCTATTTTGACAATGCCTTAAGAGCACAGAAGCACAAATAATATTCTTCACTTGAGGCTGCATTTGTCTAAGGAGCTTAATAATGCCGTTCAGGCCCTTATCAATGCCTATCTGTGGGACCTTTATAGATCATTCTTTTGGAGCTCTGTATGAAATCATTTTAGAGTTTTCCATCCAGTATTGATGTTTAATAGGTTATCCTCATAAATAATAGGGCTCAATTCTCTACTCACTGTCTGGGCTGACTCTGATCTGATCCTGCTGGACAATTGCTTGGTTAGGCTGTCCTGTAACTCACCTTGGTGATAATTTCTCAAACAAATATTGCAATCCCCCACCCCCAACTCTTTTTCTTTAAATTCCCCTCTGTATCCTTTCTGGAAGACCTATAATCAGGAACGTTGAACTGTGTTCCTGCCCTTCTTATGCCATATCTGAGCCCTTAGCTCACCTGCCTTATTCACTAGCACTCCTTGCATTGAGGTATATAGTACCAATTACTGAACAACATTTTTGTTTTTTAGCATTTGTTTCCACAATCTTCAAAACTTATCAATTAACTTTCTGCCCTTGATTTCCAGCTTTGTCTCTTCCTCCGCCTGACTTCATGCTCAGGTTTCCACCTCCCTGCAGCGATACTAGTCCGAGTCCAGCTAAAGTGTACCCTATCCAGCTTGTATAAGTTCCAAGGCCCCAAAACTGGTTCCAATAGCCCCATAGTCTAAAACCATCTCTCCAGCACCATTTCTTCAACCATGCATTCGCCTGCACTATCCTCTTATTCTTATACTCAAGATAATACTACCTTTGAGGCCCTACCTCTTCATTTCATTCCTAGTTCTCATCCTTTGGTAGAGTCCATGTGTCATCCTGCCTGTTCTGTCAGATTGGGCAGGAAAAAGGGCAGCACGGTGGTGCAGTGGTTAGCATTGCTGCCTCACGGCGCCGAGGTCCCAGGTTCGATCCTGGCTCTGGGTCACTGTCCATGTGGAGTTTGCACATTCTCCCTGTGTTTGCGTGGGTTTTGCCCCCACAACCCAAAGATGTGCAGGCTAGGTGGATTGGCCACACTTTATTGCCCCTTAATTGGAAAATATGAATTGGGTACTCTAAATTTTTTTTTAAAAGACTGGTCAGGAAATTTGGATGTGGGATGCTAATGCTTTGAGTTAAAGAGCCATGACAAAGCCTACTCACAGAATAAGCAGGTTTTTACTTCATACAGGTCAGCAATGGTAAAATTCCACCTGATGAAGCAAATCTGTTTAATGCGGGACTTGGAGTTGATAATGTTGCCATGGTTTGTTGTCCATGTTCTTATTGATAAGGTTCAGGAGCCTGTATCTGCTTTTGGAGTAAGTTTAGTGCCTTGCCGCACAAACTACAATGGAAAGTTAAGGAATGCCTCCAATTGTATTTCCTTTGCTGTAGTTTTGGTCAGCAACAGCAATTCTTTGATAATGTAGCTTTCTGCCCCACTATGGGGGCTAAGGTGGACCAGCAGAAGTCCATTGATGTCTTGCTGTTCTTACTGATTATCTTTTACAAGAAAGATATGAAAAAGAGAAGTACCATTCTTTTAAGATCAACATGCACTTGGATATCAGGGGCGAAATTCTCCGTTATTGGCGCAAAGTCCGCCTATCGGCCCAAAAAACGGCGCAAATCTGACTTGCGTCACGCCGGAAAAATCGTTGCAAAGTCTCAGGCCCGAAATGCGACGTGACGGGATCCGCGCTTGCGCACGTGGTTCACGCCGTGCAGCGTCATACACGCCGCACGGCGTGACGGCTCATAAGGACGCGCTGCTCCCCCCCACCCGACCGGAACACCCGACCGGAACACCCGACTGGATGGCTGGCCGCCGCTCAGCCCCGAGGTTCCAGTCGCGGGATGTGGAGGCGCTCCTGGACGCAGTGGAGCAGAGGAGGGAGGCCCTGTATCCCGGGCACGACCGCAGAGTTGTCCCACGCCACAGCCGGCGTCTGTGGAGGGAGGTGGCAGAGGCCGTCACCGCTGCGGCCCTGACACCACGAACAGGCACCCAGTGCCACAAGAAGGTGAACGACCTCGTCAGAGCAGGCAGGGTGAGCCTTCCCCCCCCCGCCCGATATCCATACCCGCCTCCCCCATATCCCCCCTCCCCATATCCCCCCCTCCCCATATCCCCCCTCCCCATATCCCCCCTCCCCCATATCCCCCCTCCCCCATATCCCCCTCCCCATATCCCCCCTCCCCCATATCCCCCTCCCCCATATCCCCCTTCCCCATATTCCCCCCTCCCACATATCCCCCCTCCCCATATCCCCCCTCCCCCATATCCCCCCTCCCCATATCCCCCCTCCCCCATATCCCCCCTCCCCCATATCCCCCTCCCCCATATCCCCCCTCCCCATATCCCCCCTCCCCATATCCCCCTCCCCCATATCCCCCCCTCCCCATATCCTCCATATCCCCAAGTGAATCCAGCCCTAACCTTAACCTCTGCAATACACGTGCAACCGATGTCGCGCATTCATATACCTGCCTAACACTGTTGCCTTTTACCCCCCCCCCGCCACAGGAGAAACGCGCACACAACACCAGGGAGCATGTGAGGACTGGAGGAGGCCCCGCTGATGAGAGGCCACTGACCGAACACGAGGAAAGGGCCCTGGAACTGGCTGGCGGACCTGAGGGTACTATCAAGTGAGCCACCGACAGCCAGTCCCCATATCCCCCCTCCCCTATATCCCCCTCCCCCATATCACCTGATCACTGCCTGCGTGTCTAACCATGCATGCTTCATTGTGTATCGCAGGAGCAAACGTCGAGGCACCCATCCCCGCAGATGCAGACCGCCCGCACGATGCCCCTCGGAGGCCATGGGAGACGGAGAGACCCGGACCCTCCGGCATGCGACGCCCGCAGGATGCCCCTCGCACACCACGGGAGACGGAGAGACCTGGACCCTCCGGCATGCGACGCCCGCAGGATGCCCCTCGCACACCACGGGAGACGGAGAGACCCGGACCCTCCGGCATGCGACGCCCGCAGGATGCCCTTCGCACACCACGGGAGACGGAGCGACCCGGACCCTCCGGCATGCGACGCCCGCAGGATGCCCCTCACACACCACGGGAGACGGAGAGACCTGGAGCAACAGGGAGACGACGCCCCCGTCACGTGCGGGTGCGACGACGCAGGCGTGTGCCACCCAGCGACGAGAGGGGCAGCCACAGGCCCCCGTCACAGCCGAGCCAGGACACCACTACCCAGGACACCACTACCCAGGTCACCACTACCCAGGACACCACTACCCAGGACACCACTACCCAGGACACCCCTACCCCTACCTAGGGCAGCACGGTAGCATTGTGGATAGCACAATTGCTTCACAGCTCCAGGGTCCCAGGTTCGATACCAGCTTGGGTCACTGTCTGTGCGGAGTCTGCACATCTTCCCCGTGTGTGCGTGGGTTTCCTCCGGGTGCTCCTGTTTCCTCCCACAGTCCAAAGATGTGCAGGTTAGGTGGATTGGCCATGATAAATTGCCCTTAGTGTCCAAAATTGCCCTTAGTGTTGGGTGGGGTTAGTGGGTTGTGGGGATAGGGTGGAGGTGTTGACCTTGGGTACGGTGCTCTTTCCAAGAGCCGGTGCAGACTTGATGGGCTGAATGGCCTCCTTCTGCACTGTAAATTCTATGAAAATCTATGATACCCGGGACAGCACTACCCGGGACAGCACTACCCAGGAAGACGAAATACCGGACAGTGACTCAGAGTGGATGGGTGGCGACGAACCCCCACCCCAAAGTGCCATGGACTCAGAGTGGGACGAAGAGCACGACACAACGCCACTGCTGTCACCAACACCCTCCACCATCGCAGAAACACTCACCTCAGTTGGGCACTTTAGTGATGAGGCGTCTGGTACACTCACTGGTGCGCACAACACAGCCGCCCCGGTACAGCAGGTGGAGGTAGGAGCAGCAGAGGGGCCGGGCAGTCGGAGGGCAGCCCAGCCCAAGCGAACATCTGCCGCCCAGATGGATCCCGGGTTCCTGGAGTTACCACACCCACACATAGATCCGATGCAACCACCGACCCGGAGATGAGCGAAGAGGGTGACGGCCGGCTTGCGGCGGCTGCAGTCGCAGGTGGAGGAGTCCACCCGCGTCCAGGAGCTGGGAGTGGTGCCGGTCATGCGTGCCACCCAGGCCGACACTGCACGGGTGGCGTCCGCGGTGGAGGTAATGGGTGCGACGGTGTCAGACATGGGGAACGGTTTGCGAGGCCTGGGGCATTCCGTGCAGGCGGCGTCTGTGGCCCAGGACATGGCTGCCCTCTCACAGGAGGCCATGAGCCAGTGCCAGCGCCAGATGGCAGAGGCGCTCAACGCCATGGCCCAGTCTCAGCAGGCCATAGCCCAGTCTCAGCAGGCCGTAGCCCAGTCTCTGCAGGCCATGGCCCAGTCTCTGCAGGCCATGGCCCAGTCTCAGCAGGCCATCGCTGAGGGCATCGGCGCCAGTGGCCATGTGCGAGCCGGCGTCGCACTGTCACAGACAGGGTTTGCCAACCCCCTGGGCTCCATGGCTGCAAACCTGCAGACCCCTGTCGATACCAGCACGTGCCTCTAGGACTGGCAGCGCCAGATGTCGGGGGGGGGCGTCGGATGGCCAGTCTGTTCGCATCCCCCACCCATGTAGAGGCCTGGGGGCCATCGGGCACCCCGAGGGAGGAGGAGGTGGTGTGGTCTGTCCCGGCCCCCTCTGTAGGGGAGGTCCCGGAACACCGCGACACCTCGGACTCCCCCCCCCTTCCGTCCCAGGTGCATCGGGTGGGCAACGGGCAGATCAGGCTGGCAGCTCGCCATCCCAGTCGCCCGGGCCGCAGCCTGGCCCATCTAGGCCAGGACGCCCCAGGAAACGGCCGCCAAAGGGATCCTGTGTCAGAGGGCAGGAATCACAGGAGTCCACCTCCAGTTCTGCTGTACCGTCTGGGGAACCACGTAGACGTAGTCAAAGGGCCCGTAAGGCCAAACAATTAGACACTGAGTAAGTTGGCACGGGTGCAGGGCACAGATGAGTTTTAGGGGCTATGGCATGTGCATGAATTCCTTTGGTTATTAAAGTCAATGTTACACCTACCGAAGCTGCCTTTGTGCTCTGTCCAAAGCATGCGGGGGTGTCATGCACGTTCAGCGCAAGTGTGTGTGTGAGGGGTGGTCTTACCACAGCCCCAGGTGAGTCTGCCCCCTTCCCCCTGGGCCGCCATCAACATCCCCCCGGGCAGAGGACGGGACCGTGCGCTGCAGTGTCACAGCCGCATGCAGGGATGGTCCAGGTGGATGGTGGTACTGTGGCCATGGGTCAGACATAGTCCAACGATGTGGAGCCAGGAGCTCATCGCAGGGCGGGTTGTCATCAGCCTCCATGGCCTGCAATAGACACGCGTCCACCCGCAACTGTGTGAGCCCGGCCATTGTGCCGCAGGTGGATCGGCAATGGGGGGGGTGGTGTGCATGCGGGTGGGGTGTGTGGGGTTGGGGAGGGGGGTGAGGGTGCTGGGTGGGTGGATGGGTGGGGGGTGTGGGTGGTCGGCTGTTGCCATGGTGTGCGGTCTGTGGCCACACTACCCGATTCCCACACCCATCTAGTCAGTGAAGCGGGCGGCTATCAGTCTGTCCCGTGCCCGCTGGACCAGCTGGTAACGGTGGACAGCCACCCGCCTGTGTCTAGCCCGTCTGCCCTGACCATTGCCCCCATCCCCCTCATCTGAGGAGGACTGCGCCTCTTCCTGCTGCTCCTCCAACCCTCCTCTGCCTGCGGCACATCGCCCCTCTGTTGGGCTATGTTGTGCAGGACGCAGCACACCACAATGATGCGGCCGACCCTATCTGACCGATACTGGAGGGTGCCCCCAGAGAGGTCCAGGCACCTGAAACGCATCTTCAGCACGCCAAAGCACCTCTGTATCACTCCCCTTGTCACTACATGAGCATCATTGTAGCGGTTCTCCGCCTCATTGTGTGGCCTCCGTATAGGCGTCATCAGCCACGATCGCAATGGGTAGCCCCTGTCGCCCAGCAACCAGCCCCTCAGCCGGGGATGGCGTCCCTCGTACATGCCGGGGATGGATGACCGCGACAACACGTATGAGTCGTGTACACTCCCTGGGTAACGGGCGCAGACGTGCAGGATCATCATGCGGTGGTCGCAGACCACCTGTATGTTCATCGAATAGGTCCCCTTCCTATTGGTGAACACGGCCCTGTTATCTGCAGGTGGCCGCACGGCGACGTGCATCCCATCAATCGCGCCCTGGACCATGGGGAACCCGGCCATGGCAGAGAAGCCCACGGCCCGGGCATCTTGGCTGGCCCGGTCCACAGGGAAGCGGATGTAGCGGTGCGCCATGGCATATAGGGCATCTGTCACTGCCCGGATGCACCGATGTCTGCGATATGCCGGACAGGTCCCCACTTGGTGCCTGGAATGACCCCGTTGCATAAAGGTTCAGGGCCACCGTAACCTTGACGGACACGGGGAGAGGTTGTCGCCTGCCAGCGCCACGCGGTGACAGGTATGCCAGCAGGTGGCAGATGTGTGCCACGGTTTCCCGCCTCATCCTGAGTCTCCTCCTGCATTACCGGTCCGTGAGGTCCTGGTATGACTGCCGGGGCCGGTACACACGGGGCGCCCTCGGGTGCCGCCGTTGCCGTGGGGCCGCGACGTCCTCCTCCCCCTCCTTGTCCTGTCGGTCAGGTGTCCCTCCAGCCTGGGCGGCTGCCGCCTGCCCCTCTGCGGCAGCCTGCGCCGCCTCTCTGGCACGCTCCTCCTCATCCTCCTCATCCAGGGCAACATAGACATTAGCGGCTGCCGCCACGGCGGCCAACATCGCTGGATGATCAGAAAACATGATGGCTTGGTGGGGGGGGGGTGGGAACGACGACATGTCATCATTGCCCATATCCCCTCCTTCCCCCCAGCCAGGTGGCATGGACCGCATGGGTCCAACTGTTGGAGGCTGGCACCTGGCCAGGTGGACCAACTCACTTGCCCTTGCATCCCCCTCCCCGGCACGGACCTCCCATCCCCCTCCCCGGCACGGACCCCCCACCCCCCATCCCCCTCCCCGGCATGGACCTCCCTTCCTCCTCCCCGGCACGGACCCCCCATCCTCCTCCCCGGCACGGACCCCCCCCCCCATCCTCCTCCCCGGCACGGACCGCTCCCCCCCCCCATCCCCCTCCCCGGCACGGACCCCCCCCATCCTCCTCCCTGGCATGGACCTCCCATCCCCCTCCCCGGCACGGACCTCCCATCCTCCTCCCCGGCACGGACCTCCCATCCTTCTCCCCGGCACGGACCCCCCTCCCGGCACTCCCCCGGAGCCCAGCCCACTCTAACCACCCCCCCCCCCCCCCCGCCGCACACACACACAACCCTAGACACACCTCTCCCCACACATTCAGACTGCGCCCACACCATCGCCTGCCCAGCGGCCAACCCCCCAGGCCGTCACTCACCTCCACGCTGGTCGGGGTGAACCTGGAGCACAGGTTCACGCCGATGAAAAGGAGGTTTGATTTACGTCGACGTGACCCATCATCACATCGACGGGACTTCGGCCCATCCGGAAGGGAGAATATCGGCAGGCCCAAAATCGGCTGCCTTGCGCACACCCGTGCCATTCTCCGACGTCTGCGGCGCCATTAACGCCCCGCCGACTTTTCTCCCTTCAGAGACTTCGGCAACCGGCGGGGGCGGGATTCACGGCGGCCAACGGCCATTCTCCGACCTGCTGGGGGGTCGGAGAATGACGCCCCAGGTTCTTAAAATATTAGTCTACAAAAGCTTAAGGACAGGATTTTCCAGCCCTTCCCACCAGGAGCATCTTCCGGTCCCACAGAAGTCAATCCCCTACGGCTGGTTCCCGATGGCAGGGCGGCTGAGCCATGCAAAAGCCCATAGACTTTGGCAGGACTGGAAGATCCTCCCAGCGGCCTATGACTCACTGCATCTGCCGCAGGCAGGCCAGAAAATCCCGGCCTCATTTTTCTCTTGTCCAGCATAAATTACTTAACATTTCTGTTAAATTAGATCACATTCAGTAAGTGTAATTTTCAGGGTAATGTGAAACAAAGAGTTAACTGAGTGCCCGTTGTTCTCCTGCTGTCGCAAAGTCCAGTCAGCACTATTTCAGTGCCATCACACGACGAACATACTTCTGTGACACTGATGACAAAGGATGACCTTGTGTTTACACTAGATAGTCATGATTGAATATGCGCTACCCTAAATACATTTTTGATTATAACGCAAAACGAAAGCAGACTCTCAGACAAATAATTACAATTGTAATTTTTATTGTTACTGAAATTTAGAGTTCCTAGAATTCTGCTGAAAGTATTCAAAGTAGTAATAATAAAAAACACAACTATTAACACAAATAACCATTGATATTTTTCACAATCAGAACTAACAAACAAATCTTTGTGATAGAATATTGAAACTGGTACAATTTCTTGTCCAGTATTTAGTTTTTTGATATCCATTTTGCATTTTAGTGCAGACACAGTTTCTCCTGTGCGACATGACTATATGCTTCAATTCTCTGGCAAAGATGGAAGCAGCCAAACATAATGAAGAGAGCTACAAGCATCGTAGAGAAATATCAGACCAGCAACAGTATTAAAACAGTTAAACGTGGTTATCGTACACATCCTAAATTTTTACTATAAACAACATTAAACAATTATTGCTTTTCATGGTGTTCGGAACCTTGTGAAAATGTCTTTTGTTTTTTCTTTCTTCCGTAATGTTGTCAATTCAGATGGTATTCAAGAATAAAAAAGAAACATATCTTCCTTTAACTGTTTTTGTTATTGTCCTGTGTTCACATGCTAATTCCCTTAAAAAAAAGACAGTAAGATTAAAACAAAACAAAGTGCCGAGGAAGCCATATCAAATTGAAATGTTAACTCTCTTACTCACTCCAAATATGCTGCCAGACAAACTGAGTATTTCCAGCATTTTACGTTTTTATTTAAGATTTCCAGCATCTGCATTATTTTGCTTTTAAACCAAAACGAATATTTTTGAAACAATGTATGAACAATTCAGGCAGTGTCAACAGAAATAACAGATGGGTTAAAGTTTCAGCTGCCGGACGCGATTCAGCGACTGCGTTGCGCCCCGCGCAGCTCCGGGCGGACCGGGTGAATAACGGGACGAGATTCGGGCTGGCACAAACCACTTTGCGATTCAGCTGGCCCACTCTCAATGGTGAGTTCCAGATCTCGCCCAAAAATGACGAGAAATTCATTAACCCTAATTTGCATGCACTTCAATCTCATTAACGACATTGAAGTTGAATGCAGCGGCCTCCCGGGAATTACCTGATTCCCCAGCGGGAAGTCACAGGGACGTCGTTTAGTACTCATTTATAAAAACGTGAAGCTGCCGCAATGCCTACTGAGGGGAAGTGAGGAGGTGAGTAACCGTTTCCATTTGCAGGTCAAGAACACCAAAGCTGCTGCCCCAGTGCTCGGGGGTGAGGGGGTCCCTTCAGGAGGAGTTTTTTGGGGGGGAGTTGGAGCATTCCAGGTCGGCGGTCGCCCCGAACTTGGGGTGTGAGAGGACTGGTGTCTGTGAGATCAAGCCATCTTTAAATAATGTGGAGACCCATAGCAGGGGCAACCACAGCTGCAGCCTGTCTGTCCTACTAAACTCTTCCAGGACAGAGCCATGTTGCACCTTCTCTCCTGAAAGTTAATTTCACCCCCTTTGACTGTGAGTAATCTCTCGCCTGACAGCACTTCATGCCCCTGTTATACTGACAATTCACTGTCGGACCGTGAGAACGAGCAAACATTAGGCTTTAATATCCATGAACTCGCCTGCCAGAGTCGGCTGTACAAATGAGTGCCACCCACAGGTGGCCGGACTATGTATGGCCCCGGTGAGGGCGGAGCCCACCGGTGTTTCAGTACAGTACATGGACGTAGCCCGTATCATCACTTCCAGGTCATGTGTCACATCATTGTACAGACAGCTCATGCATTAGGTGAAATACATTCACCACATTCACCCCCTGTTAAAAAAATCAAGTCCAGCGGGGGTGACGTGGGGTCATTAGAGATTCAGTCTGTCTGGAGGCCGGATCGTTCTTTTAGACCTCCTCAGCTCTGGCGATGCGGCGGGCACGGTTGTTGCCGATGGTGATTCCGGAGGCATCGTGTCTGGAGCTTGAGCCTCAGTCCAGCGTGTCGGAGACGGTTGGGGAGTGGACGTGGGCAAGAGGGTGGCGGGTGGTGGCAGTGCCGGCACAGGCCAAGACAGGGGACCCAGGGGGGTGTAAGGGGTGCAGGGGGTGGCTGCAGGCAGCGGGGAGGGGGGCACGTTGGCAGGGGAACCAGCTGGCGCCAGATCTCATAGGGATACTGTATTGTGTCCGTTCTGGTGCGCGATGTAGGCATATTGGGGGTTGGCGTGCAGCAGCTGGACGCTCTCGACCAGGGGGTCGGTCTTATAGCTCCTCATGTGCCTCCGGAGAAGGACTGGTCCCGGAGTTGTCAGCCAAGGTGGAAGCGAGACCCCGGAAATGGACTTCCTAGGGAAGAGAAACAAGCGGTCGTGAGGGGTCTCATTTGTGGCTGTGCAGAGGTGTGATCTAATGGAGTGGCGGGCATCGGGGAGGACCTCCTGCCAGCGGGGGGACAGGAGACTTCTAGACCGGAGGGAAAGAAGGACAGCCTTCCATTCCGCCGCGTTCTCCCTCTCCACCTGCCTGTTTCCCTACGGGGTGATAGCTCGTAGTCCAGCTCGAGGTGATGCCTTTGCTGAGCAGGTACTGATGCAGCTCATTGCTCATGAACAATGTGCCCCGGTCGCTGTGGACGTAAGCAGTGTGAAGATGCTGTGCAGTGCCTTTATCACAGAGGCCGAAGTCATGTCGGGGCAGGGGACTGCGAAGGGGAATGGGGAGTACTCGTCGACGACGGTCAGAAAGTATATATTACGGTTGGTGGAGGGGAGGGGCCCTTTGAAGTCCATACTTAGGCACTCAAAGGGCCGGGAGGCCTTTACCAGGCGGGCCTTGTCTGGCCGGTAGAAGTGCAGTTTGCACTCCGCGCAGACCTGGCAGTCCCTGGTCATGGCCTTGACCTCCTCGGTGGAGAAGGGCAGATTGCGGGTCTTAATAAAGTGGGTAAGCCGGGTGACCCCCGGGTGGCAGAGGTCATCGTGGATAGCCCAAAGTCAGTCATCTTGCGTGCTGGCACATGTGCCACGGGATAGGGCATCTAGGTGCTCGTTGAGCTGCCCAGGACGGTACTTGATATCGTATTTGTAGATGGAGAGTTCGATCCTCCACCTCAGGATTTTGTCATCTTTTATTTTGCTCCGTTGTGCCTTGTCAAACATGAAGGCGACCGACCGTTGGTTGGTGACGAGGGTGAACCTCCTCCCGGCTAGGTAGTGCCTCCAGTGCCACATGGCTTCCACTATGGCTTGTGCTTCCTTCTCGACCAAGGAGTGTCGGATTTCGGAAGCTTGGAGGGTTCTAGAGAAGAATGCTACTGGCCTGCCAGCCTGGTTGAGTGTGGCGACCAGTGCGACGCCTGACGCATCGCTCTCTACCTGAAAGGGGACGGATTCGTCCACCATGTGCATAGCGGCCTTGGTGATGTCGGCCTTGATGCGGCTGAAGGCCGAGCAGGCCTTAGCCATCAGGGGAAAAGTGGCGGTTTGAATAAGTGGGCGGGCTTTGTCCGCATAGTTGGGGACCCACTGGGCGTAGATGGAGAACAGCCCCAGGCATCGTTTGAGGGCCTTGAGGCTGTGGGGAATGGGTAGTTCCGTGAGGGGGCGCATACAGTCGGGGTCGGGCCCTAGGACTCCGTTCTCCACAGCGTAGCTGAGGATGGCCAGTCGTGTAGTGCGGAAAACGCAGTTCTCTTTGTTGTACGTGAGGTTGAAGGATTGGACGGCCTGGAGGAACCTCTGAAGGTTAGCGTCATGGTCCTGCTGATCATGGCTGCCGATGGTGACATCGTCCAAGTACGGGTATGTAGCCCGCAAACCATACTGGTCCACCATTCGGTCCATCGTTCTCTGAAAGACCGAGACTCCATTAGTGACGCCGAAGGGGACCCTGAGGAAGTGGAAGAGTCGACTGGCTGCTTCAAAAGAAGTGTAGTGGCGTTGTTCCAGGCGCATTGGGAGCTGGTGGTAGGCCGACTTCAGATCGACCGTTGAGAACACACGGTACTGTGCGATCTGATTGACCATCTCCGCTATGCGGGGGAGGGGGTACGCATCCAGTTGCATGAACCGGTTAATAGTCTGGCTGTAGTCTACAACCATCCGGTTCTTTTCCCCGGTCAGGACGACCACCACTTGCGCTCTCCAGGGGCTGTTCCTGGCCTCGATGATCCCTTCACTCAACAGTCGCTGGACCTCCGATTTGATAAAAGCCATATCTTGGGAACTCTACCGCCTGCTCCTGGTGGTGATGGGCTTACAGTCGGGAGTGAGGTTCGCAAAGAGCGAAGGTGGGGGGAGACCTTGAGGGTCGCGAGGCTGCATACCGTGATGGGGGGGGAAGGGTCCGCCGAACTGTAGGGTCAGGCTTCGGTGACTGCATTGGAAGTCTAATCCAAGCCATAGAGGGGCGCAGAAGTGAGGGAGGAGGTACAACTTAAAACGGGCGTACTCGGTGCCCTGCATCGCGAGGTTAGCGATACAGTACCCCCGGATCTGGACCGAATGGTATCCAGAGGCAAGGGAGATGGTTTGGGATGCGGGGTATATGGGAAGGGAGCAGCACCTTACCGCGTCAGGGTGAACAAAGCTCTCCGTGCTCCCACAGTTGAAAAGGCAGGGGGTCTCGTGCCGTTGACCCGGACGACCATCATTGAGTTTTTCAAGTGCTTTGGGTGTGACTGGTCAAGGGTGACTGCGCCCAGCTGCGGGTAGCCAGCGTGGTCGGTGGTGTCGTGGTCACAAAATGGTGGCCCCCATCAGTGGCACGTATCAGCCGGTGTTGGAGCCGGCGGGCATGATGGTGGCCCCCACGAGTCGCACGAGGCTGATGACGTGTCTGAAGGGGGTGTTCCGGGCAGCCACACAGCCACGTTGCGGGGTCTGCGATCCTGTGAGTCCACGGGTCGGGCCTGGTGAGTGTTCGATTTCTGGGCTTTAGGTCGGCCCAGACAGAATCTGGCGAAGTGTCCCTTTTTCCCACAGTCGTTGCACGTCACTATGCGGGCTGGGCAACGCTGCCGGGGGTGTTGACCCTGACCGCAGAAGTAGCACTGCGGTTCCCCGGGCTGGACTGGCAGCCGCGCGGCACAGGCCCGCGACATAGTCAGGTTCGACAGGGGGCGCGACGATGGCGTCTACGAGGGGTTCGCCAGGTATGTGGGGAATGCACTGAGGTTCTGGTAGGCCACCTCTTACGAGGTAGCTAGCTTTACCGTGTCCCGTAGGTCAGTGGTCCCATTTTCCATCAAGCGTGCCTGATGTAGATCGATCGGACCCCAGCCACATAGGTGTCCCGGATCTGTAGGTCCATGTGTTCCTCCGTCGTCACATCCCGGTATCTGCAGTTCCTCGCGAGTAGGGTCAGTTTTTCCAGGTACTCATCCAGCGATTCCCCAGCGCTTTGGACGGCGAGTCATGAGGAGATGTTGGGCGTACACCTCGTTTACAGGCTTCACAAATTGCGCCTTGAGGGTTGCGACCGCCGCCTTGTACGTGGCCGCTTTCTCGATCATCACAGAGATTCGATGGCTCACCCGAGCGTGGAGGAGTCGCAGCTTGAGGGTTTCAGAATGCAGAGCTAGATTTGCCAGCACAACTGGCTCACTGGATGGTACTCTTGAGAGAAGGCGGGACAGTCATGGTAAGGGTGGAGGACACTTGGGGGATTTGAGACCCCCAGGTGGAAGCCCAAACTGATTGTCAGTTTTTCTCCTTCTCCAATTCCTTCCAGATGAAAAAAATGTTTGCTGGTGTAGATCCCACGGAGCCTGCCCTCACTATGATTGTGGCAGCCGAGGTGGGCAGACACCGAAGACAGTCGTAACGCCAACACAGGTTGGAGACAGCTCCACATGTGCAGGGGGCCACCACACATTCTGAAGACCTGGCTGCCCATCAAGCTAAGGAGAGGCCCAGAAGGGGAGGACAGTGACCACCCAAGGTGTACAGGCGTCGCTGGTCCTTCCATGAGCTGATGGACAGATTATGCCGCTGAAGACTCCATCTCAACAGCGAGACAGTGTGGCACCTGTACCTACATCCTAGGGCACTAGGAGACCACTGTAGGATGATGGGTTGGCTCGTGGGGGACAAGGGATACCTGCTGAGGACATGGCTGATGACACTGGTGCAGAGGCCTAACACTGATATGGAGACCCGATACAATGAAGTCCACATTGCCACCCATGCTGTCATTGAGAGGTGCATCGGGCTGCTCAAGATGCAGTTCAAATGTCTTGATTGCTCTGGCGGTGCCCTGCAGTAGCCCCCCCCCCCATCCCCAGAGGGTCTTTGCTTTGTGGTGGTCTGCTGAGCCCTCCACAATCTGGCATAGCAGCTGGCCGACATGCTGGAGGAGGAGGAATAGGCGGAGGCAAAGGGACATGTGGCCTCGTCTGAGGAAGAAGAGAATGAGATGAACCAGGAGGGGCTGGAGGGCGACCCTGAGGAGTAGCTCGAAGATGGAGGACAGGCTGCGGGAAGGGTCCGACTTGCCAGGAGGACCAAGGTGGCCCTCATTGTCTCCATATTATCCTAGAAAGAGGAGAATCAGGCATCGCCACCCCATTCCCCCTCTTCCCCCATTCCTCCACCACATTTCCCCCAGCCCTATCCCATTCCTCTCCCCAATCCCTCCCTCCATCACACCATCCCCTCCCGACCACCCTATTCTCTCCAAGGGCCTGTGTAACATCATTTCAGGGTGCTGGGCCTGTGTTGGTACTGTCAGCGCGGGTCACTATACAAGGCAAGTGATGACAAGAGAGTGATGATTACTCGCTTTGAGGAATGCTCTGGTGATCCTCAGGATCTGATACATCCTGACTCCTGTCTTTCTGCTGGCACGCTCACACCCACCCTCCGAACAGAGTCTGCATCAGTTTCCAATGAAACTGTGAGTGCTTTGTGATGTTGGTCACTATGCAACAAATCACTAATTATCTCTTCTCTCTGTCAAGCACCTGAGGGAAACAGAACAGGCCCATTGGCAGCCAACCCCTCAACCCAAGCCCTCAGTCCACCTCAATGAGGATTCTGAGGAGCTATTGCATGCAGAACCATTACAGCATTCACCCGTACCCTCCACCAGCGCAACCATATCCATAAGCTCAGGGTCAAATCTGGTGAGTACAGCATAGATTTTTGTCTATTGCAGGTGGAGCCAGAGTCATCCAAGGTCACCGGCACTCAGAAGACTGCTGAAGGCCAGGATTTTACCGACTCCCAGTCAGATGACGAAACTCTGGACTCGGCCCTAATGCACCTTTTGAAGTTGAATGGCAAATACTGGAATAACAGGTAAAGTTGTCAGATGTGGTGAACAATTTGCAATGGATGATGGAGGAGTCTGTCTGTCTTCAGTCTGAGTTCATAGCCCTGACATACCAGTAAATCAAGGTCATGAGTTGTAGGTTGACAACTACTATGGAGACCACGGTCCAGTATATAGGGCCGGATGTGCAGCAGAAGTTGTGTTCCATCACTGTAGGTGATGCATAGGTGGATCTCACATAGGTGGAATTTATAAGTCGCTATGAGAGAAGGCCTCTACTTTATTCAAGGTGCACCTTCTCAAGACATCAGCCAGGGGCCTTCAGGTACCCATTAGGATGAGGACCGAGTCGGAAAACCTTGGCCATTGGTCCAGGTGACTCCGAGTGTCCAAGTGATCCCAATCCCCTTTGCCTGTGGCCCCATCACCTTTAGTTCCACAGACCCAGGAGGGTGCACCTGCCGCACGGCAGGAAACCCAAAGCAGTCTTCGTCCACCAAGATCATCACAAACACCAGGAAGTAGCAATCATCAAGCTGCCTCCATCTCTGCTGTGTATGCCGGGGATGCACCATGCCACAGCAGTAAGGTTAGAAAAAATTTTAAATGCTCAGAACACAAAGGTTGCTCGGTGTTCATAATCTGCATGGAGTTTGTCAAATATAAATAGATTTCCACTTATTCCACTTCTCATGTTGTGTAAGCTCCCTCAACCTGATGATATTCATTATGGTAATTCAAATGTCACAGATCTCCCCTGTAAGAATCCTTCCTGCTTATTCCCTTATTTCCTATTTTTTTTATTTTGCCATTATGGTTTTTGATGATTATTGGACGTGTATCTTTAAGGCAAGTAGCAGAATTCAGAAGTTACTGGAGAGAATACTAGTTCCTGCTGGTTTGAACAGGAGGCTTCAGACCTGTTGGCACCAAAGAGAGAGAGAGATGGGGTGGGACTCGGTTTGATTGATTGGCTGGTGACCAATGAATGGGCCGAAAAGGCTATACTCTGTCTGGTAACAGGTGGTGACTGTATCTTGTCCCCAGTGGAATGCTTTTCAGAGTCCCAGGGAGTTTCAGTTTGACTCCTGGCAGCTTAGAGAGAAGATCCTACTCTCTTTCCCCCATGTTCTCTCCAGAAAGCCCGTGAGTGCTGTATTTATGAACCTACAGAGAATGATTCGATCCGCAGGATAACCAGTGCAGGCTGCAAATAAAGACCAGAACCTGCTACTCTCTCTCCAGAAAGGCTATGACTGCTGTACTTCTGAAGTTACTGCGGACCTGGATGATGACTCTACAGAGAAGACCATTAGAGGCTGCAGGACAGAGGCTTTAATTTGCAAGCTTGCTGTGAAGGAAGATGTGCTAAAAACCATCATCTGAAACAAAGACTCTTTTTCCTTTTGCTTATTGTGTGTGTGGAGGGTGGGGGTCAAGTTAAAGTGGGGAGTTAGGAATTAGTTAATAGTTAACCAGTTGTATTTGCTGCATAGTTCATTCTAATTATTGTTATTAATAAACTTACAAACCTGGTGACTGTTAAGGGCAAAGGGCCAAATATCTTAGGTATTTTTGGAAGAATTATTGGTTAATTCACTTACGTTGTGACTCCAGGGCCAGTGGAGCTGAAATTGACTGCACTTGCCCAGGGTGTTGTAATACCCTGTCCCCCCCTCCCCCCTTTGTAGATGTCCCATTATGTGCATCAGCTCTATGGTGTGTAGAACCATCTCATAAGTCTCTGTTTGTTCTGTGCTCATACTAACAGGAGTGAAATATCAGCCTCAATGAACTTTGTGGTTGGTCAAGTCATCTCTGAGACCTGCATCGGTGATTCATCTGATATTGAGTCAAGAGTGCAGAACCTGGGGGCTGCTTTAGACCCCATTACGTCTGCGTTATAGAGTGCTCAATGTGTATCCTGGATGATAAAACTTGGACAAGCACAGAGACGAGGCCTTTCTTTGTCCTGCAAGAATTTTCTTTCAATCTTGAGTGTGTTTTACCTCTGATCCTGTATTCTGACTCTTATGCATTCCTGTCTGCCTGCATTGAGATGAGGGGGATAGCAATGAAGATGGTAATGTGGATGCAACATGGTGGGAACTGGTGAAAGAAGATTATCAAAGCTAGTCGGCGTCAGCTTCCTCAAACATGGTGGCACGGCTGAACAATACTGCCCTATGCTTCAGCTATACAAGGCATTGGTGAGACCATATCTGAAGTATTGTGTACAGTAGTCTCCTTATCTAAGATATAACTGTTAGAAACAGTTTGGAAAAGGTTTACTGGACTAATACAAGTAATGGGCAGGTTGTCTTATGAGGAAAGGTTGAAGAGGTTAGAATTGTATCCACAGGAATTCAGAAGAGTAAGGCAACTTGATCGAAACATTTAAGATACTGAGGGGCATTGACAGAGTGGATGTGGAGAGGATGTTTCCTCTCATTGGAGAATCTAGAAATAGTGGTTACTGTTTAACAATAAGGGGTCACTCATTAAAGACGGAACAACAGTTTATATTTATGTAGCACCCTGAACATAATACCTCAATCGGTATTGGGGGGGGCTGCTGGGGAGACAACCGCACGAGGCTCTGCCATGCCAACCCCTAGATCATTAGTACCCATTCCAGGGGCAACCCTTGTCATGCCCGTCTGCCCCACCTGCCACCCGTAACCCCCACCAACTACGGAGGCCTCTGACTATGTGGCTGAAGGCTATTGCTGAATTAGCTATCGCGGTTAAGTGAGCACTTCACACAACCCAAGTTGATTCCCGTGGGTGGGTGGGCTTTGTAGAATGTGGGAGTCATTGCCGAGCATCCCAATCAGATCGTGATGCCTGGACACTGTACCTGAACACTGTGGAATGCAACACCACACACACTGCAGTCAATATCCAGACACCAGTGGATGGGCCCCAGCACCAGAGACATGTCCACGGCCAAGGGTGGGGTGAGCACAATGGGGAGGGGATCAGCACGCAGTCCAGGTAACGTTATGTGTGGGTGTCAGGGATACAGCGTCTGTGGTCCGCTGACGGGGGCCCTCTGTGGCCGGGTGTGTATGGACAGGGCGCTCCGGATTTGGGGAGGGAGGGGTGGAGAGTGTGGAACATGGAGGCTTCAAGAATGGGAGCTACCGCTGTTTGTCAGTCTAACATCCTTTCTCAATTTCTTACAGATATTGAACGGTATGGACGGTATTTTGGACCCCGTGGAACAGGCCCTAGTGGTGCTGCTGGTAGGCCGGGCGGCCAGATGCCGGAGACGGCAGCAACAGCAGCGTCTGCAGAGGCTGTGGGCAGCGGCCCTTGTGCCAGACCCCGACCCACACCCTGAGGACCGGGCCCATCAGGCCAGATTGAGACCCAGAGGTGGAGGCTCACGATGGCCCAGGGTTGCTGGTCGGTTTGAACAAATTACGGACAGTGTGTGCCGCAAGAGGCTGCACCTCAACAAGGAGATGGTGTGACACCTATGCCTCGTTCTCAGGGACTTGGCACCACGCGGAGGAGGAGGACACCCACTACCGGTGGTCATCAAGGTCACTGCAGCCCTGAACGCTTACGCTTGTGATCCTTCCAGGGCTCGAACAGGGATCTGTGTGGCATCTCGTAGGCTACAGCCTACAGATGCATTCGACAGGTCACGGATGCGCTGTTTGCCCAGGTGGAAAACGACATGAACTTTGACATGGACCAAGCCCAACAAGATGCCCGGGAAGCAGGATTCTCCTCCATTGCCGGGATGCCCCAGGTCCAGGGATTCATAGACTGCACGCATGTCACCTTGCGCGCACCAGACCAGCTGGGAGTCCGTACATCAACAGGAAGGGGTTTCACACACTGAACATACAGCTTGTGTGTGATCACAATATGCAGATCATGCACTCTTCGATGACCACCCCAGGATGGGCGGCTGGCTCTTGGGGAATAAGGAGTACCCGCTGAGGATCTTTCTAATGACGCCAGTATGGAGGCCGCAGACCGAAGCGGAGACACGATACAATGAGGCCCATATGGCCACCTGAGCTGTCATTTAGCGATGCATGGAATGCTTAAAATGTGCTTCCGATGCCTCGACCCCTCGGGTGGTGCCCTGCAGTACACCCCCAGTCAGTCGCCCGCTTCGTGGTGTTCTGCTGTGACCTCCACAACCTGGCACAGCAGTACGGCGACATGCTGGAGGTGTGTGATGAGGAACCTATGGCCACCTCCAAGGAGGATGGGGAGGATGACAAAGACAAGGGTGATGTGGAGGCGCCAGACATGTAGGGGCTGGAAGATGATCCCAGGGAGAAACCGGAGGACCAGCCTTAGGCTGTAGGACAGCCGGCAGCGGCGAGTGTCCAGCAAGCTCGGAAGGCCAGGGAGGCCCTCGTACCTGCCCGCTATACATAGGACGTGGCCTGGTCCGTCATCGTGACCATCCCGCCCTCCCCACCCCATCCCCCAATTTCCCACTTTCCAAGGGTATGTGTTACATCACTCCAGGGTGCTGGGACTGTGTCGGCACTGTCAGCAGGTCACTGTAAAGGGCAGCGTGATGGTGATAACCCACAGAGAGCTGAGCGCCAGTGTTCCTCAATCTATGCCATAGTCTGACCCCTGCCTGTCAGCTGAGTGCTTGCTCACACCCATCACCTGCATGTGGCGTGTCGGGTGAGGGAGGGATACATGGAGAGTTAGGACAAGGGTTCTGAGGTCGCACCACATTGTGGAAAAAAGTGACAGATGCGTCATAATGGTTATGTGAAGTCACTGGTGACTAACAATATCCCACTTCCCGATGGTGCTGCCCCACCCTCTCCTCCACCCACTCACCCCTCAACACCTCCTTCCTACCCCCTTGCCCAGTGCCCTTTCATGATCCTCGACGTGCTTAGCCTTCCTTGCTCTACCGCTACGTCTAGGTGTGTCCCCAGGATGCACATCTGAGGTGGAGGCAGCCAGTTGCTTATCACATCCCTTGGCCTTCGATGACCCTGGCGGGTGTCCTCTAGGGCCGGTGGGGCCCAGTGCATTTGTCGGCTGTGCCGCCCTGTCCCATGTGCTAACTGTGAGACGCGATCTCATCAGAGGGGTGGAACTCGGGCGAGCAGGTGGTCACCATCCCCACTCAAATGGACGGGTCCGGGTTGGCACCCAGCGTCCCCTCCTCCCGGTCGGTGCCCATAGGGCCCTGGGGTTCACCTCGGGACGGAGGGGCAGCTGGTTTGACTGCCCCTGCATAGCCTGACTTTGCCAGCCTTGGCAACACACCGATGTCTGCACCATTGTTTCGACGAGCTCAGCGATGCTCCTCAGTGATTGGGCCATGCCCTGCAGTGCCTCAGCAATGCCCACCTGTGACAAGGACAAGCTCCACAATGCCTCGGTCATTCCCATCTGAGGATGGAACATGTTCCGGATCACCTTATCAAGGTCAGCCTGGTACTGGGTGACATCCCCAGCGAGGCGGACATTCTGCCGAGGCCCCGCAGCCATGACCGTCGCTAACTGCGCAACACCTTGGACACCTCCACAATTGCTGCTGACGTCGTGCACCCTAGCAGTGTTGGCCTCAGTGCCACGCATTGCCAGCGGCATCTCCTGCGCCCGTAGCCTCTGGGAATCCTCCAACGGCTTTGCGCCTGCTGGACTTTTGCTGACATCTCCCTCTGAATGTCCCAGTCACTCCCTAACGTCTCCATCATTTCTGGGATAGCAGGTTTCATTGGCTCAGCATATGGATGGGACCCAGCTGGATCCTGGGATCCAGCAGACCTCCAACTGTTGTCTCGCCTGGGCATTACTGCCTCCACCAGATGTGCATCAGTGACTGTGTGTAGCTCACTAGAAATCTGACCACTAACATTGCCCACTGAGGTGTGTGTCTGTGCTGTTGGAGGGTGGGATGACAGCTGTTGACGCGTCAATTGTGGCATCCTCAGATCTCTTCTCTGAGGTGGTCTCATGGGAGGCAGGGGAGGGGGCCGCCCTGGATGAGCTGAGACCGTTGCCTGGAGGACCTGCGGAAGAATGGACATGTGGTCAGTGGGAGGGATGGGTCAGTCTGTATGGCAATAATAATTCACGCTTGACAGGTCCTCCGGGTCAAGCTGGGTACATCCTCAAATGGCACGGTGGCACAGTGGTTAGCACTGCAGCGTCACAGCTCCAAGGTCCCGGGTTCAATTCCTGCCTCGGGTGACTGTGGAATTTGCACCTTCTCCCTGTGTCTGCATGGGTTTCCTCCGGGTTTTCCAGTTCCCTCCCATAGTCCAACGATGTGCAGGTTAGGTGGATTGGTCATGGAAAATTGCCCCTTAGTGTCCAAAAGGTTTTTGGGCTACAGGGACAGGATGGAGGCATGGGCTTAAATGAGGTGCTCTTTCCAACGGCCGGTGCAGACTCGATGAGCCGAATGGCCTCCTTCTGCACTGTAAATTCTATGATTCTTTGAGGCGTGTTCCGATCTCCGTGTTGGTGACCGCTCTGTCCTTGGAAACACCAGTCACCTCCAGAGCCCGTCCCTCGAAGGCCATGAGGATTCTTATGTCTGGCAACCCCCGCCAGTCTGGGCCCTCTCCTGGCGTTTGTGGCAGATCTTCTCCTGTGGCGACATAGAGGGGGCATCGTTAACCACATGCGTGGGTCACAGTGGTGGGGTGGTGGTGAAGGAAGGCTTGTCGGGGAGCGCTGGAGTGGTGGGGGGGGGGGTTGGAAGAAGAGGGGGTGAAGGGAGAGGGGTTGGAGGGAAAGAGGGTGAAGGGAAGAGGGATGAAGGAAGGGTTGGGGGGCACACTGAGAGTTGGGTGGATGCTGGCATCGGAGCGGGAACGGGGGGGCGGGGTGTCAACTCACGTTTGCGGCCCAGCGTAGGTCGTTGTTCTTGCGGCACTGGAGGCTAGTCCTTCTGGTCATGCTTCCTGAGCTGACGGCTGCTGCCACTCCGTCCCAGGTGGCTTTACTGCCCTGTGTACTGCTCACCCTCCAGGACACTCAGGGGAACAGGACATCCCTCCGCATCTCCAAACCTTGGGGCCCGACATCTCAGCGCCATGGCTGCGAGCTGAGTGGGGTTGGCTGTGCAAGTGGGTTTAAGTGCTACTCGACCTTGTTAACTGGCGGACTGTTGATCGCAGAACCACTGTGTTGGCTGGCAAGCCTTCATTTGCGGCGGGAAGTCCGTGAGGCCTCATTAAGTGGAAACAATCAACATTGTACTGCGTTGCCGGCCTAGCCAGGCCAAGCGCCGGGAAGCACGTGGCAGGTCTCGCTCACTACCACACATAGAAATCTTTCCGGAGAATCGTGCCCCAAATGTTCCCCCTTGTGGGTAATCTAGAACGAGAGGTCACAGATATATGTTAAGAGACAGTAGATTGGGGCGGCACAGTGGTGCAGTGGTTAGCACTATTGCCTCACGGCGCTGAGGACCTGGGTTCGATCCCGGCCCTGGGTCACTGTCCATGTGGAGTTTGCACATTCTCCCTGAGTTTTCATGGGTTTCGCCCCCACAACCCAAAGATGTGCAGGCTAGGTGGATTGGCCATGCTAAATTGCCCCTTAATTGGAAAAAATAAATTGAGTACTCTAAATTTATAAAAATAAAATGAATCTGTACCAGAGAGGTATTCTCTGAGGTTATGTTAAGAAATGGTCTTAACTGTTGTTTTTAATGATGTGGAGATGCTGGCGTTGGACTGGGGCGAGCACAGTAAGAAGTCTTACAACACCAGTTTAAAGTCCAACAGGTTTGTTTCGATGTCACTAGCTTTCGGAGCGCTGCTCCTTTCTCAGGTGAATGATGAGGTATGTTCCAGAAACATATATATAGACAGATTCAAAGATGCCAGACAATGCTTGGAATACGAGCATTAGCAGGTGATTACATTTTTACAGATCCAGAGATGGGGTAACCCCAGGTTAAAGAGGTGTGAATTGTATCAAGCCAGGACAGTTGGTAGGATTTTGCAGGCCAGATGGTAAGGGATGAATGTAATGCGACATGAATCCCAGGTCCCGGTTGAGGCCGCACTCATGTGTGCGGAACTTGGCTATAAGTTTCTGCTCGGCGATTCTGCGTTGTTGCGCATCCTGAAGGCCGCCTTGAAGAACGCTTACCCGGAGATCAGAGGCTGAATGCCCTTGACTGCTGAAGTGTTCCCCGACTGGAAGGGAACATTCCTGCCTGGTGATTGTCGCGCGATGTCCGTTCATTCGTTGTCGCAGCGTCTGCATGGTCTCGCCAATGTACCACGCTTCGGGACATCCTTTCCTGCAGCGTATGAGGTAGACAACGTTGGCCGAGTCGCACGAGTATGTACCGCGTACCTGGTGGGTGGTGTTCTCACGTGTAATGGTGGTATCCATGTAGATGATCTGGCACGTCTTGCAGAGATTGCCATGGCAGGGTTGTGTGGTGTCGTGGTCACTGTTCTCAAGGCTGGGTAATTTGCTGCAAACAATGGTTTGAGGTTGCGCGGTTGTTTGAAGGCAAGTAGTGTGG
The DNA here is from genome assembly GCF_047496885.1 of Scyliorhinus torazame. Lineage (NCBI taxonomy): Eukaryota > Metazoa > Chordata > Chondrichthyes > Carcharhiniformes > Scyliorhinidae > Scyliorhinus > Scyliorhinus torazame. Next base: position 198,681,382 of record NC_092713.1, on the reverse strand, counting down.
GTGTGGGGATGACCTTGGCAAGATGTTCATCTTCATCGATGACGTATTGAAGGCTGTGAAGAAGATGTCGTAGTTTCTCCACTCCGGGGAAGTACTGGATGACGAAGGGTATTCTGTCGGTTGTGTCCCATGTTTATCTTCTGAGGAGGTTGGTGCGTTTTTTGCTGTGGTGTGTTGGAACTGTCGATCGATGAGCAGCACAGACGGGAGTCCTTGACGTGAGACCCAAGACACTCTGGAGTTTGAGTCCAGGTGTAACACAGATTTCCCATCACAGCTGCCTCCAACACCTTCCACCATCCCAGAGACACTCACCTCGGTTTGGCACTTTAGTGAAGGGGTTCTTGGGACACCCTCTGGTGCACACCACACAGTCGCTCTGGTTCATCAGATGGAGGTAGGAACCCCCAAGAGGGAGGACAGTCAGAGGCCAGGCCGACACCAGGGACTAGTTGCCATCCAGTCCGGTTTCGCACTTCTGATTGATCATGGAGATGAAGTCGCAGAAACTGAGGGTTGTCGGTGAGCATCCAGCACCTGTGTGTAATTGGAGGAGTCCAAATTGCAGGAGCAGAAGATGGTGCCGACGATGCATATCACCCAGGCCAACAATGCATAGGTGGTGTCCGCAGTGGAGGCATTGGGGGCGAGGGTTTGGCTATGGATCAGCTTATCTGAGGCCTGGGAAATTCTGTGCAAGCGCTGGCCGAGGATATGGCTGCCGACTCACAGGCAGCTATGTGCCAGACCCATTTGGACATTACAGTGGTCAATCACATGGCTGTGAGCGTCGGCGTTTTTGCCCAGGCACTGGCCAATGTGGCGCAGACACAGAGGGAGGTGGCCCAGACCCAGAGGGAGATGGTGCAGTCACTGGCTGATGTGTCACAGAGTCAGAAGGGAGTGGCACAGTCACAGCATGATTTAGCGCAGTCCCAGACGGAGGTGATCCACTTCCTAAACTCCATGGCCATGAGCATGCAGACCCTGGTTGAGACCAGAGTGGGCCTCCAGGTACTCTCAGCACCAGGTGGTGGGGAAGCCTCAGTGGATATCTCCCCTCACACCCCCATCCCATGGAGTAGCCTGGGGCCATCGGGCATCCCAAGGGAAGAGGAAGTGTTGGGGCCTGTGCCAGTAACTCTCACAATGGAGTTGCCAGAACACTGCAGCACCTCGGGCTCCCCATCCTGTCCCTGGTGCATCTGGTGGGCAGCAGGAAGAACAGGACAGCACCACGCCACCTGGGATGCCCGGCCAGCAGCCGGTCCCATCCAGGCCCAGTCATCCCATAAGACAGCCGCCAAAGGGGGCCCAGGTCACATGGTGGGAATCACAGCAGGCTGCCTCCACTCCTGATGTACCGCCTGGGGGTTCACCTAGACGTAGCGTTAGGGCCCGTAAGGTCAGAAAGTTAGACACTAATTAAGTTGGCACAGGAGCAGAGCATAGTTTAGTTCTCGAGGCTAGGGCACGTATCTGTATATATTGTGCACATTAAACACCTGTTCACATTGTTACAACCTGCCTCAGTGCTCTGTCAGATGGATTGAGGGGTGCACTGGTCTGTGCTGGCCAGAAAGGAGCCTTGGGGGGGATGGACAGACATTGTGGGTAGGCTAGACTCTCCAACCTCCCATCCCTACCATCGTCACCCCAGGGATCTGATGGGACCTCGTGATGGAATGGCCAGTGCACCTGCAGGGATCACCCAAATGAACCATGGAAAATGCTACCATGGGCAGAAGTCAGACATTGTCATACGATGTGGAGCACCGGAGCTCAATGCCAAGCGAGTTGTCATCATTCTCCACCCCATGGATCAGATCCGCTGTCACTGCCCGCATCCCCATAGTGCGGCAGGTATATGGGTGGCGGGTGGAGGTGGGGTGTGTGGTTGAGATGTGGTGTCCGTGCCCCTGGCCAGCCCCCATTCCCTAGTCGGTGAACCTGGAGGTGATCAGAGCATCCCATGCGCGTTGGCTCTGACGCACACATCGTGCGGCCTCCCGTGCCTGCTTGGGCTCCATGTCCTACCCATCCTCGCCAGCCCCGCATCATCCTCGTCGGACGAGGCCTGGCCTTCATTATCCTCCCCCAGCAAATAGTCCCTTTGCTGTGCGATGTTGTGGAGAATGCAGCAGGCCGCCATAATGCGGGCGACCCTTTCAGCATCATACTGGAGGGCTCCTCCAGAGCAGTCCAGGCACCTGAACCGCATCTACAGGAGGCCGAAGCACCTCTCGATCATGCCCACGGTCGCTGTAGAGGCGTTGTTGTAGTGGGTCTCCACGTCGCTCTGTGGCCTCCGGATAGGCGTCATCAGCCATGACCACAATGGATAACCTTGTCACCCAGGAGCCAATCCCCCAGCTGGAGAGGCCTCTCAAACATATAGAACATAGAACCGTACAGCACAGTACAGGCCCTTCAGCCCACGATGTTGTGCCGACCATTTATCCTAATCTAAGATCAACCTAACCTACAGCCCTTCAATTTACTGCTATCCATGTGCCTGTCTAAGAGTCACTTAAATGTCCCTAATGACTCTGACTCCACCACCTCTGCTGGCAGTGCATCCACACACCCAACACTCTGTGTAAAGAACCTACCTCTGACATCTCCCCCATACCTTCCTCCAATCACCTTAAAGTTATGTCCCCTCGTGGCAGCCATTTCCACCCTGGGGAAAAGTCTCTGGCTATCCACTCTATCCATGCCTCTCATCATCTTATACACCTCTATCAAGTCACCTCTATGCCTTCTTCGCTCCAGTGAGAAAAGCCCTAGCTCTCTGTGGTAGTATGTATTAGGGGTCATGTGGGACTGTGAAGCCGTGATGCTATTGGCTGACAGATCCCGGGTCCTGGTTGGCTGTTGACCCCAAGCTCCGCCCTGAAGGCGGAGTATAAGAACCCGGGCTTCTCCCCGCCGCTCCAGTCTGTTGCTGAACTGCGGGGAACAAGTCACGCTTAATAAAGCCTCATCGATTTCATCTCTATTCGTCTCTCTCGTAAGTCATTGTGCGCTACAATTTATTAAGCGTAACTTAAAGGACTATGTAGCTCAGGATCGCCCCGGAATGCCTGCGGATCAGCCCCCACGCAGTGAACTCGGCAGCAGTTTTTAAACACTGGCAAGCTTGTTTCGAAGGCTACCTCCGAACGGCCCCCGGCCGGATCACAGAAGACCAGAAACTGCAGGTCCTGCACTCAAGGGTAAGCCCGGAAATTTACCCTCTCATAGAAGACGCAGAGGATTTCCCGACGGCGCTCGCAGCACTGAAGAGCATCTACGTTCGCTCCGTGAACCAGGTCTACGCACGCTAACAACTCGCAACGAGACGGCAAAGTCCCGGGGAATCGTTAGAGGAGTTCTACGCCACGCTGCTAATTTTGGGACGGGGCTGCAGCTGCCCGCCGGTAAACGCGACAAAACACACGGACATGTTAATTCGCGATGCGTTTGTGGCAGGTATGAACTCTCCCCAAATCCGCCAAAGACTTTTAGAAAAAGAGTCGCTAGGACTCTCAGAGGCACGGGCCATCGCAGCTTCCCTAGATGTGGCCTCACAAAACGCCCGCGTCTACGGCCTCGACTGCGCGGCAGCCCCTTGGGCTCCGTGGACCCCCGTCGCGACAACCCCCCCCCCCTCACAGGCTTGCGCGGTTAAGACGCCAGATCATCCTGGGGGGGCCCGCTGCTATTTCTGCGGGCAGGCGAAACACCCCCGGCAGCGCTGCCCGGCCCGCGCAGCGATTTGCAAGAGCTGCGGCAAAAAGGGCCATTTCGCGGCTGTGTGCCAGTCCCGGGGGGTCGCCGCTGTCCCCGGAGAAGAAAGAGCCCAGCGCACCCCAAACGCTCCCCAACCCCCCCCCCCCCCCCCCAGCGCCCCATGTGCGACCCGCGGGCGCCGCCATTTTGGGTCCCGGCCACCATGAGGGGAGGATGGGTGCCGCCATCTTGTGACAGCCCAGCCATGTGCGATGCATGGGGGCGGCCATTTTGTCCACCCCCGACCACGTGCGATCCGTGGGGGCGGCCATTTTGTCCACCCCCGGCCACGTGCGATTCATGGACGCCGTCATCTTGGATGACAACAAAGGACCCCAGCATCGACGGCTCCACGGGGTCCAACGAAGACGCTGCGACACTACGACCACGACTGGCCTCGGTGACGCTGGATCAAGCACGGCCCCGGACGCTCCAGACGACGACAACAACGGTGCTGATCAACGGACACGAGACACCATGCCTGATTGACTCCGGGAGCACCGAAAGCTTCATCCACCCCGACACGGTAAGACGCTGTTTTTTGACCATCCGTCCCAGTACGCAAAAGATTTCCATAGCTGCAGGATCCCACTCCGTAGAGATCAAAGTGTTCTGCATAGTGACCTTAACGGTGCAAGGGAGGGAGTTTAAAAACTACAGGCTCTACGTCCTTCCCCAACTCTGCGCGCCCACAATACTGGGATTAGATTTCCAGTGCAACCTGCAGAGCCTAACGTTTCAATTCGGCGGCCCAATACCCCCACTCACTATCTGCGGCCTCGCAACCCTCAAAGTTGAACCGCCATCCTTGTTTGCAAACCTCACCCCGGATTGCAAACCCGTCGCCACTAGGAGCAGACGGTACAGCGCCCAGGACCGGATATTTATTCGGTCTGAAGTCCAGCGGTTGCTGAAGGAAGGCATAATCCAGGCCAGCAATAGTCCCTGGAGAGCACAGGTGGTAGTAGTAAAGACCGGGGAGAAGCAAAGGATGGTCATAGACTATAGCCAGACCATCAACAGGTACACACAGCTAGATGCGTACCCTCTCCCCCGCATATCCGACATGGTAAATCGGATTGCCCAATATAAGGTTTTCTCCACCGTGGACCTCAAGTCCGCCTACCACCAGCTCCCAATCCGCCCAGGTGACCGCAAGTACACAGCCTTCGAGGCAGACGGGCGTCTATACCACTTCCAAAGGGTCCCATTTGGCATCACAAACGGGGTCTCGGTCTTCCAACGGGAGATGGACCGAATGGTTGATCAACACGGGTTGCAGGCCACGTTCCCGTATCTCGACAACGTAACCATCTGCGGCCACGATCAGCAGGACCACGACGCCAACCTCCAAAAATTCCTCCAGACCGCTAACGCCTTGAACCTCACATACGACGAGGAAAAGTGCGTCTTTAGCACAAACCGGCTGGCCATCCTGGGATACATAGTGCGCAATGGGATAATAGGCCCCGACCCCGAACGCATGCGCCCCCTCATGGAATTTCCCCTCCCCCACTGCTCCAAAGCCCTGAAATGTTGCCTGGGGTTCTTTTCATATTACGCCCAGTGGGTCCCCCAGTATGCAGACAAGGCCCGCCCGCTAATACAGACCACTACCTTCCCCCTGTCGACAGAGGCTCGCCAGGCCTTCAGCCGCATCAAAGCGGATATCGCAAAGGCCACGATGCGCGCCATCGACGAGTCCCTCCCCTTCCAGGTCGAGAGCGACGCCTCCGACGTAGCTCTAGCGGCAACCCTTAACCAAGCGGGCAGACCCGTGGCCTTCTTCTCCCGAACCCTCCACGCCTCAGAAATCCGCCACTCCTCAGTGGAAAAGGAAGCCCAAGCCATAGTGGAAGCTGTGCGACATTGGAGGCATTACCAGGCCGGCAGGAGATTCACTCTCCTCACTGACCAACGGTCGGTAGCCTTCATGTTCGATAATGCACAGCGGGGCAAAATTAAAAATGACAAGATCTTAAGGTGGAGGATCGAGCTCTCCACCTTCAACTACGAGATCCTGTACCGTCCCAGAAAGCTGAACGAGCCGTCCGATGCCCTATCCCGCGGCACATGTGCCAACGCACAAATAGACCGTCTCCAAGCCCTCCACGAGGACCTCTGCCACCCGGGGGTCACTCGGTTCTACCATTTTATAAAGTCTCGCAACCTCCCCTACTCTGTGGAGGAGGTACGTACAGTCACCAGGAACTGCCACATCTGCGCAGAGTGCAAACCGCACTTTTTCAGGCCGGATAGAGCGCACCTGATCAAGGCTTCCCACCCCTTTGAACCCCTCAGTCTGGATTTCAAAGGGCCCCTCCCCTCCACCGACCGCAACACATACTTCCTGAACGTGGTGGACGAGTACTCCCGTTTCCCTTTCGCCATCCCCTGCCCTGACATGACAGCGGCCACAGTCATTAAAGCCCTTAGCACCATATTCACACTGTTCGGTTGCCCCACATATATCCATAGCGACAGGGGGTCCTCCTTCATGAGTGACGAGCTGCGCCAGTTCCTGCTCAGCAAGGGTATAACCTCGAGCAGGACGACCTACAACCCCCGGGGGAACGGGCAAGTAGAGAGGGAGAACGGCACGGTCTGGAAGACCGTCCTACTGGCCCTACGGTCCAGGGATCTCCCAGTTTCACGGTGGCAGGAGGTCCTCCCGGACGCTCTCCACTCCATCCGGTCGCTGCTGTGTACCACCACTAACCAAACGCCCCATGAGCGCCTCCTTGTCTTCCCCAGGAAGTCCTCCTCCGGAACGTCGCTGCCGACCTGGCTGGCGGCCCCAGGACCTATCTTGCTCCGGAAACATGTGTGGGCGCACAAGTCGGACCCGTTGGTCGAGAGGGTTCACCTCCTCCACGCGAACCCGCAGTACGCCTGTACCCCGACGGCCGACAGGACACGGTCTCCCTGCGAGACCTGGCGCCCGCCGGCAACACGCACACCCCCCCGACACCGATCACTCCCTCCCTACCACCGGCGCACCCCGCGACCGCCCCCTTCCCGGGAGGATCGGTCGTCCTCCCGTGTCCGACCAGGAGTGAAACAGAAACAGACACCGAAACGCTCCCGGAGACGACAACGCTGGAACAAGCACCTGCACCACCACCGGGGCTGAGGCGATCGACAAGGAAGACCAGACCGCCCGCTCGACTCGTGGCATCGGTGTAACACAAGAATGTTGTTGGACTGTAACGAAAATGTTCTTTTCCTCTTACGAATATTGTAAATAGTTCACAAACCTTGCACATAGCTCAGTGTAGGGCTAAGATTGTAATGACATGCCAAAAATCTTTCCTCCCAGGACCAGCCTTGTAAACCCCTACCACCATGCGAACCACCACCCCGCCGGGTTCATACACTCTCTCAACCTTTCTTCATAAGACATGCCCTCCAGTCCAGGCTGCATCCTGGTAAATCTCCTCTGTAGCCTCTCCAAAGCATCTACATCCTTCCTGTAATGAGGCAACCAGAACTGGACATAATATTCCAAGTGTGGCCTAACTAGAGTTTTATAAAGCTGCAGCAAAACCTCACAGCTCTTAAACTCAATCCCCCTGTTAATGAAAGTCAACGCACCATACACCTTCTTAACAACCCTATCAACCTGGGTGGCAGGTTTGAGGGTTCTATGTACGTGGACCCCAAGATCCCTCTGTTCCTCCACACTTCCAAGAATCCTGCCTTTAACCCTGTATTCAGCATTCAAATTCGACCTTCCAAAATGAATCACTTCACATTAATCAAGGTTGAACTCCATCTGCCACTTCTCAGCCCAGCTCTGCATCCTGTCAATGTCCTGTTGTAACCTACAACAACTCTCAACACTATCTACAACTCCACCAACCTGCGTGTCATCAGCAAACTTACTAACCCACCCTTCCACTTCCTCATCCAAGTCATTTATAAAAACCACAAAGAGCAGAGGTCCCAGAACAGATCATTGTGGGACACCACTGGTCACCGACCTCCAGACGAAATACCTTCCATCCACTACCACTCGCTGTCTTCTTTCGGCCAGCCAATTCTGTATCCAGACAGCCAAATTTCCCTGTATCCTATGCCCCCTAACTTTCTGAATGAGCCTACCATGGGGAACCTTATCAAGTGCCTTACTGAAATCCATATACACCACATCCACTGCCCGACAATCATCAATGTGTCTCGTCACATCCCCAAAGAATTCAATGAGGCTTGTGAGGCATGACCTGCCCCTCACAAAGCTATGTTGACTATCTTTAATCAAACTATGTTTTTCTAAATAATCATAAATCCTCTCTCTCAGAATCCTTTCCTATATTTTGCTCACTACAGACGTAAGACTGATGGGTCTGTAATTCCCAAGAGTTTCCCTATTCCCTTCCTTGAATAGTGGAACAACATTCGCCTCCCTCCAATCATCCGGTACTACTCCAGTGGAGAGTGAGGACGCAAAGATCATCACCAACGGCACAGCAACCTCCTCCCTCGCTTCCTGTAGTAACCTTGGGTATATCCTGTCAGGCCCAGGGGACTTATCTATCGTGATGCTTTTCAAAATTTCCAGCACATCCTCCTTCTTAATATCAACCTGTTCGAGTCTATTAACCTGATTCATACTGTCCTCATGACCAACAAGGTCCCTCTCTCTAGTGAATACTGAAGCAAAGTATTAATTTTGGTCCTCCCCGATCTCTTCAGACTCTAGGCACAAGTTCCCTCCACTATCCCTGATCGGCCCTACTCTCACTCTGATCATCCTCTTATTTCTCACATAAGTGTAGAACGCCTTGGGGTTTTCCCTAATCCTTCCCGCCAGGTCTTTTTCATGCCCCTTTAAGCTCTCCTCAGCCCATTTTTGAGTTCCTTCCTGACTACCTTGTAACCCTCTAGAGCTGAGTCAGATCCTTGCTTCCTCAACCTTACGTAAGCTTCCTTCTTCCTCCTGATACAAAGCTCCACTTCTCTTGTCATCCAAGACTCCTTCACCTTACCATTCCTTCCTCGTCTCAGTGGGACAAAACAATTCAGCACTCGCAGCAAGTGCTCCTTAAACAATCTCCACATTACTGTTGTGCATTTCCCCAAACATGTCACGAATCGTCGAGAGTGCCAGGATGAAGGCATGGTGCACACTGCCTGGGTATCAGATGCAGATGCGTATGATGCATATCTTTTTACTTTATAAATTTAGAGTACCCAATTCATTTTTTTCCAATTAAGGGGCAATTTAGCGTGGCCAATCCTCCTACCCTGAACATCTTGGGTTGTGGGGGTGAAACCCACACAAACGCGGGGAGAATGTGCAAACTCCACACGGACAATGACCCAGAGCCGGGTTCGAACCTGGGACCTTGGCGGCATGAAGCAGCAGAGCGAACCACTGTGCCACTGTGCTGCCCCCATATGATGCGTATCTGGTGGTCACATATCAGCTGCACGTCATCAAGTGGAACCACTTTTGGTTTGTGTAGAGTGACCTATCGTCTGCAGGTGCTCGAAGAAGACATGTATCCTGTCAATCACCCCCTGGAGCTGGGACATATCAGCGATGGCAGTGAACCCCACTACCCGGGCATACAGGTGGGCTCGGTCCGCATTGAAATGTATGTATTGTGCCATCCGGGCATATACGGCCTTCATGCCGGCATGGATGCACCAAGCTCTGTGAGATCCCGGACTGAGCCCCACTTGGTATCTGGAAAGACCCCGTGGCATAAAGGTTCATGGTGACCGTCCCTTAATGGCTACTGGGAGCAGGTGTCCTCCCCCATTCTCCCCACCAGGTGCGTCATGATCTGTTGCACTGTCTCGCTGCATAGTATGAGTGTTCGACGGCATGCCCTGTCCGGCAGGTCCTCGAATGACAGATGCTGCCAGTACACTCAAGGACTCATGCAATGCCTTCGTTGCATCTCCTCCTCCTTGGCCTATTGGGCAGCCGGCTCTCCATCCTGGATGGATGCCTAATGTCCCTCTGGGGCACGCTCTGCTGCTGTATGCTCCGCTGCTGCAGGGCCCTCCTCCTCGAACAACTCCAGCTCGTACAGCCTCCGGGCATCCCCCAGAGCAGTGGCGACAAGCAGGAAGGCCATCATTGCTGGTTGAATTCCAATACCCATTGCCTGTAGGGAGTGAAAGGCCGACATATTAGCATGGTGCTTACCCCCATACCCAAACAGGTCCAACGGGCTACGCGGTGCCCCCAGTTGCACTGCAGACCCTGGCCCCATCGGTGCTTGGCACCATGAGGGCCTCTGGCCATGCGCCCGGCCCTATTGCCAGGGGTACTGTCAGATGGCACCTCCCATGCTTGTGGTATACTCTGCAGCCTCCATTTGGTGCCCCCGTATGGGCTACTGTGGGCTTTGCCCTTGGGTGGGCCACGTAATGCCCCGTTGGTGGCCGATGGTAAGGGTGGTATGCAGGAGGGGTATGGGAGGTGGGGGTTGGGGTGCAGGTTGGGTGACTTGGGGACACTCATACGGTCGGTGTCACTCTGCAGAAACAGGGCCCAAGGTGGGTGGTCAGTGGGTGCGCAGCAAGATGGCTGCCTTGCAGGTCACAGCAATGGCAGTGTGTTCCTGGATACCGCCCCAGTCCCGTGAGGGGTCTTGCCGGCCACACGGCTTTTTCCCCTGTCATCCCCCCCACTCCCAGCCCTGGCATGCCCCCACCCCAGCCAGCCCAGAAGTGTCTGGCCCGGCAGCCCACGGTCTCTCCTTCATCAGCCAAGATGCCGGTTCCACAATTTTTAAAGGCACAAGTGAACCTCGCCATTGAGAACTCGGCCCATTGGAGGTGGAGAATCGCTGAGCCATCAGAGATTACAAGGTCAGGCCCGCCAATGATATGCCAATGGTGTTTAGTGTATGCGCTTTCTGGATCACATTGACGCCGCTGTCAAGGTGATGGAGAATTGCGATTTGGCGTGAAATCGGTGCCCTCTGCGGTTTCGGCGTTGGAACCGATTCACCGCCCAATCGTGTTTTCCAATTCCAGCATCAGCCGCTGGAAAATCCCGCCCCTGGTGTTTGGGGCAATTAATCTTGATGCAGCCTCTGGTTTGAATAGAGTACCATTACCGGTGAATAAGATGCTGACTTGGATTGCACAGAAATGGACAGCAGAATATTGTTTTGTCTCTGCTGCAATGCAATCCATAGACAGTAGATGTCTCCCCACTATAACCACAGGACCTTCCACTTCTCTTCAGGATGTTGTTTTCTTACTATTCAATGTGAAAATCTACAGAATCATAGAATTTACAGTGCGGAAGCAGGCCATCGAGTGCACCGGCCCTTGGAAAGAGCACCCCACTTAAGCCCACGTCTCCACCCTATCACCGTAACCCAGTAACTCCAGCTAACCTTTTTTGACATTAAGGGCAATTTAGCCTGGCCAATCCGCCTAACCTGCATATCTTTGGACTGTGGGAGGAAACTGGAGCACCGGGAGGAAACCCACGCAGACACGGGGAGAACGTGCAGACTCTGCACAGACAGTGACCCAAGCCGGGAATCGAACCCAGGACCCTGGAGCTGTGAAGCAACTCTGCTAACCACTCTGCTACCATGAAGTATTAATTTAGTTCCAATCTTCAGTGAAGTTTGCGGATGTTATCCCTGCATGCCTTTATATCATTGTGGCTCTTACCTGGTTTTGAATGGGCGTTGGCATGCAAAATGCTTTGATGAAAATGTTTTGCTGAAAGCTCTTCCATGGGAAAGGGGAGTTATATCTCCCAATCTGTCCATGTACATTAACCACTAGAAATTAGTGCACAGGTACAAGTAAGCAGAAAGACTAGTAGAATTTTGCCTTTAATCTCCAGGAGGAAGGAATTCATCGTGGGAAATCAGACCTCATCTGAGGTACGATGTTCAGATGTCAGCAACGCAGCAGAGGAAGATTTATTGAACAGGGTGGAGATGGTTTGACTCTTAAAGGGTTAAATTATGAAGACAGGTTGTATAAAATTGGTTTATATTCCCTTGAGTTTAGAAGGTTGAGGAGTGATTTAGTTTCTTCACCCAAGAGGGTTGTGAATCTTTGAAATTGGATGCGGATTCTCAGTTGATGAGAATCTTTAAGACTGGGATCAATAGATTTTTGGGCTTCAAGGGAATCATGGGATATGGGACAAGGGAAGGAAAATGAGGTTTATGTAAAAGTTCAGCCACTGTCTTATTGAATGTTAGAAAAGGAGCGAGAGAACATATGGGGTATTCTTCTAATTCTGTCATATGTTCTTACATTCCAATTGAAGTGTTTAAAATGATAAAGGGATTTGGTAGTTTCTCTCTGTCTTTCCCTCTCTCACTCTGTCTCTCTCTCTGTGTCTGTCACTCTCTCTCTCTCTCTCTGGCCTAATTTCTCTGGTGGGGGAATCCAGAAAAAGTGGACAAAGCTCAAAATTATTGGCAAACCATTTAGTAATGAAATTAAAAAGCATTTTCTTCATACAGAGAGTCGTGGAAATTTGGAAATCGTTTCCCACTCCAAAGCTGGAACTTTTCTCAGACAGTAGACACACACCAGGGCCACAGCTGGAGGATCAGCCACCTTGGATTTCTCCGGATCTGGAACATCATTGTAGGGGCAGCAAACAATTAGGTGGATCCTGCCAAGTCTGCCTTCCTATTAAGGACAGTGTAATGTTCTTGTCGGATGGCCTTATCTATTCCAAGAACACTTGTAGTTAAAGCTATAAGCGATTTATTAACATTAAGTGTGGGTAAACTATATACAAGTTAAAGCTATAAGCGATTTATTAACATTAAGTGTGGGTAAACTATATACAAGAGAACAGATGAAAAAAATAGTAAAATCATGCACAAGCAGCCTCTCTCTTTGACTTCCTCCAGCCAGTCTGAGGGGTCAGCTGACTTTGACATTCACTTATATACTAGTGAGACTCCTAGTGGTCAGTCGTGAATTATAACACAACCATGATATCATTACAGACAGCAACCCGTCACCTAGAGTTCAATCAGAGGGCCAGCAATTCAGCAGTACCATTGGGGAGTGCGGCAATTGCTGACGTCATAACTTAAGGAACCGGGTGTATTGATGGGCGATGCCCTTACAGATATTTAGCACAGTGGGCTAAACAGCTGGCTTGTAATGCAAACAAGGCCAGCAAGGCGGGTTCAATTCCCGTACCGGCCTCCCCAAACAGGCATGGATTGTGGCGACTAGGGGCTTTTCACAGCAACTTAATTGAAGCCTACTTGTGACAATAAGCGATTATTATATTATTATTATTTTTGTTTTAATAAATTTAGAGTATCCAATTTTATTTTTTTCCAATTGAGGGTCAATTTAGCGTGGCCAATCCACTTAACCTGCACATCTTTGGGTTGTGGGGGTGAAACCCACGCAGACATGGGGAGAATGTGCAAACTCCACATGGATAGTGACCCAGGGCCGGGATCGAACCCGGGTTCTCAGCGCTGCAGTCCCAGTGCTAACCACTGCGCCACATGTCGCTCATTATTATATTATTATTAAGTGGAGTCAGGTCAGCTCCACCAAGGAGTGGGGGTGATGGTTGCCGTGGGAAGATTGTATGAGTTCTGCGGGGTCAGCCATTGCTCGAGGCCCTTTCATGGGCCAAAGTGCCCCCAAAAAGGAGGCTACTCCCATCCTTCACCCGCATCCCTACCCTGAGACTGCTGGGAGGCTGCCAGCTAGGATTTACCATGCAATCTTTCCCAGCAGCAGAGGGTTCCCCTGTCCTGGTAAAAATGCAATTCAGCATGGCCAATCCATCTAACCTGCACATCTTTGGACTGGGAGGAAACCGGAGCACGCGGAGGAAACCTACGCAGACACGGGGAGAATGTGCAGACTCCACACAGTGACCCAATTTGAAAAGATAAATTTAGATGTCATCTGTGTACATATGGACTTGACCCTGTGATTCTAAATACTGTCACCAAAGACAAGCATATAGACAGAAAAAGAAGGGACCGAGAGGTGTGCCAGGAAAACGGGTCTGAGCAATGACCCATACCATCTCATTCCCTCCTAACTGGGATTCTGTGGTATAAAGGCATGGACCAGAATCTTCTGTCCATCTTCCTGTAGGAGGCGGATGGGCCTTAAAATGTGTTGAGTTGGCATCAGGACCATTACCCAATGCCTTTCTGCTTCATTGGAAATAAGTTCTTCACAGGAAGTCCCTTGGTCAAGCTTCCTGACCCACCTCCATTTAAGTCCTTTAAGTGTCCAGTAAATGACAACTTAAAGGCTTCTTCCCACCTTCACTGCAATCACCCCAGCTCCAGGCGGACCTGCTGACATGCAGTATGCGTGATAGGTAAAACGTTGCGGGCTTCATGTCAGCTGGAGGGTAGACAGATTAGTTCCCTCAAACTGCACTAACCTGTGCCTAGAAATGAGACAACGGGGTGGCCACTAACAGCCACCCCCTGCCTTTGCTGCCAACCCCCATGCCCCCGCCCTCTTCCTGTTAATCTGACCCATGGAGACTCTGCCACTCTCCCCTCACAAAAGCATTTAGCTTCTTCCTGGGTTACTCTTAAATCCTGGAACTCTGGGGATGTTGTTCCGGCAGCAGTCACAGCCTCTGATTGGCTGGCAGCTCTTGACGGGCGGGCAGGAGGAAGACCCAGCACTGTCCACTTAACCGCCTGATGGGCAGGCAGAAGATATGGCAGGCCTGCCTCCTGAGAGTTAGCATGTGTGTTGTGTTACATTTTTCAGGCAGCAGATTGGACTGCCAAGAACAGAAGATCTCACGCACAGTTCTCAAGAAAATATCCTTACTGACAGAAGATAAATCCTTTTATTGAGCAATTTTAATTATAAGTAAATACAGCTTTACAGCAAAGATGTTTGAAGAGTTCTGATTAAAAAGGGAATACAGTTGAACAGTTTGTCTATTATTAATTGATTTGAAAAGAATGCTTTTTCTGCAATCGTAATCAGAATTGAATAATTGTGGAACATTTTTTGTTCTGTTGTATCCTGCTGACTGACCCTCAGCTGTAAAACAAAACATAATGTGCATTACTTAATATTTGATTCATTTTGTTAAAATATAATCGAGTGCCTTAAAATCTGGAGGTATTTGTGCTTACAATGGTCCCAAAATAAACATTCAATTCTTCTCCAAATTGTGGGTTGCAGAGGAAGTTGCCCTCCCCATTGCTGGAGGGGACTGTGAGTTGGGGTAAGGAAATCCACATGTATTTGCAAACCCTCCCAAGTGGGATTCACTTCATTCTTCTTGCAGAAGTCTTCATCTGGTGGCCATAAGACAATCTCGATGATTGCATAGAGCTGCTTAAAAGTACCAATTATTCATCTGCCTTTCATAGGAAGTGAACAATGTGTCCCAGACTTATGAAGATTATTTAGTCCTCTGAAAGTTACATTTTTTGAACATGGTCCTACCTTTTTAACTTCCTCTGGGAGAACTTTTATCGTATCCAAAAATGTTCCTTGCAATTTTATTCCCTTGTTAAGTCTATCTGTCTTGACAACTTTGAGTTCCAAAAGGGTGATGAGGCAATCTACTGTATTGGACCACCAGTGCCCTGTAGGGTGGATGTAGGATATGCTTCTGGATTTCGCTATACCTTGTACCGTTCCTTTGTGTATCTATATCTGACACAACCACATGCTACATCCAGTCCATTCAATGGCATTGAACAGCAGCAGGCCCTACTCTGTCAGCTACAAATGGTGCCATTCCCAACCATATTAAGTGATGTAAAAATGACGTTTTTATAGCTAACCTATGTCTTTCATACTTCACATTTTCATAAGTTTAGTTTACAGCAGTGTTTTTCAAACTTTTGTTCCGGGTACCCATTTTTACCAACCGGCCAACCTTCGGGCCCCATGCCGATCGATCTTCGCGACCCACGCCGGCCGACCTTTGTAACCCACACTGCCGACCTTCGCGACCCATGCTGGCCGACCTTTGCTACCCACGCCGGCCGACATTTGGGACTCACCATTTTATCTTACCTTTAATGTGAGAGGTGAGCCTGCTTGGTCCTCATTTACTTGTTTGCTGCTGACAAAATGGAGGATTCACAATCGGGCCCAAAGCACATGACATCAGCGTTCGGAGCGCGTGACCTGCTCTCTGCTTCGCTTCAGGCAGGAAGATTGCATTGAATTTTTTAAAAACCTTCTCTTGGGTCAGCGCACTGACGTCCGGAGGAGGCGGTGCTTCTCGCTGGACTCTGCGCATGACACTGAAGAGCGGGCATGCATGCTCAGTGCACCCGCATTCTTTTAGCTGGCCGCAGCCGTCATTTTTAAAGCCGCTTACGGCCGACATGGTAAACAGCCGGCTGCTGAGGCTGTTGTGCCGTGAATTCCTGTGATCGGGAATGCCACGATGGATAGCTCCGCGACCCTCCCGATACCCACCCGCGACCTACCTACAGGTCACGACCCCCACTTTGAAAGTGCCTGATGTCCAGCAGCAGATCAACCATGGCGAGTCTGGAGGATATAATATCCAAATCAGTGCAGCAGACTTTATTTTGATTCATCTCAGTCTATTGTGATCCTGGTGGATTTTCTGGGCTCTCTGTACTAATGGGGTTGGATTCTGCGGTTTCCCAGCCCCGTGATCGGCGGCGACGTGCCGTTCGCTGGCAGTAAGATTCTATACTCCTGCTGCTTGTCAATGGGATTTCCCGTTGGAACCAGCCTATGCTGGCGAGAAACCCAGGGGTAAGGGTGGGCTGCCAGTGGGTGAAGTGAATCGCAAGGTAACTATTTAAACACCCAGACCCAGCTGCACAGGGGACACTCCACACAAACACGATAACCAAGGAACTAATCACACCATCACCACATCCAACACTCCCCTTGGCCCCCACCCCCAGACCTGGAACCACTTTAAGATCTAACCAGATCCCCCAACCCGCCCATTCTGACCCACCCACCCATCCCTGCATGACCCTTCCTCTCCCCCCCCCCTGCCCTGACCACCTTGGCCCTCCCCTCACTCCATGACCGACCGCCCCCCACTCCTTCTTGGACTGACACCCCCCCTGGGCTGACCACCCCTCCCAGACTACCGCTCCCTCCCTTCCTCCTTCCTAGACTGACCCTCCTCCTCTCCCAAACTGACTGCCCTTCCGGATCGACCTCTTCCTAGACCAACTGACACCCCCCCCCCCCCCCCCGTGCCCGCGCCTCCCCTCCCCGGATCCGACATGACCCTCCCCTCATTCCCTAAACTTTATAACTTACCTGCTCTTTGTAAATTGAAATTGTCTATCTAAACCTTCTGTTTATGGGGGCTACTACCATAAAAAGGGGAGCCGATTTCCCTCTGGGCGCCCCAGTTACTCCGCACCGAAGCAGCCTGGGACATGCTTCACTGCTCATCTCTCACTCACAGGCGCCGGAATGTGGTGATTAAGGGCTTTTCACAGTGACTTAATTGAAGCCTACTTGTGACAAGTTATTATTATTACTCAGCCTGAGTGAAGGAGGTTGTGCGAGACGTGGGAATTCCAGTGAAGGTAAGTCTGGTGAGAGTGGCAACCCAATGGAGATTACCCAAATCTGCTGACGTTACGGGCCAATGACTTTGATGAGGGGACTGAGTGCAATATATCAAAATTTACTGATGGTACAAAATGTGCTGTTAGGTAATTTGAACATTCCAAATTCTCCCTCTGTGTACCCGAACAGGCCCAGAATGTGGTGACAAGGGGCTTTTCACAGTAACTTCATTGCAGTGTTAATGTAAGCCTACTTGTGACAATAAAGATTAATAAAAAATTAAAATTATTTGGCAAAAGTAAACTGAGGGGAATGCTCAGACTTAAAAGGGATATCAAGTTAGGGGCGGGATTCTCCGAAATGGAGGCAGAGTGTTCGCACCGTCGTGAACGCCGTCGAGCTTCACGATGGCGCGAAACGGCCCCTATCCCAACAGATTCAGGGCCCAATAATGGGCTAGGAGCGGCGCCGCATCATTTACACACGGCAGGCCTTGGCGCCTCTTACATGGCGGCCGGCACCGCATAACTGCCGTCACCCGCGCATGCGCAGGTTGGCCAGCGCCAACCCGCGCATGAGCCGTTGCCGTCCTCCCCTGGTCCGCCCCGCAAGAAGATGTCAGACGGACCTTGCGGGGCTGCGGTAGAAAGGTCCTCCTTCAGACAGGACGGCCCGACGATCGGTGGGCACCGATCACGGGCCACACCCCATTTGAGGCCCCCCCCCGGTGCAGGATCCCCCCTCCCGCCCCCCCCCCCCCCCCCACAGGCCACCCCTCCCAGCATTCCCGTGCTGTTCCTGCCGGCAGCGACCAGGTGTGGACGGCGCAGGGGCTGGCCGCTCGGCCCATCCGGGCCTGAGAATAGTAGGGGTGCCGGAGAATCGCCATTTTGGGTGTCCCGGGCGATTCTCCGGCCTGCGCCGCGCGGAACTCGATGGGGCCGCTCTCGCCGCTTGGGAGAATCGCGAGAAGGGTCGGACCGGCGTCGCGGGAAAATCTGGCGACCCAGGCAATTCTCCCAACCGGCGTGGGAGCGGAGAATCGCGCCCTAAGTGTTTGACCCAGATGGCAGTAGTTGGAGGTTAATGTTGGGGAAGTGTGAAATTATGAAACTTAGCAGGAAGAACGGAGAAACATAACATTTTTAAAGGGTGAGCGACTAATATATATTTGCATTCAGAGAGATTTGGATGTGCTCATATATGAATCACAAAGTTAACATGCAGGTGCAGCAAACAATTAGAACAGAAAATGGTATTTCAGCCTTTTTTGCAAGGGGGTTGAGTTATAAGAGTAAGCATCCATGTTGCAATGTTGCAAGGCTTGCGTGAGACCACCTGGATTATTGTGCACAGTTTTTTGGCTCCTTAAGAAAGGGGATACTTGCCTTGAAGGGGAAACAAAGGAAGTTTACTAGATTGAATAGCTCTCTCATCCCGGGTATCAATAAAAAGAAATCGAGCAGAATTGGTCTAAATTGTCTAAAGTTCAGAAGAATGAGAGGTGGTCTCATTAAAATGAAGAATGTGTGGTTAAATTGCACCTCTTAAAACATAAATATATTGGGCTGGGAAAAGATATCTACAAAGTGAAGTGATCCTTTTTAAATTAATCAGATTGTGACCAACTGAGGGGGCTGGATAAAAGAAAGGGAGCCAGTTCATCTCTCCTCATCTGGAGCATAACAACTTGACGCTATCCCATCTGGAGTTTCACACATTGGGGGAACCTCACCTTATTGCTGAAGTTCAGCAACAATTGTACTGAATGGCAAAACAGCCTCGATCGGCTGTATGTGAAACTCCAGCTCCTGTTTCTCATGCTATCTGATAATGAACTGATGATTGGCCTGAGGTGAAGTGTTAAATCTAGACCAAAGATGGCCAAACTTAATTTATTGCATATCCTCTTCCAGGCCAACCAGCTGACCTTGTACCCCTGCCAGCACGCTGGTTTAATATTTATCCCCTTTAATGCCCAAACATTATACAAAATATATAAATGATAATGGTCTTTTTGCAACTTAAACAATGGCTCATTTGCAAAACTCTCCATTAATGTGATGGATGAGATTATTAGTTTGATTATAGGCACATAATGTTTATAGAGTGATAGGTAATAGAGCATGTTATTATTTGAATGCAATGTATCCAAATAAAAAGCTGACTTTGTTCTGAACTTAGTTTAATTGGACAATTACATGACAACTGAAACTCCAATGTACATATGGTGCCTAATTAATTGTTTCTATGCACCCATATTCCCTTTGACATATCGTAAATTAATTACTTTATATAACAAATTCCCGCAGAGCTTTTAAAGTTCGTCTGAGCAACTGATTATAAAAATGCAATGAATAAATAATAAATAAAATTCATCATTTGACAATTTCTTCCTCATGTCTCCCAGTGTTGTCTCCACAGTTTGGGAACCCGTGATCGAGGCAGCAGTTATACTTTTCCAATGTGGTGCTCAAACATAGCATCTGGGTTAAACTGACTTTCTTAACATGGGACTGTAATGAACAACAGCATTGTTACATTGGGGTTGTATCAACTGACATGTGTTTTTTAAGACCTCTCAGGGTTAATTTAGCACACAATTTTGATCCTAATTGTTGATTACCATACTTTGAACATATCAGCAGGTGCTAAACAAACCCTCGTGTGTTTAGCAGTTGAGTGCTGATCAGACACAATTTTTGTGGAACAGTGCACAAAGGCATCCATAACTCATGGTGTGGAGGGTGCTGGCTGGCACACAGCGAAACCAGAATGGCTTCGGCACTGACTGAGAGAGGACACAGGTTCTTCAAGGTGCTGGTGAAGGAGGTCCACCACTACCTCCTGTCTCCCTCTCAAGCAACTGCTGCTGCTCTGCCTGCCCTTATGGTAGTGCTGATGAAGTCATGACACAGAAGGGGCTGGATTTACACAGAATTGGGAAGATCTTTAAAAATGGTGGCTGGGATCCGGATGCAGTGGGACTGACAGTTCCCATTTTTCATGGTAGGGGAAAGGCAGGCAGGTCATGATCCACACAGGCAGGAAATCAAATCTCAGCAGGGCCGTTTGAATTTAGTTCTTAATCCAAACACCCAATTTTGGCTGTTGCGAGTCCCTTAACCAGTAGTATGGCGTCATAAAATTATGGAGTAGGCATAAGCACTCTTGAACAGTGGATAAGATATGTTTAACTGCCATGATCTCATTTATTTTTCAAAATCTTATTTCTTTAAACTATAAAACAAATGCTGCAGCTGTCAATAATTTTTAGTTTAAAATACTACTGGCCTGCTTTTATTAACAGACCTGTTGGTCTAGCATCTGTCCAAGCAGTTTCAATAAAGTTCTTTGAAATTTCCCTAAGGACTATTCAAAATGAATATTTGGCTATGTTTCAAAAGCTACACTTATCTCAGCAGAGGTTTTGAGTTCACATTGGTTCTGATTGATAGCTTAAAGAGGCTATTAAATGATTGGGGATGTGAACAGAATTTGTTTTAAACATTATATAAATCTTCAGGATATTTGAAAGCTTTGATGACTTCATGAATGGGAGATTTTTTTCATGATCAAGTCTGAATAGTGAAAGTTGTGTTAGCATTTTAAATGTTTATTTTATCTCCCCATGGCTCCTAAGGATTCCCCATGGTGGATACTGGATGGGCACTCTTGCTCTGTTTCTCTGGTTCTCAATATGGCGGTCAATATGGTCACCTTCCTTAATCCTAATTATGTTTGCTTTAGAGTCGGCAGGTATCTCTCGATACCGCCATAAGGTTCAAACCCAAATACTGATCCAAGAGCCAATACACCAGTTAGTTAGTTCAAAGTCAATACTATTTATTTACACACACAGTAATATCTACTCATGCACAAAGTACTACAAACTAAACTATGTCTAACGCTAATGCCTATACTTCGCTTCGAGTGCCCACTCAGTCAGAGGAACAATAGCCGTTGTTCGGATCTGAAGTTGTTGGGTTCAAAGAGGTACAGGAGAACAGCTAAGGTCATCCGTCTGGTAGCGAGCGTTGACCTTGGACTTACTTGCTTCTGGTGCAGCTGGTGGACGGGTCTCTCCGCTTTGAAAGCAAAGTCCAAGAAAGCGATTCTTTCTCGGGGGGTTTCTTCTTATACCCGGAGAGGCTTCGCGCCCTTTTGGGCGGGCCTTAAACTTGGCCCCAATTAATTGGGCCGCACCTTGATCACTGGTATTGATCTTGACCAATAAAGGGGTGGGTGCCCTGATGGCTGGGCGTGTGTTTGGTGGCCGTTGGCCTTGCTTTGTTTGCGCTTTCGGTTTGGGGAATTGGGGCCGGAATGTCTGGAGCTGTATCGGTTGCTTGAGTGTCTTTCCTTTGTTCCTGGAGATGGGCCATCAATATTTTAATTGACCTACAGTTTCAGTCCCGTCTGGGAGCTGCCTTCCCAATATGCATACAGGCTCTGTGCCTGCTTGCTTTCCTAACATTGTCCATAGTTCCCTACATTCATTGTGAGCATTCATTTTGTGTTCTGGAAGTGGCCATCCCAGATGGCTACAGCAGTTATGGAGTTGGCACGCTGGCATAAGATGGCATGGAAGGTGATTGCAGGACATGATTTGGGTTGGAGCATATAAGGGGCTATGTGAGTGGGGGTCTGAGGGTTGAATGTTAGAGAGAACCTAACAACTTCTAAAACAACTGGAACAAAGTTCCTAAGAACCAAGGTGTGCCTTCAAACCAGTCCATCTGGGTAATCGCTGCCCCCATGGCCATCAATGTTCTGCTTCCAGAATCAGCAGGCCCAACTCCACACTGCATCTGCCCCCACAGCACCAGAATCTCACAATTCAGGATTCTTTTTACCTGGTGGGCCTGGTGAATCAGGAAACCTCGTGATCCGAGTTACCTACCTTAGAAACCAAAATCCAGTCTAAAGTCATGTTGGAAAATAGGATTTGAATAGATAGGTGCTTGATGACTGGTGCTCACGATGGGCTGAAGGCCCTCTTTCTGTGCTGTAAAGCTCTATGGCCGGATTTCTCCGGTCGTTGTGATTCACTTTTCCTGCCAGCAGCGCATCCCCGCCCGTGAGTTTCCCAGCGTGGGGTGGTTACAATGGGAAATACCAATGACAAGCAGCAGGAAGGTAGAATCCTGCCACCAGCGAGTGGCGCACCGCCGAGAAACACGCAGCTGGGGGACCAGAGGATCCAGCCCCACGTGTTCCAAAAGTCCTCTTCAAACCCCCAGCAGCAAGTGAACAGTGAAAGAAACACCTATAAGCAGCACTTGAAATTCTCTGTCCAGCTTGTTTTCTCGGGGCAGCAACATTAAGCATGATCTGCTGAAGTGCCATGCAATCTTAGTGAGAGCTAGACAGCAATTTAAATGTTAATCAACCCTTTACTGATCCTCTGGGCAGTCAACCCAAGTACAGCCATCAACTCCTTGTACTAGGATGATGACTTGTGTTAAATGTGGGCTTTACACAGCAAGTGGTTAGGATGCACTGCCTGAAAGTGTGCAGATTTAATCATGGCATTTGGAAACAAATTTGGTCCGTATCTGAAAAGAAAAGATCCACAGACTTACAGGAAAAAGGCAGGGGAGTGATAGTGGGTGAATTGGTTTTGCAAAGAGCCAACATGTAGATGATGAGCCAAATGGCCTCCTTCTGTGTTGTAACCATTCTAGTCTTCTAGAAAGCAATGTTTCAGCTTAAGATTCCATCTTGGCCATTTTGGAGGCTTTTTAGCACTTTAAAGTTATTACGAAAAATCGCCTCCCTTCTGCCCCCATTCCCGACCACTGCTTCCATCACTCCTGTACTGCCCTCTCTCCCCTCCCCACCCCCCCCCCCTCCGCACCCCCCACTCCCAACACTTAATTGCAGTTTCTAAGATTACATAAGTGCATAGGAACAACTTCATGCAAAGTTCCTTAACATGGCGCGATGGTTCTTACATGCACAGTGATGGATGCTGTTAACTTTCTAACGGTATAGCTTGGAGACATAACGGCATTGTACTTCTGTATACATGATGATTCGATTCGAATCATTTTTGATTTAAACATACTTTAAAAATACTGTCTGCAACATTTTTACAGACCTTTCATTTTATTTCTTTGCAATTAAATACTTCTTTCATTTCATAATCTTGTTCAAATTGATTGCTTTATTTTTTTTTAAAACGCATTTTATTCAAACTTGTATCAAAATAGGTTACAGCAAATAAACACGCCGGGAAACATTCTTCCCACCAATCAATGATACAGTTTGTACAGATTTTTCTCCTTTTTCACCCCCCCCCCCCCCATCACCCAGCCCCCCCCCCCCCCCCCACCCCCCTTCGACAAACAGCTCCTCAAACATGGTCACAAACATCCCCCACCTTTTCTCAAACTCCCCTGCTGAGCCCCTTAACTCATACTTTATCTTCTCTAACCGCAGGAAGTCATACAGGTCACCCAACCATGCTGCTGCCCTCGGTGGCGATGCCGACCGCCACTCCAGCAAAATTCTTCGCCATGCAATCAGAGAGGCGAAGGCCAAGACATCGGCCCTCCTCCTCTCCATGAACTCCGGCTTCTCTGAAACCCCAAATATCGCCACCAAAGGGTCCGGGTCTACTCCCTCCTCCACTATCCTGGCTAAGACCGCAAACACTCCCGCCCAGAACCTTCCCACTTTTTCACATCCCCAAAACATGAGCGCATGATTCGCTGGCCCCCGCCCACACCTCTCACACTCATCTGCTACCCCCTGAAAGAACCCACTCATTCTCGCCCGAGTCATATGCACCCTGTGCACCAGCTTAAACTGTATCAGGCTCATCCTTGCACAAGAGGAGGTCCCGTTTACCCTTCGCAGTGCCTCACTCCATACTCCCCAATTGATCTCCATTCCCAACTCTGCTTCCCATTTCTCCTTGATCTTCACCACCCACTCACCTCCCTGCTCCCCCAGCCACTTATATATATCCCCAATTCTTCCCTCCCCTTCCCCATCTGGAAGCAGCGGTCTTTCGTGCAAAGTCCCTAACCTGTAGATACCTGAACTCACTACCCCTCGGCAGCTCTACCCTCTCCCTTAGCTCCTCCAGACTGGTGAACCCTTCCTCCAAATACAATCCTGCACCCTGACTAGCCCCACTTCCCTCCACCTCCTGTATTCACTCTCCTTCCCCCCACCCCCCACCCCCCCCCCCCCCCCCGCCCCCCCCCCCCCGGCTCAAACCCATGATTCTCGCACAGCGGCGTTAGCACCGACATCCCTTCCACCCTAAAATGCCTCCTCAGCTGATTCCATATCTTCACCGTGGACTGCACCAATGGGCTCCCTGAATACCTACTCAGAGCCATTGGCAATGCTGCCATCACCATAGCCCTCAAACTAGACCCTTTATAAGATTCCTCCACCATCCTAACCCACACTACCCCTTCTCCTTCCCACCACCGCCGCACCTTGTCCACATTCGCCGCCCAATAATAATACAGCACGTTTGGCAACGCCAAACCCCCCCCCCCCCCGCTGCCTCTGTAGCAGGGTCCTCCCCACCCTTGGCACCTTCCCTGCCCATAGAAAGTCAGAGATGATTGTGTCCACTTTCCGAAAAAAGGCCTTTGGTATAAAGATCGGGAGAGCCTGAAAGATAAACAAGAACCTCAGCAGAATATTCATTTTCACTACTTGGAACCTCCCGCCAAGGTTAAGTGCAGTGTATCCCACCTCTTAAGATCCTCCCTGGCCTCCTCCACCAGCTTTGTTAAGTTCCACTTATGGAGCCCCGTCCATTCCCTCGCTACCTTAATCCCCAAGTACCTAAACCTATCCCTCGCTACCGTAAATGGCATCCCCCCTAAATTAGCCCACTGTGCCAGCTCATTCACCGGGAATACCTCGCTTTTCCCTACATTCAGCTTGTATCCTGAGTACCCTCCAAACCACCTAACAGGCCCATAATCGTTCCCATTCTCTCCAACAGATCCGAAACATACAGCAAGAGGTCATCAGCATAGAGCGACACCCGATGCTCCCTCTGTCCCCTCATTATCCCCTGCCACTCTGCCGACCCCCTGCGAGCCATCGCCAATGGCTCTATAGCCAGCGCAAATAGCAGCGGCGACAGCGGGCACCCCTGCCTCATATCCCTGTGTAAGTCAAAGCATTGTGAGCTCATATCATTCGTCCTCACCCTCGCTCTTGGCGCCACATACAGCAACCACACCCATGCCACAAATCTCGGCCCAAACCCAAACCTTTCCAAAACTTCGAACAAGTTCCGCCACTCCACCCGATCAAATGATTTCTCTGCGTCCATGGACACCACCACCTCCGGTACCAGAGCTCTCGACGGATTCATCACTACATTCAACAGCCATCTTCTATTACTCGCGAGCTGCCTGCCCTTCACGAAGCCTGTTTGATCTTCTGTAACCAACCCCGGGACACAATCCTCCATCCTCCCTGCCAACAAGTTAGCCAATACTTTCACATCCATGTTCAATAGTGATATGGGTCTATACGACCCACATTCCACCAGATCCTTCCCTTTTTTGGGATTAGTGTGATTACTGCCTGCTTCATCGTCTCCGGCAACTCCCCCTTCTCCAGTGCTTCATGAAACGCCCCCAACAGATGTGGTGCCAGGTCCGCCGCAAATTCCTTATAAAATTCTGCCGGGTACCCATCCAGCCCAGGGACCTTCCCCGACTTCATACCCCTGATACTATCCAGCACCTCCGTCAGCCCCAGGGGCTCCTCCAACGCCTGCCTCTTTGCTTCCTCCACCTGGGGAAATTCCAGCTCGTCCAGAACCACCCCATGTCCCCCTCCTCTCCTGGGTCTGCCTCATAAAGTCCCTGGTAATACTCTCTAAATGCCTCATTTATCTTCCCTGGCTCTGACACCACATCCGCAGCCCCAGTCCATATCTTCAATAGTTCCCTGGATGCAGCCTGCCTCCGCAGCTGGTGCGCCAGCGTGCGGCTCGCCTTCTCCCCATACTCGTATTGCACCCCTCTTGCCCTACGCAGTTGCCCTACCGCCCTCCCCGTTGTCAGCCTGTCAAATTGCCCCTGCGACTTTTTCCTCCTCACCAATCCCTCCACGGTGGGCACCCTCGAATATTCCCTGTCCACCTCCACTATCTCTCTCACAAGACGGTCATGTTCCGCCCTCCTTTCCTTATTCGCACGAACCGTAAATGAGACAATTTCTCCCCGGACCACTGCCTTCAATGTTTCCCAAAAAATGCCCGCCGACACCTCCCCAATCTGATTGAACTCCACATAATCCCTAATCGCCAACCGCATCTTATCATAAAAACCTCCATCCACCTACAACCCCGAGTCAAACCTCCACCCCGGCCTCTGCTCTCGTCCGTACTGAACCGAATATCTAGCCAGTGTTTTGCATGGTCCGAGATAACTATCCCCGCATACTCTGCCCCCTCCACCCCAACCAAAATCTCCCGACTCACTACAAAGTAATCAATCCTCAAATACAAATTGGGGCAGCACGGTAGCACAAGTGGATAGCACTGTGGCTTCACAGCGCCAGGGTCCCAGGTTCAATTCCCCGCTGGGTCACTGTCTGTGTGGAGTCTGCACGTTCTCCCCGTGTCTGCGTGGGTTTCCTCCGGGTGCTCCGGTTTCCTCCCACAGTCCAAAGACGTGCAGGTTAGGTGGATTGGCCATGACAAAATTGCCCTTAGTGACCAAAAAGGTTCGGAGTGGGTATTGGGTTACGGGGATAGGGTGGAAGTGAGGGCTTAAATGGGTCGGTGCAGACTCGATGGGCCGAATGGCCTCCTTCTGCACTGTATGTTCTATGTTCTATGTACACCTTACAGACATGTGAAAAGAAGGAATACTCACTTCCCCCTGGGTTCTGAAAGCGTCATGGATCCACCATACCCATCCTCTCCATATCCCCACCCATCTCCCTTGCCATTCGTACCCTACCCATTGACCTGGGGCTCGATCTATCCACCCTCGGCTCCAGGACACAGTTAAAATCTTCTCCCATGATCAACTGGTACGTGGCCAAATCCGGGATTGCTGCCAGCAACCCCTTCATAAAACCCACATCATCCTAATTTGGGCCATACACATTTACCAACACTACCGGTGCCCCTTCCAATACCCCACTCACAATCACATATCTCCCACCTGGATCCCTCACCTTCTTCGCACTCACGAATCCCATTTTTTTGCTCATTAAAATCGCCACACCCCTCGATTTCAAATCAAACCCCAAGTGAAAAACCTGCCCGATCCACCCCTTCCTTAACCTAACCTGGTCCTTCACACGGAGGTGAAATTGATTGCTTTATTGTTGTAACTCAAAGAACCAAACACTCAACCTGGGAATAATTTCATAGATTTCATAGAAATTACAGTGCAGAAGGAGGCCATTCGGCCCAATGAGTCTGCACCGGCTCTTGGAAAGAGCACCCTACCCAAGCCCACACCTTCACCCTGTCCCCATAACCCAGTAACCCCACCCAACACTAAGGGCAATTTTTGACTCTAAGGGCAATTTAGCATGGCCAATCCACCTAACCTGCACATCTTTGGACTGCGGGAGGAAACCGGACACCCGGAGGAAACCCACGCACACACAGGGAGAATGTGCAGACTCCACACAGACAGTGACCCAAGCCGGGAATCAAACCTGGGGCCCTGGAGCTGTGAAGCAATTGTGCTAACCACTATGCTACCATGCTGCCCCTCTATGCTACCGTGCTGCCCCTCAAAGTAAGAACTGAAGGACTATTTATACCACAATCATTTTACGCTTTGTACACTTCACTTGAAAGAGTCCTTGCAGTTATATAGCACCTTTCACCATCTACATTCCAAAGTGTTTCACAATCAATTCAGCACATTGAAGTGCAGTCATTGCGATACTATAGGGAACGTGGCAGGAAGGTCCTAGAAGCAGGATGGAGACAAGTGATCAATCAAACATTGTAGCAGTTCTGAAATCATCTGTGCAGAGGGAAATGTGGTCAAAGATTGAAGCCACTCAAGTCTCTAAGTTGCAGTAACTGAGACTTTATTCAGAAACATATTTGGGGGACATAACTTGATCCAACAAAATGTTTCACTGGTACAAAGACTGCGTAACATATTTGTATCTTTTTGTTATAGAAACCAATAGCGGGATTTGCGCCCGGCGGATACCATTTTGCGATTCAGCTGGCCGGCTCCCTATGGCGAGTTCCGTGTCTCGCCCAAAAATGGCAAGATTATCATATACCCTAGCCGCAGATGGTGACCAGTGTCCACTCAGTGCTACTCATTCTCTTGATCCTCCATTGTCTCGTGTTACGTCTAGGTGTGTCCCCAGGATGCACATTAAAGGTGAAGGCAGCCTGCTGCTTTCCGCACCCTGTGGCCTTTCATGCCCTTGGCGGACGTCCTCTGTAGGGCCTGGAGCTGGAGGACCCTGGCCGATGTATCGATGTCAAGGGTGTTGCTGTGCCACCCTGTTCTGCCCTCTGCCGCTGAGATGCGCCAGTGTAAGGAGAGGGCTCCAGAAGAACGGGAGGCCCCAGAGTCTCCTTGGTGGCAGGCCCCATATTGGCCTCTAGCATTTCCTCTTCCCTGAGTCTGCTCATTGGGCCCTGGGTAACTTCAAGAGATGGAGTTGCTGCTGGAGTGAGCTCCAGAATACAAGCCATGATCTCGCCAACACGGCCAACATGAAATGCCCCACCAAGCGTGCCCAAAAACAGACTATTTTCCGCTGAATTGCGCCCAGTGACTTACACAGGTACATCACTAAATTTGTAGCAGAGGAAGCATAACAGATGGCCCCTTATCTCTATAGTGTAGCCCTCCTGGCGAACAGCAGGATACCTCCCTCTCTGTTTTGCTATCTCCTTATAATTTGTTTATCCAACAGCAATTAGGCTTTTACAATCTTCGATTATTAGTTGCACAGTACCCTACAGTTTACCCATCATGCCCAAAATGCCCCCATAGCTGACTTTAAAACTATTTATGTTTGAACTGCACTCACCTATTTCTAATGCTGTAAATGTACATCTTAATATAAGTTGCAATATCAAATTATTTCAATTATCCCACTTCAGAAACATCGGGCGCAATTCAGCCAATGCATTGCTCCCGGCACAGATGGGTGTGATGGGTAAATTGTGCCGAGGCCACAATCGGCTTCCCACCGGGCACAGAGCCAATCGCAAGTCACCTGACCCGCGACACCCGGCGAGATCTGCATCATGCCTTCGCTGGGAGTGACCCAGATAATGATATTTGAATGAGTCATTTGGATTATTTAAAAATGCCAACACAACATTCACTCAGCACCCAGGAGTCACCAGTCGCATCAGGTGTCCATTCGTCCTGGTCTCCACAAGCAGTGACCAGCCATGATGGCCACTCGGGGCTCTCTGAGGCCATTGGACAGGGCAGGGCAATACCCTAGCACTCCTCTTGTCACCCAGGCACTCTGGAAATGCCAACCAAGCGCCCTGGCAGTGCTAGCCTGACACTGCCAGTGTGCCACATTGACACAGGCAGAGTGCCAGGGCACTTCCAGGGTGCCAGGGTGCCTGCAGGTGCCAGGGTGCCATGCCAGGGTGCCTGCATGCCAGGTTAGCACAGCCAAGGGTCTGGCTGAGTGAGGCCATGCCCATAAAAGGGGCAGTGAGGGGGGAATGAACGGTGAAGGGGGTATGAAGTGGACATGTCCCGCAGAACTCCACCAACGGCCTGGTGCTGGGTGACATCCCCCAGTGAGGCAGACATACTGCCGAGATCCTCAGCCATGGCCGTCACCGAAGCCTTAGACATCTTCACTCATGGTGCCGACCTCGTGCACCAGGCTCTCCACTGCTGTCGCCACCCTAGCAATGTTGGCCTCGGTGCCACTCATTGCCGGCGCCATCTCCTGCGCCCGTAGACTCTGGGACTCTTCCAATCGGCAATGGATCTGCTGGAGTATCGCTGACATCTCCCTCTGAACGCTCAGGTAGGTCCCTATCACCCCATCAGCCCAGGGTAACTCTGTTCCAGAGGCTCAGAATCAGGCTGGACCCAGTTGGGTCCATTGATCCAGCAGACCTCCAACTGCTGTCTCACCTGGGGATTCCTGCCTCCACCAGATGTACATCAGCAGAGTATGGTGCTCACCATATTGTGCTCCAGAAGTCTGACCACTAACATTTCCCACCGAGGTGTGTGTATCTGCGCTGATGGAGGGTGGTGATGACAGCTGTGCCGTGACTATAACAGATCCAGCAGAGGGCAGCAGAGCAGAGCTGCTGATTGGCTGTTGCAGGGAAAACTTGCATCAGTGCATTGCGGTCACTGTATCCAGAAGGTGTACCTGAGCAAGACACCCTCCGTGTTCAAGTGAAGGCAAGCATCCAGCAGAGGGCAGCAGAGCGGAGCCGCTGATTGGCTGCTGTACGGAAAATTTGCATCAGTGCATTGCGGTCACTGTATCCAGAAGGTGGTTTGTGGATGAGCTGATGTCAAGTGTTTTCCTCCCTACCTCCTCCTCTACCAAAAAAAACCAATCACTGTAACAATCCCTGCCGAGTAAAGATCAAGAGGGAGACTCGAGGGCAGGTAGAAGTAGAAAGAAGTTGAACCGTGATGTCACAGCCAGCAGGGAAGTGATTGGCTGGTGACTGGTAAGTAGTTTTTCTTTTCCCTGAGGTGTGTTGATAAGGTAGGGTTTTTCTATTTCTATTTTTTTTTAATCGTGTGATTGGTCACAATTTTTCTTTTTTTTTCCTTTTTCATTTATCTATTATTTGATATTATAGTTGGACTAAGTTAAGCTTAAGATTAAAAATGGCAGGTGATCTCAGACCCGTGTTATGCTCCTCTTGCTCAATGTGGGAGCTCAGGGACGTGGCTGATGTCCCTGGCTCCTTCACATGCGGGAAGTGTGTCCAGCTGTCGATCTTGGTAGACCGCATGAAGGTTCTGGAGCTGCGGATGGACTCACTTTGGAGCATCCGCGATGCTGAGGAGGTCATGGATAGCACGTTTAGCGAATAGGTCACACCACAGATTAGGATTGCTGAGGGAGAAAGGAAATGGGTGACCAAAAGGCAGAGAAAAAGCAGGAAGGCAGTGCAGGTGTCCCCTGCGGTCATCTTCCTCCAAAACAGTTTTGGATACTGTTGGGAGAGATGGCTCACCAGGGGAAGGCAGCAGTAGCCAGGTTCATGGCACCGTGGCTGGCTCTGCTGTACAGAAGGGCGGGAAAAAGAGTGGAAGGGCTATAGTCATAGGGGATTCAATTGTAAGGGGAGTAGATAGGCGGTTCTGTGGTCAAAAACGAGACTCCCGAATGATATGTTGCCTCCCAGGTACACGGGTCAGGGATCTCTCAGATCGGCTGCAGAACATTCTGAAGGGGGAGGGTGGACAGCCAGTTGTCGTGGTGCATATAGGCACCAATGATATAGGTAAACAAACGGGATGAGGTCCTACAAGCAGAATTTAGGGAGTTAGGAGCCAAGTTAAAAAGTCGGCCCTCAGAGGTAGTAATCTCAGGATTGCTACCAGTGCCACGTGGTAGTCAGAGTAGAAATGAAAGAATAGGCAGAATGAATGCGTGGCTTGAGAGATGGTGCAGGAGGGAGGGGTTCAGATTTTTGGGACATTGGGACCGGTTCTGGGGAGATGGGACTCCTACAAATTGGACGTTCTACACCTGGGCCGGACTCGAACCAATGTCCTTGGGGGTGCTTTTGCTAATGCTGTTGGGGATTGTTTAAACTAATGTGGTAGGGGGAATGGGAACCAAACGAGGAGGTTAGTGGACAGTAAGGAGGTAGTAACTAAAGCCTGTAAGGAACTAGATCATGAAGTCAGCGTGACTAAGGGGAAGAGTAGGCAGGGAGCAGATGATGAACGCAAAGGGACTGGTGGTCTGAGGTGCATTTGTTTTAATGCAAGAAGTAGAGTGGACGTTCAGAGACTATTTCCTCGGCTGGATGTAGCTGTTACAAGGGGGCATAACTATAAGATTCAGGGTGGGAGATATAGGAGGGATGCCCGAGGTAGGTTCTTTACTCAGAGAGTGGTTAGGGTGTGGAATGGACTGCCTGCTGTGATAGTGGAGTCGGACACTTGAGGAACTTTCAAGCGGTTATTGGATAGGCACATGGAGCACACCAGAATGACAGGGAGTGGGATAGCTTGATCTTGGTTTCGGACAATTCTCGGCACAACATCGAGGGCCGAAGGGCCTGTTCTGTGCTGTACTGTTCTATGTTCTAAGTGTAGTAGGTAAGGCAGATGAACTTAGGGCTTGGATTAGTACCTGGGAGTATGATGTTATTGCTGTTACTGAGACTGGTTGAGGGAAGGGCATGATTGGCAACTAAATATCCCAGGATATCGATGCTTCAGGCGGGATAGAGAGGGAGGTAAAAGGGGTGGAGGAGTTGCATTACTGGTCAGAGAGGATATCACAGCTGTGCTGTAAGAGGGCATTATGGAGGATTCGAGCAGCGAGGCGATATGGGCAGAGCTCAGAAATAGGAAGGGTGCGGTAACAATGTTGGGGCTATCCTACAGACCTCCCAACAGCGAGTGTGAGATAGAGGTACAAATATGTAAACAGATTATGGAAAGGAGTAGGAGCAACAGGCTAGTGGTGATAGGAGATTTTAATTTTCCCAACATTGACTTGGATACACTTAGTGTCAGAGGTCTAGATGGAGCAGAATTTGTAAGGAGCATCCAGTTGGGTTTTATAGAGCAGTATGGAAAGAGTCCAACTCGGGAAGGGGCCATACTGGACATGGTGTTGGCCAATGAGCCCGGCCAGGTGGTTGAAGTTTCAGTCGGGGATTACTTTGGGAATAGTGATCACAATTCCGTAAGTTTTAGAATACTCATGGACAAAGACGAGAGTGGTCGTAAAGGAAGAGTGCTAAATTGGGGGAAGGCCAACTATACCAAAATTTGGCAGGAGCTGGGGAATGTGGATTGGGAGCAGCTGCTTGAAGGTAAATCCACATTTGATATGTGGGAGGCTTTTAAAGAGAGGTTGATTAGAGTGCAGGACAGGCATGTCCCTGTGAAAATGAGGGATAGAAATAGCAAGATTAGGGAACCATGGATGACAGGTGAAATTGTGAGACTAGCTTAGAGGAAAAAGGAAGCATACATAAGGTCTAGGCGACTGAAGACAGACGAAGCTTTGGAATAATATCGGGAATGTAGGACCAATCCGAAACGAGGAATCCAGAGGGCTAAAAGGGGTCATGAAATATCTTTAGCAAACAGGGTTAAGGAAAATCCCAAAGCCTTTTATTCATATATAAGGAGCAAGAGGGTAACTAGAGAAAGGGTTGGCCCACTCAAGGACAAAAGAGGAAAGTTATGCGTGGAGTCAGAGAAAATGGGTGAGATTCTTAACGAGTACTTTGCATCGGTATTCACCGAGGAGAGGGACATGACGGATGTTGAGGTTAGGGATAGATGTTTGATTACTCTAGATCAAGTCGGCATAAGGAGGGAGAATGTGTTGGGTATTCTAAAAGGCATTGAGGTGGACAAGTCCCCAGGTCTGGATATAATCTATCCCAGGTTACTGAGGGAAGTGAGAGTGGGGCCTTTACAGATATCTTTGCAGCATCCTTGAACACGGGTGAGGTACCGGAGGACTGGAGAATTGCTAATGTTGTCCCCTTGCTTAAGAAGGGTAGCAGGGATAATCCAGATAATTATAGACCGGTGAGCCTGACGTCAGTAGTAGGGAAGCTGCTGGAGAAGATACTGAGCGATAGGATCCATTCCCATTTGGAAGAAAATGGGCTTAACAGTGATAGGCAACATGGTTTTGTGCAGGGATGGTCATGTCTTACCAACTTAATAGAATTCTTTGAGGAAGTGACAAAGTTGATTGATGAGGGAAGAGCTTTAGATGTCATATACATGGACTTCAGTAAGGCATTTGATAAGGTTCCCCATTGTAGGCTGATGGAGAAAATGAAGTCTCATGGGGTCCAGGGTGTACTAGCTAGATGGATAAAGAACTGGCTGGGCAACAGGAGACAGAGAGTAGTAGTGGAAGGGAGTTTCTCAAAATGGAGAACTGTGACCAGTGATGTTCAACAGGGATCCGTGCTGGGACCACTGTTGTTTGTGATATATATAAATGATCTGGAGGAAGGTTGTTGCTTGTTTTAGCCTTAGTTTAATTGCTCTTGTTCTATCACCTTTGCTCTTGAGTCGCCAGGTATCTTTCTGATACCGCCACGTGGTTCAAGTCCGAGTAATGATCAAGAATCCAACACACCGCTTAGTAAGAGTTAAATCAACGCACATTTATTATATACAGCAATCAATACTTATACATTAATTCTACTTCTAAGCTACTTCCTACAACTAACAGGCCAATACTTAACTTTGGAAATGGCCCACCAGGTCAGGGAAATGAATGGACTTTCATATGGGTTCTGAGCATGCGGGATTCAAAGCTGGTACAGGTCGATAGTCAGGAGTGCCTATCATGTAGCGAGCATTGGAGTAAAACTTACTGTTTCTTGCGGCTGTTGTAGAGGGTCAGCAGAAGGGTCTCGAAGGGTGCGGAGAGGATAAGAAGGGTCGATTTGAACTTGGCCCCTATTCTTATAGTCCCCAGGGGCTTCCCGCCTCTCGGAGCGGACCTTGTACCTGGTTCCAAGTGATTGGACTTGGTCCCAATCACTTGGTTCGATATTCTCCAATGCTGGAGTGATTCCTTGATCGATGGGCGGTTTTGAGGTGGTCATTCACCTCTCTTTGCGTAAGCTCCTGCTGGCGCCGAAAAGTCTGGGTTGGCTTTGTGTGTCTAATTTGTAGCATATTGTTCCCGGGGATTGCTAATTAGTATGCAGATGGCTGGTGTGTTGTGTTGATGGCTGCAGGTATCGATTCTGTCTGGCCTCCCCAGAGGCGAATACACAGTTTTGCCTGCAGCTGCCTGTTTGAGTCCTGTTGGCTGATTTTCCCATCAGCTTCTTCCGTTCGCCATTTTAAATCGGCGTTTGGCCATTCTAATCGGGAGTTAGCCATTTTAAATGGCTACAAGGTATAGGTGGTCTGATTAGCAAGTTTGCAGATGACACTAAGATTGGTGGAGTAGCAGATAGTGAAGGGGACTGTCAGAGAATAAAGCAGAATATAGATAGATTGGAGAGTTGGGCGGAGAAATGGCAGATGGAGTTCAATCCGGGCAAATGCGAGGTGATGCATTTTGGAAGATCCAATTCAAGAGCGAACTATATGGTAAATGAAAAAGCCCTGGGGAAAATCGATGTACAAAGAGATCTGGGTGTTCAGGTCCATTGTACCCTGAAGGTGGCTGTGCAGGTCGATAGAGTGGTCAAGAAGGCATACAGCATGCTTTCCTTCATCGGAAGGGGTATTGAGTACAAGAGTTGGCAGGTCATGTTACAGTTGTATAAGACTTTGGTTCGGCCACATTTGGAATACTGCGTACAGTTCTGGTCGCCACATTACCAAAAGACTGTGGATGCTTTGGAGAAGGTGCAGAGGAGGTTCACCAGGATGTTGCCTGTTATGGAGGGCACTAGCTATGAAGAGAGGTTGAGTAGATTAGGATTATTTTCATTAGAAAGACAGAGGTTGAGAGGGGACCTCATTGAGGTCTACAAAATCATGAGAGGTATAGACAGGGTGGAGAGCAAGAATCTTTTTCCCAGACTGGGGGACTCAATTACTGGGGGTCACGAGTTCAAGGTGAGAGGGGAAAAGTTTAAGGGAGATATGCGTGGAAAGTTCTTTACGCAGAGGGTGGTGGGTGCCTGGAATGCATTGCCGGCAGAGGTCGTAGAGGCGGGCACGATAGCGTCATTTAAGATGTATCTAGACAGATACACGAATGGGCAGGGAGCAGAGGGATACAGATCCTTAGAAAATAGGCGACAGTTTTAGATAGAGGATCTGGATCGGCGCAGGCTTGGAGGGCCGAAGGGCCTGTTCCTGTGCTGTAATTTTTCTTTGTTCTTTGTCAGTGGCATCCTCGGAACTCTCCTCCAAGATGGCATCATGGGAGACTGGAGAGGGTGTCGCTCGGAATGGGCCGGCGCCTTCGGCTGTCGGACCTGTGGGAGAATAGACATGTGGTCAGTGGGAGGGATGGGTCAGTCAGTAAGGCAATAACAACTCACATTTGACAAATCCTCCAGGTGGGTCCCAGTGATTCCTCACCTCTGCGGCATCTGCCAGCCTCTGTGTTGGTGACCGCCTTCTCCTCGGCCACACCGGTACCACACCTCCAGGGCATGCTCCTCGGAGGTGCTGAGGATCCTGATGTAGGCACACCACCACCAGTCAGGGCCCTCTCCTGGCGATTGTGGGAAAGTTTTACCTGAGGAAACACAGAGGGGGCATCATTAGCCACACGCATGGTTCACAGCGGTGGGAGGGGGGTGTGAAGGATGAGTTTGGGGGATTGAAGGAGGTGGGGGGGGGGTGGAGGAAAGGCTGGGGGGATTGAAGGGGGAGGGTGAGTGGACTCTCCTTTGGGGGCGGAAAGGTCGCGGGGGGGGGGAGCGGGGTGGGAGTTCATGTCTTCTCACTCGTGCTGCCCGGTGGTAGGTCTTTGACCTTCTTCCTGCACCGAAGGACAGTCCTCCTCGTCACACTCCCCAAATGCACTGCTACCGGCACCTCGTCCTAGGATGCACTGGCTGCCCACGGCTGACCCTCCTGGACCCTCTGGGGAATAGAACATCCCTCCTGGCTTCCACAGCATCTAGCAGCCTCCCCAGGTCAGCACCCTGAATCTTGGGGCTGGTCTCCTCGGTGCCAGTGTTGCGAGCTGCCTGGGGTTGGCTGAGCATGTGCAACTTAAATGCTGTCGACCATGTCAGCAGGGGCTGGCGAGTGCAGTGCCAGTGAATCAGCTGGCGAGCCTTCATTTGCGACGAGAAGCCCGTGAGCTCACGTTAAGTTGACCAATTAATGTTGAATAGCGTTGCCAACCTCGCTGGGCCGAGCGCCTGGAAGCCCGTGACAATTGTGGCCCAGTGGTTGGCACTGCTGCCTCACAGCTCCAGGGACACAGGTTTAATACCAACCTCAGGTGACTGTGTGGAGTTTGCACTTTCTCCCCATGTCTGCGTGGGTTTTCTCCCGATGCTGTGGCTTCCTCCCACAATCGAACGATGTGCAGGTTAGATGGATTGGCCATGTTAAAATTGCCTCTTATTGTCCAAAAGGTTAGATGGGTTTACTGGGTTATGGGGTAGGATGGAGGCATGGGTTTAAGTAAGGTGCTGTTTCTAAGGGCTGGTGCAGACTCGATGGGCTGAATGGCCTCCTTCTGTACTATAAATTCTATGATTCTATGAATTCCCGCTTGCTATAACACTTAGAAATCTTTCCAGAGAATCGCGCCCTTAGAAACATTTCCGTTAGATCGCGCCTAAAGTGTGGGTGAATGCCGGTCACCCATAAAACCACAGAAAACACCCAACCAAACACAGCCAAAAATCAAATCAAATTAGTTTTGTTAACTTTTCAGATCAAGTTATCTTTTGGCAGAACTTATGATGTTCTCAAGAAAGATCATTGACCTGAAAAGCTCGCCCTCTTTCTCATTCCACAGATGCTCCTGGCCTGCTAGTATTTCCACTATTTCCTGTTAATGTTTCAGAGTTCCAAAACCACAGCATTTGCTTTTGGAATACTGCTTGAAGTATATTGACACCGACACTAAAATAAGTCCTTTTAGTTGTTGCAAGAGTATTGTAATTATTTAAAGCATAACCTAAATGAATTTGGAAGATTGAGCTAAATCTTAAGCCAACAATATTTCAATGCACAGTGGTCTTCCTTGACATTGCAGTGATATTATAGTTCCATCTAGTGTGGTGATTTGGAAATCTGATTGAAGCTTTGTTCAACCTCCAGTCAGGCATGCTGACAGCTGGAACTTGCCCCTGCTAGCTTGAGAAGGAGGTCTAGGTTAACTGATAGCCCTTAGCTTGGCACTTGGAGTAGAAACTTCTGCGTTGATTTAATGAGTAGGAATATGGTGATTTCCTCTTCAGACTGATAAAACTAGCTTCATAGTGTGAGGAATGTGACATGTCATTAACTGCACACTCAAGTGAGGGATTTGTTTATGCGGTGCTCTCTACTCATTTAAGAATATGGTAATTTTAACATTTAAAAAAAATGTTTTTTATTGGATTTTTGAACAGAGTATATTTTGACGTTATGTACACAGGATATGATATATCTATATGATCATCATGCTAGAATTTGCACTAGCTTCATACTGAGGAAAAATGACTTCCCATTGGCTTTGTCACCTAACACCATCTCCTTTAGAAAGGAGGCCGTATGGTGGACAAATACAGATTGCAGAGCATTAAACTTGCACCGAATGTGTCTAGCTACTACCCCAATATAATTTCTATGTGGTTTTCGAATAAATGCATCTGACAGCAGGTCAGTGAATCATTTCCTCTTGAGGGTTTTGCTAACCTTTGGTTTAAACAGTTGTGAAGTCAATTTTTCTTTGAACTAACAGTCTTGTTCATGATTAGCCATATGAATTTACAAACAAAACATTGTAACTTTTGAAGTGTAATCTGTTTTATCATTTGGGTTTTTCCTTTTAAAATGTCAACAATATTTTGGTTTCTGGTCAAGATGAATGTTGCTGAAAATAGCTACACTGTGGTCTGTCTGACTAGGCGTTGTTGACCTCACACTTTGAGGAGTAATGATGTGGAGATGCCGGCGTTGGACTGGGGTGAGCACAGTAAGAAGCCTTACAACACCAGGTTAAAGTCCAACAGGTTTGTTTCGATGTCACTAGCTTTCGGAGCGCTGCTCCTTCCTCAGGTGAATGAAGAGGTATGTTCCAGAAACACATATATAGACAAATTCAAAGATGCCAAACAATGCTTGGAATGCGACCATTAGCAGGTGATTAAATCTTTACAGATCCAGCGATGGGGTGACCCCAGGTTAAAGAGGTGTGAATTGCATCAAGCCAGGACAGTTGGTAGGATTTCGCAGGCCAGATGGTGGGGGATGAATGTAATGCGACATGAATCCCAGGTCCCAGTTGAGGCCGCACTCATGTGTGCGGAACTTGGCTATAAGTTTCTGCTCGGCGATTCTGCGTTGTCGTGCGTCCTGAAGGCCGCCTTGGAGAACACCGGGTAAGCGTGGCACAGTGGTTAGCACTGCTTCCTCAACGCCAGGGACCAGGGTTCAATTCCGGCCATGGGCAACTGGCTGTGTGGAGTTTGCAAGTTTGTTTCCTTCGGGTGCTCCGGTTTCCTCTCACAGTCCAAAGATGTGCAAGTTTGGTGGTTTGGCCAAACTGATTAGTAAGTTTGCAGACGACACAAAGGTTGGTGGAATTGCGGATAGCGATGAGGACTGTCTGAGGATACAGCAGGATTTAGATTGTCTGGAGACTTGGGCGGAGAGATGGCAGATGGAGTTTAATCCGGACAAATGTGAGGTAATGCATTTTGGAAGGTCTAATGCAGTTAGGGAATATACAGTGAATGGTAGAACCCTCAAGAGTATTGTAAGTCAAAGAGATCTAGGAGTACAGGTCCACAGGTCATTGAAAGGGGCAACACAGGTGGAGAAGGTAGTCAAGAAGGCATACGGCATGCTTGCCTTCATTGGCCGGGGCATTGAGTATAAGAATTGGCAAGTCATGTTGCAGCTGTATAGAACCTTAGTTAGGCCACACTTGGAGTATAGTGTTCAATTCTGGTCGCCACACTACCAGAAGGATGTGGAGGCTTTAGAGAGGGTGCAGAAGAGATTTACCAGAATGTTGCCTGGTATGGAGGGCATAAGCTATGAGGAGCGATTGAATAAACTCGGTTTGTTCTCACTGGAACGAAGGAGGTTGAGGGGCGACCTGATAGAGGTATACAAAATTATGAGGGGCATAGACAGAGTGGATAGTCAGAGGCTTTTCCCCAGGGTAGAGGGGTCAATTACTAGGGGGCATAGGTTTAAGGTGAGAGGGGCAAGGTTTAGAGTAGATGTACGAGGCAAGTTTTTTACGCAGAGGGTAGTGGGTGCCTGGAACTCGCTACCGGAGGAGGTAGTGGAAGCAGGGACGATAGGGACATTTAAGGGGCATCTTGACAAATATATGAATAGGATGGGAATAGAAGGATACGGACCCAGGAAGTGTAGAAGATTGTAGTTTAGTCGGGCAGTATGGTCGGCACGGGCTTGGAGGGCCGAAGGGCCTGTTCCTGTGCTGTACATTTCTTTGTTCTTTGTTGTTTGTTAAATCGTCCCTTAGTATCCAAAAGGTTAGGTGGGGTTACGGGGATAGGATGAAGTGTGGGTCTAGGTAGAGTGCTCTTTCAGAGGGTTGGTGCAGATTCAATGGGCTGAATGGCCTCCTTCTGCACTGTCAGGATTCTATTCTAATCTGTTCTAAAACAAGGTTCCAAAAGATCAATCAACGTTGTAACCTTTGTGCACTGTTTTTGTTTTCAGTTATCCATAATATCAAATTTTGCAAGATGAAGTTGTCTCATTAATGAGGCTCAGGAGCAAGTTAATTAATTTCACAACTGATCTGCACGGAGCTGTTTGAATCATATTCCCAAGTCAAAATGAGCAAGAGGTCACTTACAGACAATGCACCTGTGAGCATAATAAAAGCTAATTAGTTCAGATAAACAATTGCTACGTGTTGGGAGCAATCACAGAGGAGCAGTAGTTTCCCCAGAATCTGATTGTTGTGCCTTTTCCTGACAACAGTACTGACCTTAAATCAAACAAGATGGCAATTATCACAATGCAGAATGCTCACTTAATAAAAATCTTGTCGTTTTTTGCTCTTGACAAATATCAGCTTTTCTACAGAAATCAAGATAATGGCGGCAAAGTAGCACAGCGGGAGGAGGAGCCGGGGTTCAATTCCCGGCTTGTGTCTGTCTGTGCGGAGTCTGCACGTTCTCCCCCTGTCTGCATGGGTTTCCTCCGAGTGCTCCGGTTTCCTCCCACAAGTCCCGAAAGACGTGCTTGTTAGGTGGATTGGACATTCTGAATTCTCCCTCAGTGTACCCGAATGTGACGACTTGAGGATTTTCACAGTAACTTCAATGCAGTGTTAATGTAAGCCTACTTGTGACACTACTAAAGATTAATACTATATTGCATAGTGGCATCATTTTTAGAGATCAGTGTAACATGGGCAAGTTGAGGTACGAAGTTAAACAGAAAGTCCCTCAACTGGAACGTTTCTGCCGTTGATGTGTGTGTACAACTCAGAAATCTCAGCTGAGAGGACCAGTTCAAGATCAGTGCCTTGATCCTTGCTCGTGGTACCACATAGCTGGCTTTCGGAAGGTGCACTTAAGTGAATTATGGAAGCTGACCATCATAATTTTACTTATTCCCACCCTGCAAGGAAGCACGAGGAGTGAACTTGACGCATCTCATTGGTAGCATCGCTTAAAAGTGGAAGTTTAGGGGGATCATGGACATGAAATTGAATCCTATAAAGTTGTGCCGTGGTGCCTTCCACGTACAGCCTTCTGTGCCAGTGTGCTGCAGCCGATTGACAAAAGAACACTATTTTTGGTTTCTCTTTCCTGATGGCAGTGGCTCAGGCTGTGACCCAGCGACTCCAGCCACCAAATCAATGATTCTTCATGCATGTGCACAGTGAATATGGCTGCTTCGTAGCAGCGGCTACGAGCTGAGTAAGCCTGCCTGTTTTAGCTCGGTGTTCTCATAGACCAGTGATGGGCAACCTAAGATAGTGAGTGGGCCACATGAGTGACCCTCCTTCATCTCAATAGGCCGCAAGATTGAAATCAGTCTTGTTTGTTAACCATGACCCCATGAATAAGATAAAATACATTTACTACACGCCAAATATTTCAGAACAAGTTATAGAAAGTGGTTTATCATTTATATCTTAATAGAACTATCATCAACTTCAAATGGTAAAAACAAAATAGATATTTACACTTTGGACGCAGAGGGCGTGCATGGCTCTCACAGTCAATGTTATGTGTAATCAGCATGCACCTCACTTCATTTGCCCTTGCTTTACGTGCGAATCAATTCAGTCACACCGGTATGAAAAAACTATGCGGACGGAAATCAGTGGAATGTGGTAACCCTACATGTGGGCAACAGTCAAACAAATGTCTTGTGCGCCGTATTCAGAACCCAGAAGAGCCGCATGTAGCCCTGGGGCCACAGGTTTCCCATCACAGTCATCAACACTTTTCCAGTAAATGATCAGTAATGTCAATCTTAGATAACTTTCCTCCTCACTATCCCTTTCCCCATCTTAAGCCTAAAGATGCAGAAATCAATTGCAGTGTTCCAATGCCATCTCAACTGAGATGAGGTGTATGTATGAACAGATTTAAACTAGGCCGTCCTTATCGGTATACACTATATCACATTGTTCATTGGTCCACAGTGCATTTCAAGAGTTCTCGAGATGAGCATAGGTTTTTGTGTAGAGCCTGTCCAACAAGACAGATCATGATGACTTTAGTAATATAGGACATGAAGAATGAATTATCTGGAGTTACTACAGAAATTGTTGAAGTAGTTTGAGAGAGCATTGTCTGAACCAAATGTTAATTCTTCCTTTTTCAGCCAATATGTATACTCACAACATGAATATTATCATTGAGACATACAAAGAGTGAAAACATGGTCAGTATTTTATACAGTGCAAAGTTTGAACCAGAGAAATCAACAGCAGCTGCATGGTGGCACAGTGATTAGCACTGCCGCCTCACAGAACCAGGGATCCGGGGTTCAATTCCGATCTTGAGTGACTGTCTGGGCGGAGTTTGCACATTATCCCCGTGTCTGTTTGGTTTTCCTGCAGGTGCTCCGGTTTCCTCCCACAGTCCAAAGATGTGCAGGTTAGGCGGATTGGCC
Organism: Scyliorhinus torazame; assembly: GCF_047496885.1. Lineage (NCBI taxonomy): Eukaryota > Metazoa > Chordata > Chondrichthyes > Carcharhiniformes > Scyliorhinidae > Scyliorhinus > Scyliorhinus torazame. The sequence continues at coordinate 198,638,186 of NC_092713.1, read as the reverse complement.
ATGCTAAAGTTGCCCCTTAGTGTCCAAAGATGTGCAGCTTAGGTAGGGTTATGGGGGTAGGGTGGGCGAGTGGGCCTCGGAAGAGTGCTCTTTCAGAGGGGCAGTGCAGATTTGATGGGCTGAATAGTCTCCTTCTGCACTGTAGGGATTCTATGATGATTCTATGACGTGCCTTCCTTTACTGGAGGACACAAACCGGAATTATGGGGTGGCAGTGGCATGGTGGTATTGTCACTAGGCTCCAGAGACCCCGGGTGATGCTGTGGGAACCCAGGTTCGAATCCCACCATGGCAGATGGTGAAATTTGAATTCAATAAAATCTGGGATTAAAAGCATTATGATGATCATGAAACCATTGTCGTAAAAACTCACTAATGTCCTTTCGGGAAGGAAATCTGCCATCTTTACCTGGTCTGATCTACATGCGATTCCAGATCCACAGAAATGCGGTTGATTCTACAAAATACCCTCTGAAATGCTTGGTAAGCTAGGGAAATTAGTCAAGGACAATAAATGCTGGCCCAGCCAATCGTGCCCACATTCCATGAATGAATATACGGGAAAGCTTGGGGAAAAGGTTCAATTAATGTTAAATGCTCTGGCCACTAATCCTTACACCATAATTCTTGCTATCACATAACACTTACAATTGCAATTATCATTCTTATTCATATGCTGAAGTGGTACAAATGGAGGTTTAGGATATGCGAAGTTATTTTCAAGTAATTGGATGAATGCAGAACAGCAATTAATTTAATTATCATGTTGCCTAAACCTCAATAGAAGTTGACCAAATTTTTGGGACATACGGGAAAATGCAATTTAAAGTTTTTCAGTGTGTTTTTAACTTTGAATAAGGAAGAATGCAAGAATGTATATATTTTAAAGAATCAGATTTGCTTTTGACAGCTTTTTAAAAAAAGAAATTGAAGCTCTCAACCACTTTTGAACAACTACGAACAATCGCACTTTAGTCACTGAGGCCTGACACTGGAATTCAATAGCTACAATTCAATTTGTCAATATACCCAATCTGAGAAATTAATTTTGGAAGAGACAACAGTAACTAAATGGGACAGCTTTTGGAATCAGGTAAACAGCATGAAGAGCCCCAGTTTAAAAAGTAGGAACCTCTTCTAGCTGAAAGTAATGGTAAACTTTGTTGACCTAAAAGAAAACAGGAAATCTGCAAAGACACAGCAGATTCTTCAGCATCTGAAATGACTCATGGTGGGTCAAAGTTTTGTGAGAAGTGCACTTTATCAAAATCCGCTTTAAAAAAAGGATGGCTAACCAAAAATGTTAACCTATCTTTTTTTCTTGTAGTAGGTCTGACGCCGTTCCATTAGCAACAATGGAAAGCTTTATATCATATTTTTAATGCTTTCTATTTATTCATGTTAACAAAATAATCAGTAGTCTAGCTTATCAGTCACATCTCTGGGGTGACTTACACTGCATAGTAGTGTTGGCTACTTTCAATATGCGAGCCTACTGATATATAAAACTTTGTTGATACTTAATTAATGCCTCTAAGTTATTTCTGCAATAAAGAACAGAAAAACTCAGAGTAGGATTAGACCATTCGGCCCCTCGAGCCTGCTCCATGATTTGATAAAATCACGGCTCATTTGATTGTGGCCTCAACTCCACTTTCCTGTCTACCCCAAAACCTTTGGTTCTTGATTGACAAAGGAGTCAGTGTGTATGAAAGAAAGTGCTCGCAATTACAAAGCGTTTCTTACAACCTCCGGATGGCCCAACACACTTCACAATGAAATACTTCTGAAGTCGAGTCGCTTCTGTAATGGAGGAAACAAAGCACCCAATTTGTACACAGAAACTTCACAGAAACAGCAATGAGAAATTGACTAGCCATTTGTTTTAGTGGTGTTGTTTGAGGAATAACTACTAACCAGGACAATACAGTGCTTAATATACATAGGAGCATGGAAATACTGGGCGGAATTTTCCGTTCCAGAGACCAAGTGCAGCGACAGGCGGAATAAGTTGCACGCTTTCCGCTGTGGGGTATTGTGCCCAATTGTATGCTTGGCAGCTCACTAATTACTCATTGGCAAGCAGTTCTCTGAATCATATGGCAGGGTGGGCACTGATTCGTCCTGTCCACTATCATCTAATGGGGTCGCAGGTTCTGGCGCCATATTTAAATGCCACCTGAACACACACATTCATTCTCTGCAGCCCAGTTGTGTTCACCACCAACCTTGAGAGCGCCGCCAGGCCAAAGAAGAGTCTAGCCTCTGAGGTTTAGCCATGATTCCTTGGAGGCGCTATTAAGAGGTGTCCGCCAACACCGGAGGTCCTTTACCGAGGTATGGTCCCAGTAGGTCCACAAACTGCATCTCACCGGCTTCGGAGGTGGTTGCATAGGAGGACTATGCCATGGGAAACTGCCAGTAAAATGATCTGCAGCGCAGGAAGATGAATGACCTCTGCAGAAGTATTTTGTTGCAATTTTGGGTGACCAGGGAGTAACAAAAATAATATTACTGAGCAGCACTTACATGCAGTGTGTCTGCCCATGCCCAGGGGAGAACTTTTACCCTCCCAACACGTGATTCCTTTTGTATCCGCTTCATTCACCTGACCACCTGATCTACTTCTTCCCCATTTACGTTGCAACACCCAGCAGTACTAAGGTGTAACAGTGTAAGAGAATTGTCACAAGGTGTAAACTATTTATAACATATAAAGTTGAACAGGGCTAACAACACACAACTATTTACATTGTGCAAAATACTGATTGGGCTGCTGCAGCTGGCACACAGCCCATTGCATCTCCTTACCCACACCCCCTTTTAAAAACAGAATCCATTTGTAGACTAGTTTATCACATGGTCCTTGAACCCTGTATTTAATTTACTCATGTACCATGAGCACGTGTTTGTGCCAGTTAGTTGTGCTTTAGATGCCCTCGGGTTGGGTTCCTCAGTGTGGATGGCATCAGGCAGTCTTGTGGTGTACCCAGTGGCTGCAGGGCTTTCTGAGTTGGACTCTGGAGGAGCATCCATTTCCACTGGTGTATGGGGTCTGGATTGCAGGCCAGTTGCATGGGTTACCGTGGTGGTTAGTGGTGCTGGTTCAAATGCCTGAAGTAAGTGACACCGGTTTTGTATGTAATGAGTGATGTGTTGGGTAGGCTGGGTCGATGTGGACTGCACTTGATGCAGTGTAGCGAGAGACAGACCTCCAACACTTGATAAGATGCAACACGATTTTATTTAACATCTAAACTATTGTACATGTTCAACTGTGGGTTGACACATTGCTGACTTGACTGGAGACCTGATACTAGCCTCACCAGACTTACTAGCTGCTACATGGTGTTTCCAGTGGCCAGCTCACTAACTGACTGTCTCAGAGGCTGGGTCCTGAGAGAGCGGGAAAACTGGTGCCCTCTGGCTTTATAGTGGTCGTGTCCTGTCTGGTGATTGGCTGCTCTGTTCTGTGTGCTTACTGGTCATCCCGTGTGTCAATCACTGCCTGTCTGCACTCTATTGTATAAATAGATGTATATTATGACATCTCTCCCCTTTTTTTGCTGTTGTTTTGTTCTGTATTGTGTGTGTTGAGATAATAAATATTAAGGTGCATGTGTGTGTGGATGTGTATATGTGCGTGACTAAATACAGAATGTGCTAAAATGACCTTATGTACACAGGAAGGTGTCGCTAGTGCAGATATAGGGCAGATTAAATGGTAACAACGATACTTACAGAGGTCAAAATGATACGGTAACACAGTTGCGCAAAAGTTCAGTCTATAAGTTTAGTCTCTGCGCCGTGCGACGAATTCTGGTTGACCGCCTCAAGGGTGGATCAGGGGCCACCTGCACTTGGATAGGCGGGACCGCTGCCAATGCGGTGGTTGCAGAGGTCGGCAGGATTGCTGGTCGATTGGTGGCCTCGTGGTAGGGAACGTTCGGAGGAAGCATTACGGGACATCATGGTTAGGTGGCGGGCGTGGAACTCTGCGCAGCGCCCGTCTGTTGCGTCGCAGGAAGGAGCCATCAGCCATGCGGACGAGGAACGATCTCGGGGCCACTTGCTTGACCACCACAGCTGTGGCGGACCCGCCGCCATCAGGCAACTGCACACGAACACGATCAGTTGGGACCAGCTTGGGGAGATCCGTGGCATGAGCGTCGTATGCTGATTTCTGTTGGGCCCGAGACTGCTGAATCTTTTGTATGACCGTGAGGTGGTCAAGGTCTGGAACATGGATGGCTTGAATCGTGGTTCGCAGAGTGCGATTCATGAGCATCTGTGCGGGAGACAACCCAGTGGACAGCGGGGATGCTCTGTCTGCCAGCAGTGCCAGGTGGAAGTCGGGACCTGAGTCTTCAGCCTTGCATAGTAATCTCTTGACGATATGGATCCCTTTTTCGGCCTTTCCGTTTGACTGCGGGGTAGTGGGGGCTGGAGGTTACGTGACAAAAGTTGTATCGGCGGGCAAAATCAGACCATTCCTGGTTGTAAAAACAGGGACCGTTGTCACTCATCACCGTGAGTGGTATCCCATGCCTGGCAAACATTTCTTTGCATGCTTTAATCACCGCCTTCGACGTGAGGTCGGACAGTTTCACCACTTCAGGGTAATTGGAGAAGTAGACGACCAGGAGGACAGAGTCACGCCCCTTGGTCTGGAAAAGGTCGACACCGACTTTGGACCATGGGGGCTCATGTTGCTGCAGAGTTTCTTTGGGTTGAGCTGGCTGAAATTTCTGACACGTGGGGCAGTTGAGGACCGTGTTGGCAATGGCCTGGCTGATGTCCGGCCAATAGACTGCCTCTCGAGCTCTGCGTCGACATTTCTCGATCCCCAGGTGACCCTCATGGAGTTGGCCGAGCACTATAGAACATAGAACATAGAACATTACAGCGCAGTACAGGCCCTTCGGCCCTCGATGTTGCGCCGACCTCAGAAACCACTCCAAAGCCCATCTACACTATTCCCTTATCGTCCATATGTCTATCCAATGGCCATTTGAATGCCCTTAGTGTTGGCGAGTCCACTACTATTGCAGGCAGGGCATTCCACGCCCTTACTACTCTGAGTAAAGAACCTACCTCTGACATCTGTCCTATATCTATCTCCCCTCATATTAAAGTTATGTTTTCATAGAATAGAATTTACAGTGCAGAAGGAGGCCATTCGGCCCATCGAGTCTGCACCGGCTCTTGGAAAGAGCACCCTATCCAACCGCACACCTCCACCCTATCCCCATAACCCAGTAACCCCACCCAACACTAAGGGCAATTTTGGACACTAAGGGCAATTTAGCGTGGCCAATCCACCTAACCTGCACATCTTTGGACTGTGGGAGGAAACCGGAGCACCCGGAGGAAACCCACGCACACACGGGGAGAACGTGCAGACTCTGCACAGACAGTGACCCAAGCCGGAATCGAACCTGGGACCCTGGAGCTGTGAAGCAATTGTGCTATCCACAATGCTACCGTCCCCTCATGCTAGACATCACCATCCGAGGAAAAAGGCTCTCACTGTCCACCCTATCTAATCCTCTTATCATCTTGTATCCCTCAATTAAATCACCTCTTAACCTTCTTCTCTCTATCGAAAACAGCCTCAAGTCCCTCAGCCTTCCCTCATAAGATCTTCCCTCCATACCAGGCAACATTATGGTAAATCTCCTCTGCACCGTTTCCAATGGTCGCATGCTCTGCGGAATCACAATCCTATCGAGCTTCATGAGGATGCCGTCCACCACCATCAGGTCGTCCTTAACGTTGTAAAACTGGGGACACTGTCCCTTCTGCCAGCTATTCGTGAGGTGCTGCATCACACGCTGTAGCAGAGGATCCTTGGCCGTTTCCTCACAAATTTGGATGACCCTCTCATCAGTGGCCGGAAGGTTGGAGGCACACAATTGCACCTGCGCATCGATTTGGCAGACGAAGTCCATTTGTTCACATGGTGTGGTGATAGACCTGGAATGGGAATCTGCAACAATGAGTTCTTTGCCTGGCGTGTAGACAAGTTCAAAGTCATAGTGGCGTAGCTTGAGAAGGATTTGTTGTAACCGAGGCGTCATGTCATTCAAATCCTTCTGGATTATGTGGACTAGTGGCCTGTGGTCCGTCTCAACCGTGAATTTTGGGAGGCCATACACATAGTCGTGAAATTTGTCGATTCCCGTTAGGAGGCCCAGGCATTCCTTCTCGATCTGAGCATATCGTTGCTCAGTGGCCGTCATGGCTCTGGAGGCATACGCAACTGGGCCCATGAGGAGGAGTCACCCCGTTGGAGGAGCACCGCCCCAATACCGTCCTGGCTCGTGTCAGTGGATATTTTGGTCTCTTTGGTAGGGTCGAAGAACGCCAGAACAGGGGCTGTGGTGAGTTTTTCCCTCAGCTCACGCCATTCCTTCTCATGAGCGGGCAGCCACTGGAATTCCGTCTACTTTTTGATGAGATGGCAGAGGGCTGTGGTGTGTGCCGCCATGTTGGGAATGAACTTCCCGAGGAAGTTGACCATCCCTAGAAAGCGGAGGACCGTCTTCTTGTCCTCTGGGGTCTTCATGGCGTTGATCGCCGAGACCTTGTCAGCATCTGGCCGCACGCCTTGCTGCGAGATGTGGTCACCAAGGCATTTGATTTCTGATTGACCGAACGAGCACTTGGCTCTTGAGTCGGAGGCCATGCTCATGGATTCTGTGAAATACCTGCTTGAGGCGATCGATGTGTTCTTGAGGAGTTGTGGACCAGATTATGACATCATCAACCTACACGTGCACCCCCTCGATACCCTCCATCATCTGTTCCAGGATGCGGTGAAATACCTCTGAGGCAGAGATGATGCCAAAAGGCATCCGGTTGTAGCAGTAGCAACCGAACGGGGTATTGAATGTGCACAGCTTGCGACTGGATGCATCCAGCTGTATTTGCCAGAACGCCTTGGAGGCATCTAGCTTCGTAAAGAGTTTGGCATTAGCCATCTCGCTGGTCAACTCCTCTCGTTTTGGTATCGGGTAATGTTCCCTCATGATGTTGCGGTTTAAATCCTTGGGGTCGATGCAGATTCAAAGCTCCCCTGACGGCTTCTTGACGCAGACCATGGAGCTGACCCAGTCCGTGGGTTCTGTGACCTTTGATATGATGCCCTGGTCCTGGAGGTCCTGTAACTGCTATTTGAGGCAGTCCTTGAGGGGTGCCGGCACCCGACGTGGTGCGTGGATCACAGGGGTGGCGTTTGGTTTGAGCAGGATTTTGTATCGGTATGGGAGTGTACCCAGTCCGTCGAACACGCTGTGGTATTGTGTGATGATGTCATCAATTTCAGCCTGGAAGTTCTCATCAGGTGAGGCCGTCGTTGCCTGTGAGGATGACATGGTGTGGACTCGCTGAACCAAGTTCAGGGGTTTGCAGGCCCGAGCACCAAGCAGGGATGCTCTGTCACGTCCCACGATCTCAAATCGCAGTGTCGCATTAAATGACTTATTGGAAACTCCGAGTTGGCATGAGCCACTGGCAGCTATGGTATTGCCATTGAAGTCAAGGAGCTGGCAGGCGGGAAGAATGCTTGGTCTGACGCGGATGGTGTCGAGATCGGATTTGGAGATGAGGTTCGCCGATGCGCCGGTGTCCAGTTTCAACCTTGTTGCGAGCCTTGTTGACTGTGAGGACAGCACACCACTCGTCGTCGGGATCCACGCTGAGAATCGGGAGGTGCTTCGCTGTCTTGGAGAAAGGCAGCGCATGCTTCGTCCTGATGCCCACCCGATATGGAGATTTGAGGCACGCAGCATCAGGATCTGTTGGGCTGTCGGGGTCAGAGTCTGGCATGGCACACTGTATTGAATGGACGCTCCTGCGCTGCAGCTCGGATCGCTGGTTGCTGGGCAGTGAAGCAGATCTGCAAAGGGCTGCGTCGTGGCCAAGCTTGCCACACTGTAGATACCGTCGTGATTTTGCCGGACATTGCCACTTTAAATGGGCGGAGCCACAATTCGGACACGTCATGACTCCAACGTCAGTGCGTTCCATGCGCCATCGCACACGCGCAGTGCGGTCGAACGACGGATGCACCTGCGCAGTCTGGTCGTCGGTCTCGCCGTCCCCTCGGTCGTGGTGCGCATGCGCAAGGGCCCGGGAAAAGCGCGCGGAATGGCCACTCCCGTCAATACTTAGGCCCTGCATTTGTGCGATGGCCTGCACCCGTTGAGGCACGATCAATTTGGCTGGAGACAAAGTTGAATTCAAACTGAGGCTTTATTTGTATCTGAAGTGTGGCCTCCTACAGCAGCTGACGAAATAGCTGCTAGCTGAAGGCCACGCATATTTATAACCCGGCTCCTGGGCGGAGCTAGCATGCAGGGGTCCAGGTGAACCTGTAGTGCAGGTTCTACCGTACAACCCTTAATATAGGAACACAGTGGTTTACCACATTCACCCCCTGGTAAAATTGAGTCCGGCGGGGGTGGTAGATAACTATATACAATTCGCAATCTTTAATATTTACAGAATAGTAAACAAAAAATGTCTCTGTTCATTCGGTGGGCCAGTCAGAGATTCTGCCGGTCCGGCGCCTTGATCGTCCTCTGGGATCGACGAAGTGGAGCTGGCGATGTTGGTGCTGTTATGGTCGAAGTTGACTCCGGGAGTATGCCGCAATCCTATTCATCAACGGGGGTGGGCAGGGGAGGACGGACGGTCCTAGGGGGGGTGATGGGGGTGGCGGGGGAGGGGAGGGTGTGGGGGCGGAACCTGCTGGTGCCAGGTCCCTGAGGGGGACGGTATCCTGGCGGCCGTCGGGGAATGCCACGTAGGCGTACTGTGGGTTTGTGGAGCCGCACGTGTTTACGGAGAAGTACAGCTCCCGGAGCTGTGAGCCATTTTTGATCTTGCCCCGCTGCGTGTTGTTGAACATGAAGGCTACCGACCGTTGGTCAGTGAGGAGAGTGAATCTCCTGCCGGCCAGGTAATGCCTCCAATGTCGCACAGCCTCAACGATAGCCTGGGCCTCTTTTTCGACGGATGAGTGCCGAATGTCGGAGGAATGGAGGGTGCGGGAAAAGAATGCCACGGGCCTGCCTGCCTGGTTGAGGGTGGCGGCAAGGGCGACGTCCCATGCGTCGCTTTCTACTTGGGAAGGAAGTGTTTCGTCTACAGCGTGCATTGTGGCCTTGGCAATATCAGCTCTGATCCGGGCGAGGGCCTGTTGGGCCTCTGCCGTCAGGGGGAAATGAGTGGACTGTATGAGTTGGCGGGCCTTGTCCGCATAGTTTGGGACCCACTGAGCGTAATACGAGAAAAACCCCAGGCAGCGTTTGAGGGCCTTGGGGCAGTGGGGGAGGGGAAGCTGCATGAGGGGGCGCATGCGGTTGGGATCGGGCCCCAGAACTCTGTTCTGGACCACGTAGCCGAGGATGGCTAAGTGGTTTGTACGGAACACACATTTCTCCTTGTTGTACGTGAGGTTGAGGAGAGTGGCGGTGCAGAGAAATTTAGCGAGGTTGGCGTCGTGGTCTTGCTGATCATGGCCACAGATGGTCACATTGTCTAGGTACGGAAACGTGGCCCACAAGCCGTACTGGTCGACCATTCGGTCCATCTCTCTTTGGAAGACCGAAACCCCATTGGTGACGCCGAAGGGGACCCTAAGGAAGTGATATAGCCGGCCGTCTGCCTCGAAGGCGGTGTATGGCCGGTCCGATTTTCGGATGGGGAGCTGGTGGTAAGCGGATTTCAGGTCCACTGTTGAGAAGACCCGGTACTATGCAATCTGGTTAACCATGTCAGATATGCGTGGGAGGGGGTACGCGTCGAGCTGCGTGTACCTGTTGAGGGTCTGGCTGTAGTCCACGACAATTCGATTTTTCTCCCCAGACTTAACCACTTGAGCTCTCCAGGGGCTGTTGCCGGCCTCAATGACTGCCTCCCGAAGCGACCGCTGGACATCGGACCTGATGAAGGCCTTATCCTGGTGCTGTACCGTCTGCTCCTGGTGGCGACGGGTTTGCAGTCTGGAGTTAGATTGGCAAAGAGGGAAGGAGGATCGACCTTTAGGGTCGCGAGGTCGCACACAGTGATGGGTGGTAAGGGTCCGCCGAATTTAAGGGTCAGGCTCTGGAGGTTGCACTGAAAATCCAGGCCAAGGATAAGTGCCGCAGAGGTTAGGGAGGATGTAGAGGCGAAAACCGTGGAACTCTACTCCTTGGACTGTGAGCGTGACCGTGCAGTAGCCCCAGATCGCTACGCGATGGGATCCGGAGGCCAGGGAGATACTTTGATTGGTAGGGTGTACCTTAAGGGAGCAGCGCCTCACCGTATTTGGATGTACAAAACTCTGGAGTCCAGTAGGCAGGAGGTCACGTGGCCGTTGACTTTCACGCTGGTTGATGCGTTGGTCAGAGTGTGTGGTCTGGACTGGTCGATTACCATGGATGCGAGTCGTGGTTGATTGTCGGGTAGTGAGGCGGCCGCTGCGTTGGGGTCCTGAAACGCCGTTGGTCTCTGTGTGCTGCGGGGTGGACAAGATGGCGGCGCCCAGTGGTCCTGGGGGTCACAAAATGGCGGCACCCATGGAACGCACGTTGCGGGGTTGGAGCAAGATGGCGGCACCCATGAAACGCACGTGTTGTGCGGGGGAGAAGATGGCGGCGCCCATTGCTCGCACATGGCCTGGGGAGGGGGGGAGGATAGCGGCGCCCATTGTCCGTGACCGGGTTGGTAGGGGTGGCCGCTGCCGCTGAGCGGGCCTGGTGCGGGGGAGAAGATGGCGGCGCCCATTGCTCGCACATGGCCTGGGGAGGAGGGGAGGATAGCAGCGCCCATTGTCCGTGACCGCGGGGGGTGGGGGCGACCACTGCCGCTGAGCGGGCCTGGTACACCGCTGCGTAGTGGCCCTTCTTCCCGCAGGCCTTACAAAGGGCAGCGCAAGCCGGGCAGCGTTGGCGGGGGTGTCTTTGTTGGCCGCAAAAAATAGCATCAGGGCCCCCCGGAGATTACTGGCTGGTGCGTAGCGCAGGCGTACTGGGTGGGTAGCGCCCCTGCTGTGGCGGCTGCCTGTGGGGCCCATGAAGCGTAGGAGGAGTGGGCCGCGCAGTTGGGGATGTAGGACTGTACATTGTGCAGGGTGACCGTCATGGAAAAAGCTAGTGTTTTAGTCTCCGCGAGGTCGCGCGTGGCCCCTTCTAGGAGCCGCTGCCTGATAACATCGGACCCAATCCCAGTTACAAAAGCGTCCCTCATAAGGAGATCTGAGTGCTCCTTAGCTGTAACGTCCTGGCAGTCACAGTCCCGAACTAGTGGGATCAGGGCCCACCAGATGTCCTCGATTGACTCACCAGGTAGTTGAGTACGCGTTGCGAGTGCGTGTCTGGCGAAGAGCGTGTTCGTCTTCTGTTCATAAGTCTCTTTGAGTCGAGTCATAGCGTCAGCGTAATTGGGCACATCCTGGATCAGTGGGAAGATTGTAGAGTTGAGTCTGGAGTACAAGATTTGAATCGTCTGAGCCTCTGGAACAGGGGTCGGCGCCGCGTTGATATACGCTTCAAAACAAGCTAGCCAGTGCTGCAAGTCCTTTCTGGCGTCGCTTGCGTGTGGATCCAGCTGCAGGCGGTCTGGTTTAATCCGGAGATCCATCTTCTGAATCAGATACTAATTGAGGCACGATCAATTTGGCTGGAGACGAAGTTGAATTCAAACTGAGGCTTTATTAGTATCTGAAGTGTGGCCTTCCTACAGCAGCTGACGAAATGGCTGCTAGCTGAAGGCCACGCATATTTATAACCCGGCTCCTGGGCGGAGCTGGCATGCAGGGATCCAGGTGAACCTGTAGTGCAGGTTCTACCGTACAACCCTTAATATAGGAACACAGTGGTTTACCACACCCGTTCCGCTTCGTGGGGGGTTAGCTTTGCTGTTTCTGTTGCCCTGATGTGGGAGTACCGATTGTTAGCATGTTCGTGGAGAACGCACGTTTCGATGGCGATGGTGAGGGTGAGCTGCTTGACTTTCAGGAGCTGCTGGAGAAGGGAATCAGAGTGGACCCCGAAAAGGATCTGATCCCGGATCATGGAATCAGTGGTCGAGTCATAGTTATATGACTGCGCGAGAATGCGGAGATGGGTCAGAAAGGATTGAAAAGGTTCATCCTTACCCTGAGGCCTCTGCTGGAAAATGTACCGTTCAAAGCTCTCATTCACCTCAATGTCGCAGTGGCTGTCGAACTTCAGTAGGACTGTTTTAAATTTTGTCTTGTCTTCGCCTTCAGCGAATGTAAGGGAGTTGTAGATGTGGATGGCATGGTCCCCGGCTGTGGAGAGGAATAGTGCGATCTTCCTGGCGTCTGATGCGGCCTCGAGGTCGGTGGCTTCTAAATAGAGTTGGAACTTTTGTTTGAAGATCTTCCACTTTGCACCGAGGCTGCCGGCGATGCGGAGCTGCGGAGGAGGGCGGAGGTTTTCCATGTCACCGGATGGCTGTTTTCTGATCAATGCTGATTCACTCAAGGTAGGTCCGTCTGTTTGCTGGCCAACGTTGATTCACTCAAGGTAGGTCCGTTAGTTTTCAGCATCACTCACTGGTACCATGATGTGTTGGGTAGGCTGGGTCAATGTGGACTGCACTTGATGCAGTGTAGTGGGAGACAGACCTCCAACACTTGATAAGATGCAACACAATTTTATTTAACATCTAAACTATTATACATGTTCAACTGTGGGTTGACACTATGCTGACTTGACTGGAGACCTGATACTAGCCTAACCAGACTTACTAGCTACCACATGGTTTTTGCACTGGCCAGCTCACTAACTCTGACTGTCTCAGAGGCCGGGTCCCGAGAGAGCGGGAAAACTGGTGCCCTCTGGCTTTATAGTGGTCGTGTCCTGTCTGGTGATTGTCTGCTCTGTTCTGTGTGCTTACTGGTCATCCTGTGTGTCAATCACTGCCTGTCTGCAGTCCATTGTATACATAGATGTATATTATGACAATGAGTACTGTCTGAGGCAACCACATAGCTGTTTGGCTGTGGTGCACGGCTGTGTACCACCAGCATTTCGTTGAGGCCGCATGTGGTCTGAACCCTAGCCATTTGGCAAGGTTTTAAAGGACAGAGAGTGCAGGCATTTCGATTGTAGCACCTCCTTCCCCTTCATCACGCTTGATGAGGGCACAACTCACGTTGGTTTTGACTTTTGGTTGCAAGGGAACGTTGGCAGCGGGCATCATGGTCCTGGTGCACCTGGAGAATATTCGCGAGTGCAGAACCTTCCTCAGTACATTTCGCAAACTGAGATGTGCAGCATAGAAATCTGTGTGGTCTTGGGCACATTTCTCAAGTCGGTGCTCAGTTGAGTGTACCTGTTATTCTGCCAGGCCATTTGACCGTGGGTACAGGGAACATAGAACATAGAACAGTACAGCACAGAACAGAAGTACTTATAATATGCTCAAAGTCCCATGTGTGTGCAAAGTCCTTCAACTCTCATTTCTGGAGCCTGATGCTACAGAGTGTGTATGTCTGGACCAAGGTCTATTAGCCTCACTGCTGACCCAAAGACCCAAGAGCAGCTTTACCCTTTGGTCAATGACATGAAACAGGAAGCTGCTCTGTGTGCAACGGAGGGTTACTACACCTTCCGCGTGTATAGTTTGTCCGCCATATGCCAAGAGGTCCACCTGTGTGTTAGGATCAGGGGCAGGAAATGGGTTGACTTCCCATAATAACTGCCGGGGCAGGATATTGCATTTTGCTCCCGTATGGATCTTTACTTTTAGTTTTGCATTGCTGCAGGCAATGTTTAACATGGTGAAACTCTCATCCTTCTCCATAATGATATTGATACTCTCACAGTAAAGTGTTTTTGGAGGCTCAGTGCCTTGGGTACTCTGATCGAGCTCCAATTCATTTAACCTGTTTGTGCTCCGAACCATGGATAACTGTCCTGCTGCAGTGTGGCTGGGGCAAGTCAGATTGCTGTGGCTTGTGTTGTGTTATGTACTCTATGATAACACAGGTTGCAACTCGATGCAGCCTTGACCAAAAGATAATCCAGACGTTGAAGTAAGTTCAATGTGATTTATTGAACCATTAGCACAGTTCTCTATGAGTTTGACTCTCCTGCTAATCTTGCTATAGTAACTCAGTCTAATTAACCAGTCTGCTCTAAGCCACGTGGTGGGTGTGATGCTTCTGATCTGACCCTGTCCTACTCTCTAAGTGTCGCCTGTGGAAAGAGACAGAGCATGTGTGCCCTATCCTTATATATGGGTTGTGTAATGCCCCCTTGTGGTAGTGTCACCTCTGGGTGTCTTGTCTGCCCATTGGTTGTGTCCTATTATATGTGTTCATTAGCTGTATGTCTGCATGTCATGACGTCTCTGGTGCTCCCTCTAGTGTTTACTTAGTCGTAGTGTATTTACATTAACCTCTTGTTTATTTACAGTGATGCATATCACCACAACTTGACCTCAATATTTTGCCACACTTGTTGCAGCGCTTTGCTAAACGCCAGACATTCAGTTGTGTTCTGTGAGTAATGGGCACCGCAGCTGGAACAGGGCATGCCACGTACCGTGAAAACCTTTGTTCCCCACTTTAACTCTTTGCTGCTTCTTTCTGACTGTTCGCTCAGCATACAGATGCTGATGCCAGATTCCAGCATTAAATCTTTCTCGCAAAACTGCTGCTTGGGGACAATATCACTGTAGACCCCACACACAATGTAATATCTCACCAACTAGCCAGTGAAGGCACATTTCTCTACTAGAATTTTTAGAGTCGCGGTGAACAACTGAACAGATTCATCCCATTTTTGTGTGGTAGTATTTAAAGCGTGTCCAACCAATATAATGTTCTTTACTGGCATGCATGTGTGCTGGAAACTTTTTATCAATATCTTGAAATCCCCTTTTTCTTCCTCTGTTTGATAACCAAAAGTTTCAAATTTCTTGGCACTTGGGGCTCACTAGATTTAAGGGAGTTTAACCCTGGACCTTCTTGGTTTATTTGTTTGGCCGGCAACATAGTAGATAGGCTGCTCTTTTTCGAATTTCATCCAGTTGTCTGCAAAGTTTCATTAGACATGAGAAGGTCAATGTGGTGAAGTCTCTGTTCCATTCTGTGAATAGGTGACCAGGGTCAAAGAACAATAAAAGTTTATTGATAATATTGAGTAGCTCTTACATGCTGTGTGTCTGCCTGGGCCCAGGGGAGAACACATGCGCTCCTGACACATGACCCCTTTTGTACCTGCGGCATCCCTGCTGTGGCCATTGCGCATCAATTCCCACAATCAGGTACGCCGCAATGGATGGCTCCGCGACCCTCCCGACACCCGCCCATGTACCACGCATGGGTCGCAACCCCGATTTTGGAAATGACTACTTTAGGCCTTACAACACACCACGGAGTTATGTGTGCTCCTGTGTCTTACAAGTTATGTTGTTGAACCAACACTGAGCTGCCTTCATAGTTTGTGTGAATGCACAGCTCCTGCAGTCATTATGGCTTCCACAACCACGTGTGTATCTCTGTGGCCACACAAAGGGAGCAAATCTCCGGCCAGGTTAGGCTCTCGATTGAGCACAACACGGCCGGAGAATACAGGGAAAGCCCCCCAGCGAGCCTTCCGACAGCCTCCGTGCCTCCCGGGATTCTCTCATGCTTTGTGAGACTACTCGCTAAACCTACTTACGACATATCTGCATGGGATCCAACGGCCTCCTTCGATTCACCGGCCTCCCAGGGTGGCTGCAGCTGGATGCCGATCAGTGCTGGTCCACACAAACGTGAACCAGGTGGAACGGCACCCGCAGGGCTTCATGGGTCATCGGAGACCTCTGCGTGGTCAGAAGAAATGCAGGGTGGCTCCCTTGCCCTCTCCCTGGAATGCTGGCAGCTTGGCACTGCCCAGCTTGGCACTCCCAAGGTGATCAAATGGCACTACCAAGCCAGCAGGAGCACTGCCAGGGTGCCAGGGTGGCAGTGCTAAGGTGCCTGAGTGTCGGGGTGCACTGCCAAGGGTTAGAGGGCAAAGGGGTCCATACCCCTGAAATGAGGGTGGAGGAAGGGGGTTGAACGGTGGGAGTGTGCAGGGCAGGTAAGTAGCGGCCTCTGGGAAGTTGGGGTGTGATGCGTGTGGGTCCTGGAAGGGACGGGTGCTGTAAGGGCGTCCTGAACAGGGGGGACCCCATAGTTGGGTGTCCTCACTTGGGGGGTGTGGGATAGTGCCCATGTGTGTGGGGGGGTGACATTGCCCATGGATGGGGAATGTGGGGGATCCACAAGCTCACAGAGATCAGGGCACCCTTTCACAATGGCAGCCCGAGCTCTAAGTCCAGCTCCCCAGTGCTAAAAGAATTCTAAGTGTGGCCTAAACCGGTGAGAAACTCACCAGGGCCCAGAAAAGTGACTAAGTGTCATTGAATATTACTGATCCTTCACTGTCCCTGGGTCAAAACCCTGGAACTCCCTCACTAATAGCACATGGGTCTACCTACACCACATGGACCGCAGACATTTGTGAAGCTGCTTCACGAGGACTTTCACAAGGGTAATCAAGGGAAATCAAGGGATGACCACAAATGCTGGCCTTATCAGTGACACTCACGTCCCATGAACAAATGAAAGAAAAACACTTAGAGACATCCGTGCTATTTCAGGCTCACCCTTGCCAACTGGCCGGAATGGGGGGGGGGGGTCAAATTCGGGACCATGGTTCATGAATTAATGCTGTCACAGACAATTTCTGTCGGTCTCCTATCATTTTGACAAAGAATCAGGTTTGAAGCGTGAGATGTCTTCCAAACGGCTGTGATTTCATGTAACCATTAGATGAGTAGAAGGATATATAGGAATTCCAATGTTACTAAATTATACACTTTCATTGCTCCAAGAATTTGCTTTTTTTTTAAACCTCAAAACTATGCCTAATTCTATCTTCCAGCTGTTTTCAGCACTTATCGTCTCACTTGGATAGGTCAAAGTTTCATTATAGATCATTACTTCATCTGTCTGTTATTTAAATCCATGTGCTTGTGATCACTGACTCGGTGTATTGCTGCTGTTCACTCCATTTACCAGCAATTTTAAGGGGTTTCCTCACACTGATTAAGTTATCTCCCGAGTTGGTCATTAAATGTCCCCCCTTCCACCAGATTAATGAATCCTCTGTAATGAGCACAAGTTGAGATGAAATACTGAGCTGGATTCTCCTGTTCCCCAGCCCTGTGTTTCTCGGCAGCGCATCATTCACTGGCAACGGAACTCTGTCTTCCCGTTGCTTGTCAATGGGATTTCCCATTGAAGCCACCCCATGCCGCCGGGAATCTCGCAGGCGGGGTGTGCTGCTCTCCGCAATGTCCGGACAATTCTGGCCACTATCCTCAAATAATCCCCTGACTCCACTGTTGCTCAAGTCAAAAGTTTTATTGACTGAAAGTAACATTAAGTTTCACAAAGAATGTATTTTTTCTGTGAGTCAACATTTTTCCAAAGTCTTACTGAGCAGTAAATTGTTGGTTTTGCAAATATCTCTAAATGACACAGACATTTTGTTGCTTACTCACCCCACTGGAATATGTCGGCAGTCCAAAACTAGCGATCACCCATTAGACATAAAATGCTTCCAAGCTGCAGAACTGAGAACCATGGGCTGAGAAACAGTAGCTCGAACAACTCATGGAATTCAGTTCTCACAGCTGGGGGCAACTTGCATCAGTCTGAAGGCCTTCCCTTAAAAAAAGCCATATCTCGTGAAGTGTGTTGTTGAATGGTACTACACGATGCCTTGACTTCCATTGTCACTTTCAAGATAACAGCAAAACCTTTAAATCAAAGCAAGAGAAAATGGGTTAAAGGGACAATGGGATTGATTTACTCGCATTCATTTTGCAAGGTCAGTTTGTTAGTAGGCTTCCTGTGAGCACCTTACATAAATAGAGGTAAATACAAGGAGCTGCTGCTGATTGTGGGAGCAGGATGTTTGCTGCAACATCCATCCTGAAAGTCAGCCTGCTTTCACTTAGAGGAGGTGCATTAAGTGACTACACCTGTGGAAACCTATCTCTACCTCAATCACTGAGGGATATGACTGTACCATTGGAAGATGATTCTGCAACTTGTGCAGCGAAGGACGATTTTCCTCTTTGGCACTTGCTTATTTGAACAGCTGTTCAGAATTCCTGAACAGAGATGGCTCAGTGATTGAACACAATCTCCCATGTTCAGGAAAATGCTATAGAAGTTTGGAGACTTCATACGACTGCAAAGCTAAAGGGCACGATCCAATGGCCATGCTGTGTCTGAAAAGCAGCTCCCTGCAGTGCAGAGTGGACGGTGACAGCTGGGAGATCCCGCTCCCGGGATCTACCCTGCTCTCAACATATCGCAAGATTCAACACAATCTCGCGAGATGTTGCGATCTGATCCTGCCCACAATGGACGGGATCACTTTCTAGCAAATCTACATATTACAGTGAGGCAGTAAGCTTCACTCTAAATGTGCAGATTCCCGAGGTACCTGAGGCTTTGGGATTTAACCCCTTCGCCTCAGAGATCTCGGGCGAGCGCCGTTCAGCACTGGTCCCCACAAATAGGGACCAGACAGAACAGCACTCATGGGGGTTTCCCAGATGATTGGAGGCCCCCAGCTGTATGCCCTTTGGGTAGAGCAGTGCCCTGTCACTGCTGCTGCCACCTGGGTATGCTGGCAGTGCCAGCATGGCACAGGCACTGCCAGGTTGGCACTGCCAAGGTGCCATGTTGGAATTTTGTTGCATGCACGATCAGGTCGGGGTTGCTCGGCATGGGTGTTGGGGGAGATTGCGGGGGGGGGGGCACCCTTGCATAGTGTGGTTGGAGTGGTGGCCGGGGATTGTTTGGGGGGCCTCGGAGATTGGGACGCCATTTTTAAGTGGCGTCCCGATCTTTCGCTACAATGGGGAGTTCTGGCGTTCGGAGCTCTCCACATTAGGAAACGGGGCCTCAGCCATGCACTCCCCATTCAGGCCCCTTATTCAACACGAGTCACGTTGAATAGCCATGTGTTTCTCGGCACTGCGAGTGCCGGAAAACAAGCAACTAAGCGCTCACTAGGGGACTTTGTTCCCTTTTGGGAGAATAGCTCCCATTGTGTCCAAAGCAGTGATGGGCAACCTAGGGTACTGAGTGGGCCATATGAATGACCCCCCTTCACCTTGTGTATCACAAGATTGAATTCAGGCTTGTTCACTAACCATGACCCCATGAATAAGATTAAATATATTGGTTACATGCTGAATATTTCATAAGTTATAGAAAATGGTTAATCTTTATATATTAATAGAACTACCATCAACTTCAAATAGTAAAAACAAAATAAACATTTACACGTTTGACACAGAGCGAGTGCATGGCTCACACAGTCAATATTGTGAGATGTGGATCACTTCAGTCATACAGGTAGGAACAAAAACTATGCAGACGGTAATCAGCGGAATGTGGTAACCCTGCGTACGGGCAACAGTAAACAAAATGTCTGGTGGGCCACACTCACAACTCAGATGGCCCACATGAAGCCCTGGGCTGCTTGTTGCTCACCATGGTCTAAAGCAAAGCTTTTGTTGGTTCAAATTCATATCATAAAGCAATATTTGGACAGTTTTACATGTACATGTATGCTACTACATTAGAACAGTCATTACACTTTAAAAAAATACTGACCTGTCTTTAAAACTCTTTAGGTCATCCTGAGGTCAAGAATAAAAACATGCGAAATAGGAAGAGGTAGGCCATTCAGCCCCTCGAAGCTGCTCCAATGTTCGAGAAGATCATGGCAGATCTGTTTCTGTTCCCATCTACCCCCCATATCCTTTGATTCCCTTGCCTAACAAGAATCTATCCACTTTAAAAATATTCAATGACCCCGCCTCTACCGTCCGCTGAGAATTCCAAATGCGCAAAACCCTCTGAGAGAAATAATGGGCCCGTTCCAGATCACGCCCAAATATGGGGAACATATCATTGACCCCAATTTACATCAATTTCCATTTAATTAGCGAGATTGAATTTGAATATAACGCCCTCCCGGGAATTAACCGAGTCCACAGTGAGAAATCACGCAGGTGTCATATAGTACTCCCTTTAAAAACATTGGCGCATTGGCTGTTGAGGGGAACTGAGTAGCCATTTCCATTTTACGGAGTTGCTGCCCCAGTGCTCGGTGGGGGGGTGGGGGGGGGGTGGCGGGTTGGGCTTGGGCGGGGTTGCCCCTTGGCCAGGGTGATGAGGGGCTTTGCGACTGTGAGACCTTCAAGCCATCTTTAAATATGCGGGCGGTAGAGGCAGGGGTCATTTACTATTTTTAAAGTGGATAGATTCTTGTCAGGCAAGGGAATCAAAGGATATGGGGGGTAGATGGAAACAGAAACAGATCTGCCATGATCTTCTCGAACATTGGAGCAGGTTGGCGGGGCTGAATGGCCTACTTCGGTTCCTATTTTGCATGTTTGTATTCTTGACCTCAGGATGCCCAAAAGAGTTTTAAAGACAATTCTGTATTTTTTAAAAGTGTAATGACTATTCTAATGTAGTAGCATACATGTACATGTAAAACTGTCCAAATATTGCTTTACATGATGTGTCAGTGAAGAGGCAGTTGAAAGTGTACTCTACAATATGAATTTGAACCAACAAAAGCTTTGCTTTAGACCATGGAGACCCATAACAGGGGCAAGCTGCAGCTTCAACCTGTCTTTCCCACCAAGCTACCAAACACTGCCTGGACAGAGCATTGCTCTTGGTTATATGCTGATAGTCACTTTAACTCCCTTTGACGGTGAACTGCTTCGAGCTTAACATCTGAAAACTATTGCTAATAAGGAATTGGTCTTGTTAGTTATGAGAGCACGTCACAGCTGAAGGTTGTGTTTGCTGCTTGCTCCTGCTGGTGGTTGCAAATGTCTGGAGGCTCCTGTTGCTCTTTCCTTCCTGTAAGAAGGACAATTTTTGTTAAGAGACTTAAGTTCTGGGTCACTGGGCTCAGGGGGGCGTATGAGTCAGAAGGCAATCCGGTTTGAAGCAAGAAGACTCTGCAGGACCTGGTGCGCGATATCGCTCCAAATGGGCCTCCTGCTAACTCCGTTGAAGAAATGCTTTCGCAGATTGCTGATGCTTTTGTTGCTGGTGTGGTGAGTGCTGCACGTAACTGGCACGTCACCATGGGTTAAACATGCTGGAAGTCAAGGATGTTCTACTGCGTCTCCAGTGGAATATGTGGATGCCAGGCTTTGGTTACGGTGAAATTGGGCCATGTGGGAGGGCCTGCACAGCTGGAGCTCCTGGATGGAGAGTGACATTGATACGTGGAACAAGTCATACATCGATGGACAAATCATTTCTCTGACATTCTGGACATTTTAACACATTCTCAGGCTGATCCTCCATTTCTGTTGAGGAACCTACGAGGAGTGATACCGTGTTTGGGTTTTTTTTGTGAGAATTAGCTGATATAGCTTTATATTGGTCCATATGTACCATATATGGACCAGTGACGTTTCCTTGTTTAATGATTTGTGTGAAGTGTGGAATGCTACATAGTTGATTTTCAAATCTTTGTTACTGTTGGCCGTTTAATAAACAAAATATTCTCAAGTAGTTTATCGTGGGTACAAATGTTGGGCTGGATTCTCCGCACCCCGACGCCGAAATCGCGTCCGGTGCCAGGGTGAAGAATCCAGTTTCACGCATGGAACCGGGACTGGCGCCGATTCCGCGATTCCCTGCCCCCTGAAAAGTGGCATATGTGGGGAGTACATCGCGCCGCGTATCCCCCACCTGAGGCCATTGCTTGAGGCCCACCCTGCTATTCGCTGTCCCCGACTGGCCAAAGTCCCGATGGCGTATTTCTAATATGGTCCCAGCCATTCGGGAAAATCGGAGCGTAGGGGGGCCCCATACAGGACTGTGCCTTTATTGTGTGGGCGGCCCGGGTCAGGCACGCAGCCAATCGGGGGCACTATTTCTGCGGTCCAGCTCTGCAGTCTGTGTCCGCCATGGAACACGACGTGGCCACTGGAGGCCGCTGCCATGCGCATGCGCGGCCTCTGACCCTTAAGTGTGGGGAGTCGTATCTGCAGCTGGAGATGCGAGCTTCACGATGGCTCCCTGCTAGCCCCCTGCAGGGCTGTGAACCTGTGGCCTTTTGATGCCAGTTTTTCTGGTGTAAAAGAGCAGTTTTCACGACGGAGTGGGGACATATTCCCTGAAGCGGCGAATCCAGCCCGTCATGTCTCAGATGATGATTATTGCATCGCATTTCAAACAAACTTTGAAGCCTGAACAGTTTGCCTGAACTTTAGAAGCGTCAGCGCCATAGAGGCAGCAGCCAACAATCAAACACTCAAGAGCTGGGCTTCAGCACTGGGGATATCACATTCTCCCAGTGTCTGCGTGGGTTTCCTCCGGGTGCTCCGGTTTCCTCCCATAAGTGCCGAAGACGTGCTTGTTAGGTGAATTAGACATTCTGAATTCTCTCTCAGTGTACCCGAGCAGGCGCCATTGTGTGGTGACTAGAGGATTTTCACATTGCAGTCATTAACTTCTTTGCTGTGTTAATGTAAGCCTACTTTTGACACTAATAAAGATTATTATATCCTTGTGACCAAAGCGTGACTGTGTGGATCATGAGAAGACACCTGAGTACGGTCCCGCTAATGTTCCCAGCAGATGTCTGGGGTCTAGGAGCTCCTGCTATGGCCAGGGTGAGTGTGCAGAGCGAAACTTTCCAGCATGACTGGCTCATTGAATGGACTCTGAGAGAAGGTGGGACACGTAAGGGTGGGGAAGGCTTGAGGGATTTGAGGGTCTTGGGGCGGAATCCCTAACTAATTATCGGTCTGTCTCATTCTCCAATTCCTTACAGATACGAAAATGGATGGTGGTGTTGATCCCGCAGAGGATTCCCTCACTGTGCTGTGGCAGTTAGGGGGCCAGCCGCCGGAGAAGGCATCAACGTCAACACAGGCTGGAGGTGTCACTACATTATCAGGCACATGCTGAAGACCTGGCTTCCCATCAGGCCGAGGAGGAACCCAGCAACGGCCCAAGGAGTACAGGCGCCGTTGGTCTTTCGAGCAGCTGATGGACAGCACGTGCCACATCCATGCAGACTTGGCAGCCCATGGAGGAGGCGGACACCTGCTTCAAGTGGCTATGAAGGTCACCATAGCCCTGAACTTCTATGCCACCAGTTCACTCCAGGGTGTATGCGGGGACCTGTGTAATATTTCACAAGCTACAGCCCACAAGTGCATCCATGAGGTCATGGATGCCCTGTATGCCCAGGCAGCAGAATTGATCAACTTTGAGCTGTACCAGGACAACCAAGATGCCCGGGCTGCAGGATTCTTCATCATTGCTGGGATGCCCCAGGTCCAGGGAGTAATTGATGGCACGCATGTTGCTTTGCCAGAATGGGGCAACAGGGAGTGCCTTTCATTAACAGGAAGGGGTTCCACTCCCTGAATGTTCAACTCATGTGCGGCCACCAACTCCAGATTATGTACATTTGTGCTTCCCAGGGGCCCCTAAGGTGATGGACCTGTATTGGCACTGTCAGCTGGTCAATATGAAAGGTAGGAGAGTGATGATAACCCGCTGTGAGGTTAGCTCTGGTGCTCCCCAATTTATGCTAAAGTCTGACTCCTGGCTTTATGCTGACAGGACGCTCACACCCATCCTCAGATTAGAGTCTGCATCGGGGGCATTTGATCTTGCACAACTATGCCCGGAGAGCGCCGGGTTGGGGAAGCGGAGTTCAACACAGGATTGGGACTGCCAGGCCCGCTGCGAAGATTAACATGACAGTGGCTTCACTTGTATCAGGTGTAACTTGCTTTAATAGTGAACATCTGACATTTCCACTCTCCCTATGCACATCAGAGCTGGAGGCAGCCAGCTATTCTTCGTGCCATGTGACCTTTGATGCCCTTGCATGGCTCACTGGTGTCATTGGCATGTTCCGTACCACCCTGCTCTCCCTACTGCCCTTGAGATATGCCGATGACAGGATAGGGGATTTGGAAGAACTGAAGACCGCCACCGCGTCCTTGATGGTAGGCCCTGGGTTGGCCTCCAGCTCTTCCTCCTCCCTAATGGTGCCCGTAGGGCCCTGGGGGTTTCCATGGGATGGTGGGTAGCTGGAGTGAGCTCCATAAGCCTCTGCGTCATCTTGCTCTGCCAGTCCTGGCAGCTCCCCATTATCTGCACCGTGGTGGAGATGCCCTTAGCGATGCTACTCAGTGAGGAGATCATGTTCTGCAGTGCCTCGGCAATGTCTACCTATATCTGGGACATGTCCCTCAGCGACTGGGACATGATGTTGAGGCCCTCAGCCATGGTTGTCTGTGCCTTGAACTGTGCCTTGGACACAACCACTCAAGACGCTATCCTCGTGCAGCAGGCTTTCCATTGTCGGTATCATCTCCTGCGCCCATAGCCTTCGGGACTTCTGCAGTTGTGTATGCACGAGCTGGAATTTTGTTGACATCCCCTCCTGAATCTCACGGCCGTGTCCTAGCATTTGCATGAAGTCTGGGAGAACCTTGTCCAGAGGCTCGGCATGTGACTCGGATCCAGTTGTGTCCTGGGATCCAGCAGATCTCTGACTGCTGACTCCCTTGGATGTTCTTGCCTCCAGCTCATGTGCATCAGCAATTGTGCGGTGCTCACCAGATTATTCCACAGAAGCTTGTCCACTAATATCACCCACCGAGGTGTGCGTCTCTGCGCTGGTGGAGGGTGCGGGTGATAGCTTTGCCACATTGATGGTGGTCTCCACGGCACTCTCCTCTGAGGTGTTCTCAAGAGGGGGACGACTCCGGGTGGCTCAGCCCCAGCAGATGGAGATCCTGCAAGAGAATGAACATGTGGTCAGTGAATGGAAAGGATCATTTTGTCTCACATGAACAACTCACTTGAGACAGGTCATCTGGGTGATGGGGCAGTGGATCCTCACCACTGCAGCGCAGACCAACTCCTCGGTCTCTCCTCGGTCAACTCCACGATCTCCAGGGCCCTTTCCTCATAGCGGGTGAGGACTTAGATCGCTGACTGTCCACCGTCTTGGCCCTTTCCCACTTATTATGAGCTACCTTCTCCTGCAGGGACAAAGAGAGGGCTTTGTGAGCCACGGGTTTGATGGATCATGGGGGACTATGGCAGGTTGCATGCGTGGGCACCACAACTGAACATGAAGGGGTTGTGCTTGTTGATACCAGGGGATGCTGAGGGACAAGTCGGACGTGGGGAGGGCGTGAGGTGTCGGCCAGTGATTGGTGTGTGGGGGAGGGGAAGTTGTAAATTTGAGGGGCGGCAGGTGGAACTAATGCCAGAAGAGAGGTGGTAACTTAACCCTGCAGTTCTGTGGAGGTCATTGGTCTTCTTCCTACACTGTATGGCGGTCCTCACGGTCATGTTGCCCACACTGACAGCCGCTGCCACTGCCTCCCAGGCGACATTGGTGGCCCTGCTACTGGGCCTCCAACCTCCTTGAGGGAACAGGATGTCACGTCTCACCTCCACAGTGTCCAGAAGCCAGACCATGTCGGCATCGCCAAAGCTAGGAGCAGATCTTCATGCTGCCATACTTGTGTGCTGACTGGGAGAAAGTGGTGAGGGAGCATTTAAAAGCAACTCCCCTTGCTTGTTAGCAACGAGCTGCTGAGGCACAAGTCAGCTGAATCAGGCAGTGACAGTATTGCCTGTAATAGCGAGAAGTTCGTGGGGTTTCATTTCCGACACTAAGTGCCGTTAAATATGGGCCACGGTCTCCCAACCCGGCCGTCGAGAAACACCCCGCCAATCATGCCCAAAATGACACTTCGAAATTTTCCCCTTAAATCGCACCCAATGTCTTCTCATCTCTGTTCCAAATGGTTGGCCCCCAATTTCAAAGCACTGCCCCCTTGTTCTGTACTCACTCACAAGAGGGAACACCCTTTCCACGTCCACTTTGTCAAGACCATTCAGAATCTTTTATACTTCAATCAGGTCACCTCTCGCTCTACTCAATGGTGGAATATGCGTCAACAGCCTTTACAGAGCACTGTAGCTTCATGTTTCACTACTTGGTGTCATGTGGTTATCATTGGCTGTAATTCAGTACTTGTGGTAATTTCTGTCACTTCACATACTAAAAGAAAAGTGCTTGAATATTGCACATCAAATCATGAGGCGTCTAGGGGAATTTGGCCAGTTTTCGCGGTATAAGCTTAATATGGGAAAGAGTGAGATGTTTGTTGTCCAGGCGAGGGGACAGGAGAGGCGACTGGGAGAGCTGCCGTTTAGGTTAGTAGAGGGCAGCTTTAGGTACCTACCATCCAAGTGGCGCAGGAATGGAACCGGCTGCATAAATTAAATCTGGCCCGACTGGTGGACCAAATGAAGGATGGTTTTCGGAGATGGGACGCGCTTCCGTTGTCTCTGGCTGGGGGGGTGCAAATGGTGAAGGTGACGGTCCTCCCGAGATTCCTATTTGTATTTCAGTGTCTCCCCATCTTTATTCTGTGGTCCTTTTTTAAGCGGGTCAACAGAGTGGGCAGCATGGTAGCATTGTGGATAGCACAATTGCTTCACAGCTCCAGGGTCCCAGGTTCGATTCCGGCTTGGGTCACTGTCTGTGCGGAGTCTGCACTTCCTCCCCGTGTGTTCATGGGTTTCCTCCGGGTGCTCCGGTTTCCTCCCACAGTCCAAAGATGTGCGGGTTAGGTGGATTGGCCATGCTAAATTGCCCTTAGTGTCCAAAGTTTCCCTTAGTGTTGGGTGGGGTTACTGGGTTATGGGGCTAGGGTGGAGGTGTTGACCATGGGTAGGGTGCTCTTTCCAAGAGCCAGTGCAGACTCGATGGGCCGAATGGCCTCCTTCTGCACTGTAAATTCTATGATAATCTATGATCACGGGCTTCGTCTGGGCGAGCAAGACCCCGCGAGTAAGGAAGGTAATGCTTGAGCAGAGTCGGGCAGAGGGCGGACTGGCGCTGCCAAATTTTAGCAACTATTACTGGGCAGCTAATATAGCCATGATCAGGAAGTGGGTGGTGGGGGAGGGGTCGGCATGGGTGCGTATGGAGGCGGCTTCATGTAAGGGCACCATTTTGGTGGCGTTGGTAACTGTGCCTCTGCAGTTCCCGCCGGCACAGTACTCCACCAGTCCAGTGGTGGTGGCGGCCCTGAGAGTATGGGGCCAGTGGAGGCGGCATGTGGGAGCAGTGGGAGCATCGGTCTGGGCCCCAATCTGTGATAATCACCGATTTGCCCCGGGGAGTATGGACGGGGGGTTCCGGTTATGGCGGAAAGTGGGGATTGAGAGGATGGGGGATGTTCATAGAGGGGAGCTTTCCAGGTATGAGGGCGTTGGAGGAAAAGTTTGAGTTGGCGAGGGCAAACAAATTCAGGTACCTGCAGGTGTGGGACTTCCTTCGTAAACAGGTGTCAACCTTCCCGCTCCTACCGCTAAGGGGGATTCAGGACAGGGTAGTTTCCAGAGTGTGGGTAGGAGAAGGGAGTGTCTCGGACATTTATAAGGAGCTTATGGAGTCGGAGGAGACGTAGACCGAGGAGCTGAAACGCAAGTGGGAGGAGGAGCTGGGAGGTGAGATAAAGGATGGTCTATGGGCAGACGCGTTGAGTAGAGTCAACGCATCCGCAACATGTGCCAGGCTCAGCCTGATACAATTTAAGGTTGTTCACCGGGCTCACATGACAGTGGCCCGGATGAGCAGATTCTTTGGGGTGGAGGACAGGTGCGCAAATTATGCGCAAGGACCGGCGAACCATGTCCACATGTTTTGGAAATATCCAAAGCTTAGGGGATTTTGGCAGGGGTTTGTGGACGTCATGTCCATGGTGTTAAAAACAAGGGTGGCGCTGAGTCCAGAGGTGGTGATTTCCGGGGTGTCAGATGACCCGGGAATCCAGGAGGATAAAGAGGCAGACGTTCTGGACTTTGCTTCCCTGGTAGCCCGGAGACGGATATGATTAGCTTGGAGGGACTCAAAGTCCCCGAAGTCTGAGACCTGGCTATTGGACATGGCTAGCTTTCTATGTTTGGAAAAAATCTAGTTCGCCTTGAGAAGGCCACTATTAGGGTTCACCCGAAGGTGGTAACCGTCGTTCATTGACTTCTTTGTGGGAAATTAATCATCAGCAAGCGGGGGGGGGGGGTTAAATGTTTATTTAAAAATATATATATTGCACATCAAATGAATATTGGGGATGTACTATGTTATCTCATGTTCTGTTGAAAGTAGCACTATATGGTCTTTCTCCAGCAATGAGGGAAGTTTAAGAAGAAGGTTTAAAAAGAAAATTACTTATAACTTGCTCTGGTAAAGAATAAAGATGGCTATGTCATCCAGTGAGGTTGGTTGTACTCTTAATTGGGGAATATCCTTCTGGTAGAAACTAAGCCTGCATTTAAATTCACAGCGCTGTTAAATAACAGAAAACCAAAACCCGGAACTCCAAACTGTTCCCACAAGCAGTTCTCTGGTACAAGTCTGGTCTGACTTAACTTGAAATAAGTGTCTAATGTCAACTCATCCATCAGCAATGTTTGGTCACAGGCGTAGTATAAATTTAAATTCAACCTAAATATAAATCTAGTGAGTCGTTCAAATATGATGCTTCACTATCCCACATCTTGAAGCACGTTAGTCAATTTGAATAACACGCCAATCTCTAACATTTGCAGTTCCAATTGTATTATTGATTTAACCTAAAAGGACATTTGCAATCCATTAATATGATGTTATACAGAACTAAGCAACTTTTAATTCATTGGCATCAAACAGGCCACCTTCCATAGGCAGGAAATGGAACCCAGAAAATAAAGTTCACGCACTTCAGACAAGATAGAAAGGGAAAAGTGGCTCACAACCTATGTATGGCAATTGAGTAACTGCATCAAGGAAAAAAGTATTGAATGTAGACGTTATGAGAATGGGTCCTTTATTTACATGTAAAGTAAAAGTAATTTATATGTTTTACCTTATATGGAATTACATATATATATTGGTACGTCAGAACAGCCATTTTTTTCAGCGAGGTTAATTTTTATTTTCTGATGTCTAATAATGCTTTGCTTAAAAAGATCTGTAGTTTTTATAATAATATGTATCTCTGATGTTGGAAGCCATTGTCATGAGAAAGAGAGAGAGAGCTAAATTGGGAAACTAAGTGGAAGACATAATATAGAAAGAGAAGACAGCTGACTATAAGGGGCCCATAATTTGTCTTTATTTTTGTTTAAGATCAAATAGTTCTGCACTAAAAGAAATATTAAAATAAATAGTAATGTTGAAGTTACTGGTGACAATGTTGTTCCACAAATATTATTCGTTCTCACACCTACGTCAAATTCCTGGGCTGGATTCTCCATAGTACGAAGTCTTACACCAGGTTAAAGTCCAACAGGTTTGTTTCGATGTCACTAGCTTTCGGAGCGCTGCTCCTTCCTCAGGTGAATGAAGAGGTATGTTCCAGAAACAAATATATAGACAAATTCAAAGCTGCCAGACAATGCTTGGAATGCGACCATTAGCAGGTGATTAAATATTTACAGATCCAGCGATGGGGTAACCTCAGGTTAAAGAGGTGTGAATTGTGTCAAGCCAGGACAGCTGGTAGGATTTCGCAGGCCAGATGGTGGGGGCTGAATGTAATGCGACATGAATTCCAGGTCCCGGTTGAGGCCGCACTCATGTGTGCGGAACTTGGCTATAAGTTTCTGCTCGGCGATTCTGCGTTGTCGCGCGTCCTGAAGGCCGCCTTGGAGAACGCTTATCCGGAGATCAGAGGCTGAATGCCCTTGATTGCTGAAGTGTTCCCCGACTGGAAGGGACCATTCCTGCCTGGTGATTGTCGCGCGATGTCCGTTCATTCGTTGTCGCAGCGTCTGCATGGTCTCGCCAATGTACCACGCTTCGGGACATCCTTTCCTGCAGCGTATGAGGTAGACAACGTTGGTCGAGTCGCACGAGTATGTACCGCATACCTGGTGGGTGGTGTTGTCACGTGTAATGGTGGTATCCATGTCGATGACTCTGCCGGCGCACCTCTCTCACACTCCTCAACCACCACGTCCGCCAGCTCTACAGCAGACGACGCAACCTGGAAAACAAGATAGAGGCCATATTCTCAACTTGCGCTCAGGACGCAGCAGACCAGCTGCGGAACACCGCCAAACAGATGAGACAACAATACTATGCCACCTATATGCACACCAAGAGCAGAAAGCTTGAGAAACTCGGCATCACCACCAGTAGCAACCAAGCCACCCCCGGTACCACAGTAGAAAACAATACAGGGAAGTCTATTGTCAACTTGTCAGCTACACCCTTCAACCAGACGAAATCGAAGTCCTCAGCAGAGGGCTCAATTTCTGCACCACCACCAAAATGGACCCCATCAGTCTCGCAGCAGACACGGAGGAATTCATCAGGCAAATGAGGCTCCGGGAATTCTTCCACAGACCCCAAGAGGCCAACAGCGAACCCAAGCAAACTACCAATGAACCGGAACAGCAGCCCGAGAGATCTGCGGTGTGGCAACCGAAGAGGAAAGAGTCGAATTGGACCCCTCCAGAAGGCCGCTGCCCTAGACTCGACATGTATGCTCAAGCCGTCAGGAGTCGCGTCAATGCCAGATTCATCAGTCGCATTCACAAGACAGCCCCGAACGTCACCCAAGCACAACGCAATGCCATCCGCGCTCTCAAGACCAACCGCAGCATCGTCATCAAACCAGCAGACAAAGGAGGGGCCACTGTCATACTGAACAGAACGGACTACTGCAAAGAAGTATACCGACAACTGAACAACCAAGAACACTACAGACAGTTACCCGCAGATCCGACCAAGGAACACATCCGCCAACTTAGCAGACTGATCAAGACCTTGGATCCAGATCTTCAGAGCACCCTACGTGCTCTCATCCCACGTACTCCCCGCATTGGAGATCTCTACTGCGTCCCAAAAATACATAAGGCCAACACACCAGGCCGCCCTATCGTTTCAGGCAATGGGACCCTGTGTGAGAACCTCTCTGGCTACATCGAAGGCATCTTGAAACCCATCGTACAAGGTACGCCCAGCTTCTGTCGCGACACGACGGACTTCCTACAGAAACTCAGCAACCATGGATCAGTTGAACCAGGAACATTCCTCGTCACAATGGACGTCTCGGCACTCTACACCAGCATCCCCCATGACGACGGCATTGCTGCAACAGCCTCAGTACCCAACACCAACAACTGCCAATCTCCAGACGCAATTCTGCAACTCATCCGCTTCATTCTGGATCACAACGTCTTCACCTTCGACAACAAGTTCTTCATCCAGACGCACGGAACAGTCATGGGGACCAAATTCGCACCCCAATACGCCAACATCTTCATGCACAAGTTTGAACAGGACCTACTCACCGCACAGGACCTTCAACCAACGTTATACACCAGATACATCGATGACATTTTTTTCCTTTGGACCCACGGCGAAGAATCACTAAAACGACTACACGATGACATTAATAAGTTCCATCCAACCATCAGACTCACCATGGACTACTCTCTGAAATCAGTTGCATTCTTGGACACGCTGCGACAACGAATGAACGGACATAGCATGACAATCACCAGGCAGGAATGTTCCCTTCCAGTCGGGGGGGAACACTTCAGCAATCAAGGGCATTCAGCCTCTGATCTCCGGGTAAGCGTTCTCCAAGGCGGCCTTCAGGACGCGCGACAACGCAGAATCGCCGAGCAGAAACTTATAGCCAAGTTCCGCACACATGAGTGCGGCCTTAACCGGGACCTGGGATTCATGTCGCATTACATTCATCCCCCACCATCTGGCCTGCGAAATCCTAGCTTGACACAATTCACACCTCTTTAACCTGAGGTTACCCCATCTCTGGATCTGTAAAGATTTAATCACCTGCTAATGCTCGCATTCCAAGCACTGTCTGGCAGCTTTGAATTTGTCTATATATTTGTTTCTGGAACATACCTCTTCATTCACCTGAGGAAGGAGCAGCGCTCCGAAAGCTAGTGACATCGAAACAAACCTGTTGGACTTTAACCTGGTGTTGTAAGACTTCGTACTGTGCTCACCCCAGTCCAACGCCGGCATCTCCACATCAAGGATTCTCCATAGGCAGGATCCTCCGTTTTGCTGGCAGTGCATTCACGCCCATGGATTTCCCAAAGGCGTGGGGTGCCCACAATGGGAAAACCCATTGGCCGGCTCCCAGGTCTGAGAATCCCGCCCCCTGTTTCTGCTATTTTAGAGAGCTATCAACTTATATATTTTAACTATATGATTGCCATGGATTAAGAAGTACTAAGGCACACTGAGAACAAAAGATTAGCTGGCTCAACTCTAGAACTGTAATTCCAGTCAAGTAGTCCAAATTCCTGCCACAAGTATATATCCTCTGCAAGGAAATATTTTTCAGAGATTGGCAATGTTATACAAACAACTCGAGTATTTTGCTGTGAATTGTTAAATTATTTTAATGGTTTTCTTACATTAATGGCACTGAAATGAGAACATTCTCAGGAACGCGAAAATGAACCTGGTGGCCGAAATCAAGCGTACAAAATTATTTGAGCGATGTGATTGGTCAGCGACATCCAGTTTCAAATTGCTGGTTCAATAAAAAGTTGCATGGTGGGATAATGTTTTCTCCTGTTTACTCATTCCTCCCTGTGCCTATGAATTCAATCAAACCAAGACCAGTTTGGATTTGTTCATGTGTTCAAACTGTGAAAATATTGAATTAGCAACTTAGCTTCAGCAGAAGGTAAACACATTGGTTTACTTGTACTGGTCAGGTTTGCAAATGATACCAAACTTGGATGGGTAGTCAAAGAAAAATATGTAAATTGGCAACGCAATCGCATGTACAATTTAATCCAGTCATTTCCTTTTCAAGTACCACACCCGGGACCACAGATGAAAGTAGTTAACTTAGTTCAGTGCACTTGACATTCAAGATTCCCAACTTCACCATTAATGAACAAATCAAATATAATGCGAAGAGAATAAGATACAAGTCAGAAGAGGTAAAATTTTCTGGTAATTTTGTCAGGCTGCGACTTGAATAGTGTAATAAGATAAGCAAAATACTGTGGATGCTGGAGTTCAGACGAAGAGCCAAAAGGATTCAAAATGTTAACTTTGCTTTCTCTCCTTACAGATGCTGCCAGACCTGCTGAGTTTTGTCAGCATCCTCTGGACTTGATGTGTCCAGTTCTGTGACCAAGTGGCAAGTATACATCTGGCACAGTAGCTCAAGAACCTTGAGGCATAGAAAGAAATATTTCATTTATATACAGCCACGCCAGAGCATTTTACAATCAAAAAAGTTATTTTAACGTATAGGCACTGTTGTTTATGTAGCATAAATCTCTGACATTGGAGCACTAAATTATGAGATGAATGAAAAGAAAGTGGTGGTTTTCAATCTTGAAAGGCAATTGAGAGGTGATTGCAAGACATAAGTAAGCTTGGAAACGGTATTGAAATGATATAGTCAGGATATTACTTCAAAGTAAACTGAGATTAAGTTAATCGGAAACAGTAAAAGGCAGATTTGGGATTGATATCAGGAAATTCCATTTCACAAATAATAACCAACTAACGCAATAGGTTTACAAAAGAATGGCGAATAAAATACAACGGTTTCCCTTTCAAGAAACAGCTGAAATCTACGGCAGGTGACTATGGAAACATTCCAGGTGGTTAAATTCAGATAATTGAGTGAATTTCCTGATCTGTAAGTGTTGTTAATAAAATGGTGAATAGAATATCTACGGCAGGAAACATTACAATATTCACTTGTACACATGGTGTGAGTGATTTTTGTAACTAGGGCAACCCAAAACTCTAATGAAATAAACTGCGGATAATTTAGGCACTCATAATTTAATCTAAATTACTCAATTTGAATCACTTACATAAACTGTTCAGTTCTTCTTTTTGTCGAATTGTCCTTCCATGATTGTATATAACAATGTAAACAAAACTGGATGTGAGCCCAAATTCGAAGTGATTTTTAAACTAAATACATGATATTCAGAATTAGATGTACGGGCGGGATTCTCCGCCGCCATGATTCTCCGTTTTGCCCACAATGGGAAACCCCATTGACCGGCTGGCATAACGGAGAATCCCGCCAGTGGGTCGGGGCAGAAAAGTGTCGCGGAGGGGTGGAGAATCCAGCCCATAGTCTTTGCTGCACTGGTTTTCAAACAGTGAAGGGCAGTATCACTTTCCTTGGCGCTGCACTCATGTTTGGCATGTAGAGCCATAGAACCGTAGAATAGTCGAATCCCTACAGTGCCGAAGGAGGGCATATGGCCCACGGGTCTGCACCGACCCTCCAACAGAACACTCTACTAGGCCCACTCCCCTGCCCTATCCCCGTAACCCTGCACACACATTGATAATGGCCAATCCACCTAACCTGCACATCTTTGGACTGTGGAAGGGAACCGGAGCACCAGGAGGAAACCCACGCAGACCACAAGGCGAACGTGCAAACTGCACACAGACAGTCACCCGAGGCCAGAATCAAGGCCGGGTCCCTAGCACTGTGAGGCAATAGTGCTAATACTGTGCCACCATGCTGCCTATGGTTAATAGTTGTAGCCATGCTCAAGAAAACAATGTTCTGGGTGTAAAAACATCTGCATCTATTTGTTTGGGATATTGATTGAGGTAACTCTTGAGCACTGTGAGTCTCTATGTGATTAGACAGAGAGGCAAATAGGGTGTGGATAGAGAATATATTTTCCTTGCAGTCCAATTTGAGGATATTTCTCAGCTCTCTTATAGTCTGATGTATATATTTGCTCTCCCCATGTCGGAATTTATTTTCGTTGTCCTTGACGTAAGATCAAGTTCATCGTTATGCATGATCAAACACTGGCAAGTACTAATATTTTACCTTCAACAGATGTAACATGATTGGACAAGAAGCTGAATGTTGTTGTCAAGGCAACAAAAATATTCACCCAAATGAGAAACAAATCTGAAATTCATTTAAAGCCACTTTATCCTTGTGCGTAAGTAGGATTAATATCATAAATGTTTTTCCAATTCAATGATATCCAGAATTATTCAATTATTCCTATGAACATTTTTTTGGACTCCATTTTAGTAGAGCTTTATCTCTTCCTAAGGACAAAGGAGTCAAGGGCACAGGAGATC
The DNA here is from genome assembly GCF_047496885.1 of Scyliorhinus torazame. Lineage (NCBI taxonomy): Eukaryota > Metazoa > Chordata > Chondrichthyes > Carcharhiniformes > Scyliorhinidae > Scyliorhinus > Scyliorhinus torazame. The sequence continues at coordinate 198,602,943 of NC_092713.1, read as the reverse complement.
TTATACCAATCAGATACTCACGAATGGAACATCGTACCTGAATGCCTCAGCAGAGCAGTGTGTGAGGAAGCTCTCAAAAAGAAGACAGTCACTTACCTGTGCCATCTGTTGGAGCCCAACACCAGTGCACGCCCTGCAGTGCCTTGGGCTCTTTGGAAAATACTGCTACTGAGGGCACAGTTTTCTGCACACTTGTTAATGTCATGATATTCAAACACACACATCATGATAGACACACCAACAGACAAATCAGAACACACAACACCACAACCAATGACAGAAAGATATAAAAGCACAGACACGACCCCCGGTGGTCAGTATTAGCTGCAGAGGAGGACCAGGACACATCTGCTACCAAACACACTCAGGGAGACAGCACGTGCAGAGTATCCAGAACGAACTGTATTATAAGAGTTAAAATAAAATAAAGTTGTACCACATACAACTGTGTTGGCTCATCTGTGCACCAGAGCACCCAACACCACATGGTACAGGAGTGGATCGATACCTGCCGGCATACCTCAGTGTACAGAGACAACCAGCAGTGCCCAGGCAAAATGATAGAGCTCCCGGTTCCACAGCCGCTCCAGTGCCACGGCGACCTCCGCGAAAACTGGCGGCGATTCCGGCAATGGTTCGAATTGTTCCTGGTGGCAGCTGAACTCCAAGACCTGGATGATAGCGAAAAAATTGAATTTCTCCTCACCATCGCCGGTGCAAGGGCAAGAGAAATATTCACAAGGTTCAGGTTCTTCAGGAGGCAGCAAAGGTACGATTACCAGGCAGTCCTGGACAAATTCTCCAAGTACTGTGAAGAAAACGCAATCCAATCGGCAAGTAAAGGTAAGAAAAGCTGCAGTACTCACCTCGTGGCTGGGATCCCGGAGCCCGAATTCCCAGAGGCCGAAATCCCGGGCCTGAGAGAGGGCTGGGTCGAGGTCGGCGGCCATCTTGCTAAAGGTATCACGCTAGCACAGTTGCGCGAGCAGTGCGCAGAACCGGAAGTATCGTTTGTGCATGCGCGAGATGCTGCGCATGCGCAGTCAAGAAAACGGCCATCGGTAAAGGAACAGCGATTTGAGCATGCGCAGTCGCTTCCTACGTGCTACATACCGAGCGTCAGGATGTCAGAGGCCCCAGACTGCACCAATTTAAAGGGGAAACGTCCCAAATCCAATTTAAAAGGGAAACGTCCCAAATCAAAAAAACAAAAATCTGTTAAAGCTGTAAAACAACCTTCCCTCACCTGGAATGACAGCACAGTGCCGCAAATTGACCCAGGAGATGAATTTGACCTCCGAAGAACCCTCCGACAAGCAGTTACCTACGCACAAGCCGATGATTCCGACCTTGAATACTTCGATGACGATCTTTACAGTGTTTCCGGACCTCGCGAGCCCAATGATAGCTCCGTGGTCCTATACGACTATGACTCGGACGAACCTTTCGTGTTGCACATTGGCGGCCCCCACATTGAATCCGACGCAGATGCGGATTCATTTTTCGGATTTGAGGATCTTCAATCCAGCAGATATGACGTTCCAACTTATCAGTACCGGATGATGCTGCAGCCTGACATTAACAGACAGGGAGCGGTGCAAGCACACGGAGAGCGCCCTGCTGCCACACAGAGCGTGGTCCACGTCCCGCTCAACGTTCCCGACTCTATGAAAGAAGACATGCAAGACTCCAGAGCGCAGTCCTCGCATGAACCAGAAGTGACTCCAGTGTCACAAGCCTCCACAGCAAGCTCGTGGACAGACTCCACAATTGCAGAAATGCAAGACTCCAGAGCGCAGTCCTTGCACGGACAAGAAGTGACTCCAGTGTCACAAGCCTCCACAGAGAGCTTGTGGACAGCCTCCACGATAGAAGCAACGCAAGACTCCAGAGCGCAGTCCTTGCACGAACAAGAAGTGACTCCAGTGTCACAAGCCTCCACAGAGAGCTCGTGGACAGCCTCCACGATAGAAGCAACGCAAGACTCCAGAGCGCAGTCCTTGCACGAACAAGAAGTGACTCCAGTGTCACAAGCCTCCACAGAGAGCTCGTGGACAGCCTCCATGATAGAAGCAACGCAAGACTCCAATGTGCAGTCCTTGCAGGAACAAGACCATGAGGGTCTAGCAACCTCTCCTGACCAACCAGCGGCAGATGATGCAAGTCTGCCATGCTCACGTGAACAGCAAGAAGGCTATAACAGCCTACCATGCTCCACTACACAGCAGCATGACCATGAAGGTCTCTCATGCTACAATGAAGGGCACAGCGCTGATGACTGTTCAAGCCCAACTGAAGACAAGCCAAAGGAATCGCCTCGTCCAAGCCCGAAGAAAAAAGTTTTATGCGCTGACCTTCAAGATCATTATAGCCGAACAGAGATTAATAATGCTGCACGGCCACAGAAGGATGCTGAGGATTTGCTAAAGAAATTAATTGAATGTTTAACTTGCAAGGAGCAGACTGAGAATTGCCAGTGTTTTAGTATGGATCGAAAAAATGGACAGGACATTGATCCTCAGGTAATGGAAATAACACAACCTGAATCATATCTACAGCAGGGACAAATGTCTCCCTTCAACACAACGCCGCAAAATCCCAACTTCGGAGACCAGCAGTTAGTCAGTAATGACTCTTCAAACCTTGAGGGGAACATTAATTGCATTGAACCTATACACACTCCACTGATAAATGAGCAGAACATTGGAGCAAGAATCCTGAGGACACCGACATCGAGTAGCCAGATAACGAATTTAAAACCCACAGCAGTTTCAAGTGAACCAAGTGTGCTTTCCACTAATGGTGAAGATGCAGATAAGGTCGACCCGATTATCCATTGTACCACACTAACCCCAGTGATTAAGCAGTTATGTATGGGGAGTATAATGTGGGCAATTGAGAACAGTAAAAGAGAGACTGTGACCATGCCAGTCCCAGCAAAATCAGACCCAGAGACCATGAAGGCATGTACATTAGACGAAGATACATATGAGGTACCTGAGAAACGGAAGCTTTCCCAGTTTGAAGGCGCTAGAGTACAAATTTAATCTGCCGCCAGGAAACGCCTTTAAATATCTGCAAGTACGAGCCTTCCTGAAAAAACAGGTAGTGGCCTTTCCGACACTGCCACCACTGAGAATACAGGACAGGGTGGTCTCCGGCACCTGGGTGGGGAGGGGAAGGTGTCAGATATCTATCAGGAACTGCAGGAGGCGGAGGAAACCCCGCTGGAGGAGCTCAAGGACAAGTGGGAGGAGGAGCTAGGTGAGGAGTTGGAAGCGGGTCTGTGGGCAGAGGTCCTGGGCAGGGTTAATTCTTCCTCATCATGTGCCAGGCTCAGTCTAATTCAATTTAAGGTGGTCCACCGGGCACACATGACGGGAGCGAGAATGAGCAAGTTTTTGGGGGCAGAAGACAGTTGTATGAGGTGCAAGGGCAGCCCTGCAAACCATGTCCACATGTTTTGGGCATGCCCAGAGCATAGAGAGTTCTGGCAAGGGTTCGCGAGGGCAATGTCCAAGTTGCTTAACACACGGGTGGTGGCGAGTCCAGAGATAGCGATCTTTGGAGCGTCAGTAGACCCGGGTATTCAGGGGGCGAAAGAGGCTGACGTCTTGGCCTTTGCCTCCCTAGTAACCCGGAGACGGATTTTATTAATGTGGAGGGACTCGAAGCCCCCGAGTGTAGAGACTTGAGAAAATAAAGTTTGCTTTAAGAGGGTCAATGTTGGGGTTCTCTCAGAGGTGGCAGCCGTTCGTCGACTTTCTCGGGGAAAATTAAAATGTCAGCAGCAGCAGCAATCCGTAGGGGGGGGGGGCGGGGAGGGGGAGGGTGAGTGCTTCATTGGGATGGTGTGGGAAGACTGAGTCGCGTGGGGTAATGTCTATTTAATTGCCTTTGTATATTCTCTTTTTGCACTATGTTAATGTTCACTCTAGTTTGTTTTGTTATTACTGTTACTACTGTTTTTTATGAAAAATTCTGCAAAACCTTAATAAAAATACTTTAAAAAAAAAGATTTCAATGTAACATATATTTCAGTTGTGTAAAGCTTGTGCATTTGATCTTTGCTGCAGTATGGAATGGTTTGAAGAGCTTACAGAAAGCTTTTATGATTGGATAAGGTGGAAAGGCAGGAATTGAATAGCATGCCATGCGGAAAGACGTTTTTTGGCTTGCATAGTTAAGGGAGCTATTTAGCTTCAGAATATGTCCTGTAGCCTGAACTTGGTAGATTGTTGCCATCTTCCTCCAGATGTGGATCCCCTTCATGTTGACTTCCTCATGGCTGGCTTCCCTGCACCAGTCAGTTTTTGGAGGGTTCCTCTCCACAGCCGTTTCTGCAGCATCTGCTACAGCAGCATTGGTAAACCTGGAGGCACAAATTGAGAAATCTCTATTCCACCACAATTTTCCAAAAGCAACACCATCTGCTGTATTGCAGACAAGAGTGCTTAACTCACAACTGTGGTCAGTTAAATGAATTGAAAGTTGTTGTTCTGGTGCTAACATTTAATTAACCAGGCTGCTGTAGGAACCGGAACTTGTACGGAGCAGTAATTCAAAGAAACTGGAATAAAATACAATGCGAGGGAAGTCCTGCTAAAATGTCTCATTGCTCAACAGGATGATATTTGAGTGCCAGCCAGGCATCCTCTTTCTCCTATTTTCAATGGGCGCAATTTATGGTCGCATCGCATCCGACTTTAGGCTCATTTAATATGTCGACGACGGATTCTTCCGAGGCCCGGGAACTAATGGCCTCACCTAGGGGACCTCACCATGGCACATTTTAACACTGTTCCGTACAAACGTGGAGCAGGTGTAACAGCACCTGGAGATGGGAGAGCTCTGGGGGATCTCCTGGTCCATTGGAGGGCCCAGCTATTTGGGCTCTTGGCAAGGTGGTATCCTGGCACTCCCTCTGGCACCTGGGATTGGCACTACCAGCCCAGCACCTTTGCACTGCCATCGGCACCCTGGCAGTGCCACCTTGGTACTGCCAGGGTGTGTGAGTGGCACTGCCAGGCTGGCAGGGTCATTGCCAGGGTGTCAGGCTGCCATGCCAAGATGCCAGGTGCCAGGTTGTCCATGCCAGGGATCAGGCCCAGGGGTGCTGTGCCCTTCAGATATGGGGTGAAGGGGCCCTCAAGGACCCCCTAAAAGGTAAATTAAGGCACTGGGGGTCCAGAGGCTATGGTGGGGTGGCTGAGGGGGTCGAAAGATCAGGGCGGGATTTAAAAATGGTGCCCCGAACTGCAAATGTTTTTCCTGCACTTGCTAGCTAAGCTTGTAGTGCAGATAATGATGTAAGTGTGGCCTCGGCGGTGTGTTCCTTGCCAAGGCCAAAAAAACCAGCAGAGGTCCGTTAGATAATGGACTCGTTCTCGGCGCTGGGGCATTGAGAAACACCTCAGTATACAGCCCAAAAGGGGACTGCTTCTTTCACGTTAAATCGTGCCCAATATTTCTAACTGATAAAGAGGAATATGTTCAAAGAAAATGACAACGAAGAATCTTGGGCGGGATTCTCCGTCCCGCCAGCTGACCAATGGGATTTCTTATTATGGGCAGCCCCACGCCGTCGGGAAATCCCCGGCCATGGGTGCACTGCAAGCGCAACGGAGAAACCCGCCAGCAGAGAATCCAGCCTCTTTTTAATGTCCCAATGTTTTTTCTCCAGGGTTGCACACAGCAGTGTCCTCGCGACTGCAGTGTCCTCGCGACTGAGCTTTAATTCCTGGAGACTTCAGGCTAATCCTGGAGGATTGGCAGCCCTCGTGTGGCCTCTGGCTGAACCCAAGGTAGGGCAGCTTTGAAGCTAGCCTGGAGTGCTGGTTCCCAGGTCTGCCAGTGGGAAGCCATCTACAGGCAGCTTGTAGTATCCTCAATAACGACACGAGAATGTAGAATGGTAAATGAAGGCTTTAATAAGCCGAGAACTAGTCAGTGACCGAGACGTGTGCTTACTGAGTGCCACCTACAGGGCATCACCTTATATACAGCTCCCTGGTGGGCGGAGCCGGAGGCGGAGTCCCCCAGGGTTCCAAACCCGGTCTTAAAGGGGCATCACCTACATGGTGTTAAGGATACAGTAACCATTCATCACACAGCTGCAACGTCCCAATTACCTGCAGGGACTTGGAGGCGGGACCTAAGAATTCAGAGCTGCATGACTTAGTAAGGATCCTTCAATTTGATTGCTGAAGGAGAACTGTTGTGGTATCACTTTGAGAAGATGTGCCCATAAGTAAGTATCTAGGATGCAAAGCAAGTGACCTGCAGATATTGTTCAGAGGAGCTTTCAGTTTAGCAAGCAGAATGCGGAGTGAAGGAATACTTTCATGTTAACAATAGCTCTTAAATCTTTATAATAAATCTGTCTGCTGAGCAATCCTCTATTACATTGTCAAATAAATGAAATCCACATTTAGTTTACCAGTCCTGTGTGAGATTGGCATTAAGCAAACAGAATGCAACAAGAATCACAGTCATTTTCCATGAAAACAAAGATCTGTGTAGAGCATTGTGTTGTTTTGGATTTTGAATAACTGCAAGCTCCAGTATAAAAGCACATAGAAAGTCTGTGGGCAAGTGTAAGTGTAATGAATGGCAAGTGCTGTTCAATCGCCACTGACTGCAAAATCCAGGCTTTTTAAAATGTGTGCTCGCAAGCTACACTGAAGTAGCAATTCTAAAGCTTTCTGTATAGTGGTCTAAATTCTCCACCCCTCGATGCCGGAAATTGGATCGAGGGGTGGAGAATTTAGACCACTATACACAATCTGGCGGAGATTCGGTTGTTCGCCGAAAATCGAGGTCCACCCCTGCCGCCAAACCGAACAGCATGCCCTGAGGACCCCCCCCCCCCCGCCCCCCGCCTCCCCCCTTCCCCGGTTTAGGACACCAACACCATCCTAACCCTGTGTTGGCATCAACATGCAAAACTGGCATTTACATACCTTTAAATATCATTACTGGGCTTGGCCCAATATGCTCTGGGCCTTCACAATTCTCCGTCCCTCTCAGGCGAAAGTGATGTGGGCGAGGTTAACAACAGATATTGAAAAGTGGGATCTGGGCGTCATGGCTTCTGAGGGAGAGAGAGGAGGTGAGAAAAGCGTAGTGATCTCTGTATGTGCATGTATACAAGGGGTTAATGTGTAATCAGTAGCACCACATGATCACTAGAGGGCCGGACCAACAGGGGAATAACAAGCAACCACATTGGGTCTCTCGCTCTCTTGGGTGCACTGTGACCAGGGCAATATCAGACTAGTTCAGATGGCTAGTGGAGTTACGTATAGTTACCTTAGTTAGATCTTGTTAGCCTTATCACTAGTATCAAAGTTAAAGTAAAGAACTCATGCAATTATTGTTATAGTTACTCAATAAACCTCTGTTACCACTGGACGAGTTTGAGTCTTCTTCATCGAGATTCAGAAGACCTCATCATTAACCAAGGATTGAGTAGCACATGTTACCTACCACACAGGTAACAAAGTTTTAAAAATAGTTTTACACTATTGTAGCGCTTGCTGGGGGGTGCATGCCAGGACCGGGGGGAGCAGTGGGGAGTGACCTTCTGACGGCCCCGCGGTTTTGGGGTGCCCCCCTCAGGGTCTGGTGGCCGGGCATGGACCGCCACTGCTGTAGTAGTTGCTGTGACAGCAACCATTTGGTACAGGTTACAGGATGCTCACTCTGCTGACTGCTCACTGTGTCTTGTAAATGTTCACAGAGCCGCAGGCCATTTGGGGCCCACCCAGGCCGCCCCTCTGGAAACCCTCATTCTGAAGCTGACCCATCAACAGAATGGGCGTGGCCCAGCTCAATCAGTGGCACACCAGGTGTTGGCACTCCTCAGTGCACTCATCAGAAGCGCTGCTCCACTGCAGGGGAACAGAAGAGCGCACCCCAGGCACATGCACTGTGGTCTGGCACACGAGCCCTCTCAGGTCAAAGGCCTCAACAGTTAGACTATCAGCTATCCCACTCCGCAGGACCACCAGCTGCCTCCAGGTCCTGCCTGTCCCCGCAATCCCGCTCCCATCCATCCTGCCCCCTAGACAGGTTGTCACAATGTGTGTGTCACACCCAGGACCCACATCACGCTACAGCCAAGATCCCAGCAGACGCCCATCCCCCTAGCCCAACCCCAGTTGTAGGACCTTCCCACACACACGCCCCAAAGCTTGGAGGCAGTTAGTATCACACCGGGGCAGCACGGTGGCATTGTGTATAGCACAATTGCTTCACAGCTCCAGGGTCCCAGGTTCGATTCCGGCTTGGGTTACTGTCTGTGCGGAGTCTGCACATCCTCCCCATGTGTGCGTGGGTTTCCTCCGGGTTCTCCGGTTTCCTCCCACAGTCCAAAGATGTGCAGGTTAGGTGGATTGGCCATGCTAAATTGCCCTTAGTGTCCAAAATTGCCCTTAGTGTTGGGTGGGGTTACTGGGTTATGGGGAAAGGGTGGAGGTGTTGACCTTGGGTAGGGTGCTCCTTCCAAGAGCCGGTGCAGACTCGATGGGCCGAATGGCCTCCTTCTGCAATCCCCCCCCCCCGCCCCCCCCCCCCCCCTGCAGAGAATGAATTTCGGACTACAGCCGGTGAGGCTGGAGAGCAGCCGTTCAACAGGCCAAGAGGGAGATGTGAAGGAGGCACTGCATCAGGCTACGTTTATAATGTCAGCACCTGCCCTCCGAGGACCTGGTGGACTGAACGTGTCACCAAAGACTTCAGCTGAGCAGGGAGACCGTGCACCACCGGTGCCATATGATGGCGCACCTGGAACCACATGGGTATGGAGGAGGACACCCGCTGCCGGTGGCCACGAAGATGATGATCGCCCTGAACATCTTTGCCTCTGGATCTTTCTAGGTGCCAAGCAGGGACCTGGCATGTTTATTCCAGGCATCCGTGCACTATGTGGGTTTCCCCCGGGTGCTCCAATTTTGCCCAAATCCAAAGATGTGCAGGTTAGGTGGATTAGCCCTGAGTGTCCAAAAGGTTAGGTGGGGTCATTGGATTACAGGGATGAGGTGGAGGCATGGGCTTATGTAGGGTGCTCTATCCAAGGGCCGGTGCAAACTCAATGGGCCGAATTGCCTCCTTCTGCACTGTAAATTCTATGATTCTATGATTCAAAGAAGAGTAGGAGATTTGCCCCAGTGGCTTGGCAAATGTTTAACCCTCCGCCAACATCATTAAATCAGGTTATCTGGTCAATAAGTTTTTTGATGATGACATATTGCTGTATTACAATAGTGACTACACTTCTAAAGCATTCAACTTGCTCTGAAGTAATTTGGGATACCCTAAAGTCATCAAAGATGTTCTACAAATGCAGCTTCTTTCTTTTTTGGATTTTCTGACTTTTTGGAGTATTCTATATAGAACAGATTAAATATTAAATACCTGAACAGGATGACTTACAGTGTTCGTCAAAGAGAACCCAGTCTTGAAAAATATTTTGCATGGATTTTTAGGAATCTTTCTGTCCGGTTATACTTTGCTAAATTGAATGCTGAAATAATTGTGATATTAGAAAGAAAATAGGGCTTGCAGCACCCTATAAATCACATTTGCAAGGAGGAAATGCACAAAATAAAATAACTACCTTGGACTGCAGTGACTATAAGTGAAGAATATTCAATCTTCGCCAATTCAAGAAGCAAAAGTGAACAACATGACAAAATTGGGCGAAGATTGGGAAAATTGATTCCCTTATTCCGCAGATGTTTAAAATAATATTTTTTTGGGGGGGATGTGTTTCTCCTTTTCATGGCATCTTGCTAATTAATATTCCTTCATTAAAGTATATTTAGTGGTATATTAATTGTATACAATTGTAAAGATGATGTATGGCATGTTTTATCAGTTGTCTGAATCCTGATTATATCAATATGTGATGAGTAAAATGTGCTAATTTGCTATCTTTCTCAGGTAGTACTTAATCATGCCTGCTATTTAATGATAGGCCTTGGGGCATCTCATCCATTTAAACTTGGGAACGCAGATTTTTTTTGCTGCTCGTACTTTACGTTGCAGATCAAATTACAGAAGAGAGCTCGCTACTGTTTTATTATGGCCAGCCCTATTCCCATACGACACATTTCAAATACCCAGTAATAGTGCTTCTTCAACACAGACAGGGATCACCTTATGTTTTATCAGCTGGGTTTTACAGACCAGGAAGATCCAGATCTGTGCAGAGTTTGCTGATCTCTGTTAAGATAAATATGTTTCAGTAGCTCTGGGCTAGAGAAGAGAAATTAGGTCTGAGCAGTGGTTCGGGTATGGAATGGACTGCCTGCTGTGATAGTGGAGTCGGACACTTTAGGAACTTTCAAGCGGTTATTGGGTAGGCACATGGAGCACACCAGAATGACAGGGAGTGGGATAGCTTGATCTTGGTTTCGGACAAAGCTCAGCACAACATCGAGGGCTGAAGGGGCTCTTCTGTGCTGTGCTATTCTATGTTCTATGTTCTATGTTCTCTTGTAACCAAAGAGAGTCAGTGGGCACTCTGGGTGTGGATGAAGGTGAGGATGATTTTGGACAGAGCTATAACATCCCACCCTACATTTGACGACCTTGCTGACATTCACTGTCCGGGGTCATGTTGGAAGATGACTAACTGGGTGACCACAACTTATGGTATTCTACTCGGACATAAATCAATAATTTGGTGGAGGAGAGAAAAAGTCCAAAAAACTAAGGGTCTTTCCAATAGTTGTTGTTCATTCCCATACAGTGTAGAACTCATTTTAAATGCTCAATGTGAACCCAGCAACAATGGTTTTTTATAGCTTTGAAAATCAGCAACCCGTTTTGTTGTATTATCAAGAAGGGAAATATAAGCGCTCAATTTGTTTTTTGGGGGACGAATTAAATTCAAATTATTCGAAAATGAAATAGTCCCTATTATTGTCAGGAAAATGACTGTTTTCATGTGTGTATAAAGATTTCTTGGGCAAGGTGAGAGCTATAGAATCAAAATGGATAGGTAGAGTTAAGGCACAAATCAGCCATGACCTAATTGAATGATGGAATAGGCTTAAGGGGCTGAATGACCTTCTGTTGCTCCAACGCTCCATCTAAAATGCCAACTGTGTGTGAGAGAAACCCAGTGCCCATCCCCAACACTATACATATTACTTTCCAAATACTGATCTCAGCACATTGTTTTGGGACAGGATTTAGAGAACTTCAAAGTGTATCATGGAGTTCACCTGACCCACAACTTTTTATAGATTGTGGTATGGGGAGCACACGGCCCACTCTACAGCAGAAATGGAAAAGTATTTTTTAAAGCAAAACAATGTTTATTCTATGAACTCAAGTCAATCTTTTTAAAGCATACAGTGAACATCTTAGCAACCATTAATTCAAATACAACCCCCAAAGAATACAACACTAAGTAATTCTTAATAATTTCCCAAACAACGTCCAGAACACAAAAGAAACACCTTTTAACAGGAGCACATTAGGTTTACATTCACTACTGAGAACATTTAGAATTCTGAATTCACCAAATGATCAAGAGATAATCTTTTCATGGCGGAGAGAACTGCAATACACCTGCTTTGTCTGGCTTCAGCTCCAACACTGAAAACGAAACCAAAACACACCCTGCACAAACAGCCTAAAACGGAAGTAAAAAGCTGACAGACAGCCCAGCTCCACCCATGCTCTGACATCACTGATAAACACCCATTCCTTAAAGGTACATTTCTTAAACACCCACTTCTTAAAGGTACTCTCACATGACAACATATACTCAGCTCTATTGAAGCACCCCTTCAGTTCTTTGATTTTCTTTGGTATTATAAGCTATTGTTCAGAGTTTCTTTAAATACAATGGTCAGAAATAACATTTAAAGTTGTCATACCAATTTTATCTGAGTAGTTGAGAAAATCCCATGGGAAAACAATTCTACAACTCAAAACAAAGCTAACACTGCTTCCCAGACACCATGTAGAATGTAACATTTCTTGCATTTCTTTTTGAGAAACTTACTTGTCAAACTACAGAGTAAACCCACGGATTGGTGAACCAAGGGCCCAAGGCTGCATTGTTTGCTGAATTATGCTATTGGAAGGCCAATTACCTCAGATCATTCTTGACGCTGAGCTGGTTCTGGGCTCCACTCCTCGATCAAAATAGGATGTAATTCAAGGTTGGCCTGGAAGAGCAGAAAGTAATCAGTTCACAAGAAAGTTCTAGCTAAGTTGAAAAGAAAATATCAGCGAAGAAATCACTGTATAATAGCTTTATAAAATCCAAAACAATATGTGGGGCTGGATTCTCTGATTTTGTGGATAAATACCGGCGCCGGCGTGGAAGCAATGGCATTTACGAGCCAAAATCAGCACCGAACCCTCACCGATCATGGGACTGGTGAGGGGCTAGCAGCTGCGCAGGGTAAAAGTCCCAGCTCCCACACCAAAAACGGCCGGAGAATGGCCAGGTCAGTGGCTGCACATGCGCACGGCGACGACCTACAGCAGTCGCGCTGTACGACATGGCGTCGGCCATGCGCGGACCCGACTTGCCAAATGCTGCCCTCCTGGCCACCTCCTGGCTACCCCTTGGACACACCCACCAGTCCCCCCAGCCCTCGCGAAAGCCCCCCCGGCCAGCAGCACGGCTGCCTGTCGACTATTGCGGCTCTGGACACAGTCCATGGCCGACACGCTGGGTTTCCAGCCGCTCAGATGACACATTGGGAACTCGGTCCATCAGGGGCAGAGCATCGAGGGAGGGCCTTCCGAAGACACGCCAATGCCGTTCCAATGGCATGCACCGAGCAACATGATGACGCCATTTCGGAGGGGGCAGAGAATGTAAAACCACCGTCAAACCCCCAATTTGGGCATCAGAAGGGAGTCTCTCCCCGATTACGATATCGGTGTTGGCTACGGAGAATCCCGCCCATTGACTATTATGTGAAAAGTCTGGGCGAGATTCTCCGGTCGCTGGAACCAAAATCGCGTTCGGCGATCAGCCGGAGAATCCCTGTTTGCGCCAAAATCAGCAGCAACGCCGCAGCGATGCTCCGCTCCTCAAAAACAGAGTACTCAAGGAGCCTTTTGCATGCGCGGCCATGGACCTGGCCTGCCAGATAATGCCCCCCTGTAACCCCTCTCGCCACTCTGGTCCACCCCCTACCAATACCCCCAGCCCCCACCGAAGCCCTCCCGGCCAGCGGAACGGCTCCCTAGACTGTAGCGGCGCTGGACACAGTCCACAGCCAACACACGAGGTTGACAAAACCTCAGACCACAAGTGACCCACGCCACTGGGAAGTCGGCCCATCGAGAGTGGAGCATGGGGGAGGGCCTTCAGGTGATGTCCTGAGGCCGTCCCTACGGCGTGCAGCGTACTCAGCGATTACGCCATTTTGGAGGGGGAGGAATGTCTGAAAACAGGCACCGCCCCCGATTTCGGCATCAAAAGGGATTCTCCACCCAATCGCCGCATGCGGTTTCGGTGTCGGCAATCGGAGAATCGCTCCCTTAGTCTCTGAAACGGAGAATCCAGTCCAAGCTATATAAAATGACTAGAAAGGGAAAAATCATTTCAAACAGGAAAGGGCTGCACAGCATGGAGATATGGGGAGAATGTGTAAACTCCACAGAGACAGTCACCCAAGGTCGGAATGGAACCAGGGTCCTTGGCACTGTGCGGCAGCAGTACTAACCACTGTGCCACCATGCCACCCACTATTGTCGCACAACCCTTAACACGGCCTTGAACAAAATTGAAAATCTAACCACCGAGATAGAGAAGCTTATCGCAGTAATGATAACTGCTATGTCCTGAGGCCTACTGGCTAGTATTTTAATATTTATATATTCACAGAAGGAAGAGAATTAGAACAGGTGCAAAAATTGAAGTATCTTGGATTATATCTGCAGATAGAAGATGCAACAAAGGAATAAGAACAAGAATAGCAAAGGGGAAGGCTGCATTTGGTAAGAAGAGGAGGTTGCTAACTGGAAAGCTGAATAACCAACTCAAGTGACTTGTAAAGATTTGATTTGGAGTGTTTTATTTGAATCTGAAACTTGGAGGAGAATGGAAAGGACCATCCAAAGCTCAACAGAAAATGTAACGAATAATGAAGTGCTGAGGAGAGTGAACGAACAAAGATATTTGCTGAACAGAATTAAGAAATGGCAGAGAGACTGGGTAAGGCCGTTCTTTAGAGGGAATGGACAAGTAAGAGATATTAGGGAATATTTCAAGGAAAGAGTGGAAGAGAAAGGAAGAGAATATCAATACTGGATGGCTTGAGAATTGAGGAAAGTTATTGGCAAATAAAAAGGAAGGTAAAGAGTAGAGATGCATGGAGAGACGACAATGAACCTAAGGACCTGACTTTGAACATGCACATAAGATGAAGATGGTGTTGATTAGCTACCATCTCAAATCAGCAGCTTGAAGACCTTTAACACGAGGGTTTCATCATGTCCATGGGATAATGAACATTTTGTTTTTTATGATTGTGCTACCTGCATCTGTGTTTCATAGAGGTTGGGTGCCATACGTACGACCACTTATTTCTGGACACCAGGCAGAAACCAAAATGCCTGAATTCATCACTCATGATTCATTTGCATAGCTTCTGTTGCCGCAGAGGTTCTAGGTATTTCCCCTATTTTGTTTTTGTTTGTTTTCCACATCCTGCAGCCTAAATGGCAAATGGTTGACATTATCTGGTGTGGCTCTAAGCCAACCACAGTCAGTATGTCATGGCTGAGAGGGGCATATTTACATATTGTCCTCCTGAATACCATTTCTTTCCCTATGGGCAAATGTCTAACTTAGATTTGGTGTCCCTCCAAGCAGCATATCGGTGTTAGGGAATTTGGTCGCATATGTAATCAAATCTACTTCATTCTCTTCTCTCCGCTGCCTTTCCCGCTGTCAGCCTAACTTCAATATTATCACATATACATGCTCTTTCTTCCAGCCGAATTTGCTGTCTGCTAGAATAAGCTCCGGTCTGTTACTCTGTTGGAGGCGTAAGGAAATTGCGAAAAGGTTTAATTGATGCAACTAGTTTGCTGTTCTTGTTTTAAAAATAGAAGGCTTTTTTTCTCCACTTGCAGTAAAACCTCCATTGTTCCGTCTCCAAATGGCCGACTTCGACGAAATAGAATTGCCAAAAGACTTGTGGAGATCTAACTGTTGCCTTGGAAATGTGGTACCAGATGAGCTTAAACACAACTAAGTGGTTGATCAGGGCTGAACATTAATCTACTTGCATCAGACCTTTTTTTCTAAAAGTATGTTTTCAGGAAGATAGTGACCCAAAAAGAGCCAGTAAAAAATCTTGTTCTGAAACTCTAAACTGCAATGTATTGGTTGGTGGAAAGCATTTCTGTGACCAAAGAAACCAATAGGTAATTCAGCAATCTCATTCTCCTGGCAGATGGGTCCACTCTGATCGCATGGCTCTGAGATTGAACTACAACAATTCTCTAGACCCATCCATGCCTGAAACAGCAGTAGGTGAATTTACCTTGTGGTAAACCACTGTGTTCCTATATTAAGGGTTGTACGGTAGAACCTGCACTACAGGTTCACCTGGGCCCCTGCATGCTAGCTCCGCCCAGGAGCCGGGTTATAAATATGCGTGGCCTTCAGCTAGCAGCCATTTCGTCAGCTGCCACACTTCAGAGACTAATAAAGCCTCAGTTTGAATTCAACTTCGTCTCCAGCCAAATTGATCGTGCCTCATACCTGTAGGCTTGTTGCAATGTTAACTTCTAAAATTTTAGGTTTCCTGGCAGAAACCAAGCAGGTAGGCAGGTAAAATTAATTTGCCATTGTAGTAATATGCATTTAAAGGATAGCTGCATGCCATTAATAGAAGGTGATGTGGAGATGCCGGCGTCAGACTGGGGTGAGCACAGTACGAAGTCTTACAACACCAGGTTAAAGTCCAACAGTCGAAACAAACCTGTTGGACTTTAACCTGGTGTTGTAAGACTTCGTACTATTAATAGAAGGGACGTGTATCATGTGATCCCGTCTTAGTTTCACTTCAGCTGGAATTCTCCAGCCATTCACTGGTGGCGGAGTTTTCTGGTCCAGCCAGCAGCGCACACCCCGCCTATGGATTTCCCGGCAGCGCGGGGTGACTTTAATGGAAATTCCCATTACCAGCACCGAGAGCAGAGAATCCTGCGACCAGTGAACGGCGTGGTGCCTCCCACTGCTGGGAAACACGTGGCTAGGAGGCCAGAGAATCTCGCCCTTTGACCTGTGAACAGTTCACAGCATACACAGTTCTGAAATGAAATGAAAATCGCTTATTGTCACAAGTAGGCTTCAAATGAAGTTACTGTGAAAAGCCCCTAGTCGCCACATTCCGGTGCCTGTTCGGGGAGGCTGGTACGGGAATTGTACCGTGCTGCTGGCCTGCCTTGGTCTGCTTTCAAAGCCAGCGATTTAGCCCTGTGCAAAACAGCTCCTCATCTGCTGACGTCTTCGCGCTTCCTATCCAAGAATATACGTTCTTGTGTGCCTCGTTTAAATAAATGAACCCACATCATGTTTACACCATCACTTATGAATGATCGGTGCTTTTTTAACATGATAAAAACATGGCATCGTGTTCTGTGGTGTACAAACAGCATGACAGCAAGATTAAATACAGGCACACCTTAAATTATGCTATATCACATGAGGTGATCCTTGACGTTTGGTCAGACTGTTACAAAGTCACAGCATCCAAGAGCATTGCAAACACCATGTGCTGACAGGGCAGAAAAGCTGTGACGACACAAGCCAAGAATGTGCTCAAGTAAGAGGCTGGTAAGCAGATGGATCCCTCATAGTGAGATTGCAATGCACCACCTGTCAGTTCTGTGAGTGGGGCAACATGTCAAGAGGTTAGCTCAGTTGAGAAAGGCAGCTGAATAGGCTATTGGGATCGATAGTGAGCATGGGAGTGTCAAACAAAAAAACAAACGCAGCCGTGATAAAAATCGGACCAGATAAGATTGGAATTTTAAAGGGTGGCTTCAGGGGCAGCTGAACAAAATGAAACGAGGAAGATCAAAGGGATATTATTGGAATGTCCATAAAATTCCTCAGTTTGAATTGGGATGCTTTTGGCCTACCAACTGAATTCAAAATGTTTATAAGAACATAAGAACATAACATAAGAACTAGGACCAGGAGTAGGCTATCTGGCACTTCAAGCCTGCTGCACCATTCAATATGATCATGGCTGATCTTTTGTGGACTCAGCTTCACTTTTCCACCCGAGCACCACAACCCTCTATTCCTTTATTCTTCAAAAAACTATCTATTTTACCTTGAAAACATTTAATGAAGGAGCCTCAACTGCTTCAATGAGCAGGGAATTCCATAGACTCACAACCCTTTGGGTGAAGAAGTTCCTCCTAAACTCAGTCCTAAATCTACTTCCCTTTATTTTGAGACCCCCTAGATCTAGTTCACCCGCCAGTGGAAACAACCTATCCTATCTATTCCCTTCATAATTTTATATGTTTCTATAAGATCCGCCCGCATCCTTTTAAATTCTGAGTACAGTCCCAGTCTTCTCAACCTCTCCTCGTAATCCAACCACCTCAACTCTGGGGTTAACCTCGCGAATGTCCTCTGCACACCCTCCAGTGCCCGTACGTCCTTTCTCAGGTAAGGAGACCAAAACTGAACAAAATACTCCAGGTGTGGCCTCACTAACACCTTACACAGTTGCAGCATAACCTCCCTAGTCTTAAACTCCATCCCTCTAGCAATGAAGGACAAAACTCCATTTGCCTTCTTCATCACCTGTTGTACCTGTAAACCAACTTTTTGCGACTCATGTCCCTCTGCACAGCAGCATGTTTTAATATTTTATCATTTAAATAATAATCCCTTTTGCTGTTATGGAGAACCTCACATTTTTCAACATTGTATTCCATCTGCCAGACACTAGCCCATTCATTTAAACTATCCAAATCCCTCTGCAGACTTCCAGTATCCTCTGCATTTTTTGCTTTACCACTCATCTTAGTGTCGTCTGCAAATTTGGACACATTGCATTTGGTACCCAACTCCAAATCATCTATGTAAATTGTGAACAATTGTGGGCTCAACACTGATCCCTGAGGGACACCAGTAGCTACTGATTTCCAATCAGAGAAACACCCATTAATCCCCACTCTTTGCTTTCTATTAATTAACCAATCTTCTATCCATGCTACTACTTTACCCTTAATGCCATGCATCATTTTCTCATGCAGCAACCTTTTGTGTGGCACCTTGTCAAAAACGTTCTAGAAATCCAGATATACCACATCCATTGGCTCCCCGTTGTCTACCGCACTGTTACTGTCCTCAAAAAATTCCACTAAATTAGTTAGGCACGACCTGCCCTTTATGAACCCATGCCAAGCCTGTCTAATGGGACAATTTCCATCCAGATGCCTTGCTATTTCTTCCTTGATGATAGATTCCAGCATCTTCCCTACTACCGAAGTTAAGCTCACTGGCCTATAATTACCCGCTTTCTGCCTGCCTCCTTTTTTAAACAGTGGTGTCACGGTTGCTAATTTCCAATCAGCTGGGATCACCCCAGAATCTAGTGAGTTTTCGTAAATTATCATGAGTGCATTTGCAATTTCCCTATGTTCAAACAGCATAGAGAGCTATGAGGCTGGATTCTCCGTTTGGGAGACTAAATCCCCATGCCAGCGTGAAAACGGTGGTGTTTTACGCCAGGAAAACTGGCACAACCACCGATTCCCTGCTCGGGGGGGGGGGGGGGGGGGGGGGGGGGTTGCGGGTGGGCTAGCAGGGAGGCAGCGTAGAACTTCCAGCTCCAGCTGCCAATACGGCCCGGAGCATTGTTGAGTCCGTGGCCGTGCATGGCAACGGACTGCAGTGGCCGCACCATGCTTCATGGCGGACGCAGCCCGCGGACCCGGACCGCAAAAATAGTCCCCCCCTTCAGCCGCTCATGCACCCCAGACCACGCCCCCACAGTGCCCTCAGCCCCAATTAAAGCCCCACCTGCCCGCAGATCGGCCCTCCCCCGACTGTGGCGGTGCTGGACTGAGTCTGCAGTCGCCACGCTGAGATCACGACGGGTGAGACCACATGTGACCCACGCCGTCGGGAACTCGGCCGGTTGGGGACGGAGCATCGCGGGGCGGGCCTCAGACAATGTAAGAAGGGTGTGCATACCGCGTGCGCCACCATTCAGTGGGGAGCATCACAAAAGCGGCGCTGCCCCTGATTCTGTCGTCATCTGGGATTCTCCGCCCCCTCGCCGAACGCGATTTCACCGTCGGGGATCGGAGAATCGAGCCCATGGTTTATTGATTCTGATGTGCCTGAACCAGACAAGCAAGTCATAAAAAATCAACTAGCAAGTGAGAATGAAGGTCAATACAGATGAATACAAGCGGATAAACAACAGTTGAGTCAAAGGATCCGCAAATGATATGTACTGCATTGGAAACCAGTTCCGTATCTGTTTAAACTTCCTTATTCATCAACTAGAGCTCATGTCATTTCAACAACACCTCACAGAATCCATAGACCACTTTGTCAGCAGATGCAGCGAAAAAGGCACTTACTGTGATTTTTCAAATGCAGAGCTCGCAGACAGGATTGTTGAGTTGTTCATCACATGCCCTCTGATGGAAGTATTCCAGAAAGACCTGCTGGAGCCCAAAATGTATATCGACAAAGAACTATTCAAGGATGGACATAAGAAGCAAGCAATCCTTGCAGTTTGGCGATGCTTGCAGGTCCTCGATACAATCTCAATTGGTAACAGACTATCTAGCACATCCAAATCTAGCAAGACATATGGCAGGTGTAGCCTTTTGCAGGCACCAAGGAAATGCCCAGGTTTCCAGCAGTTCTCAAGGAGTGTGGCAGGAAGGGTCATTGGCAGCAGCAGTGCACTACAGCAAAGGCTAATGCAACTACAAGATAACATGTACTGATCCAAACAAACCATTCACAACATGTACCTTCAAGCAATAAAAATGACTATCCAGTATGCCATCCAGAAAATATGCATGCGGTAATTATCGAGCTTTAAAATAAAATTCTGCATGAGGAGACAAAAAGCAGTGAACATATGTTTCACATCGTGGAAAACATACATGCTGTCACACTATTTAGTGTATTTGCCAAGGCGAGAGTTATCTACCCTAAGAAAGTTGGTAACTACTGATATTTGGTCAAGATTAATATAGGCCAAGTGCCAACATACTAACCCTGTGAATTCTAAAAGACAAGAATCCACAGACGTGGAAGGACATGGTAAAACCTACTACTGTGAAAGCTTCAGTACACAACAGTTCACTAATTTTGTGTGCAAGTTCCAAAGTCCTGGAGTCCAAGTACAATCAATTCTTCTGGGTATCGTTGGTGTTCTATCTCGAAGAAACTCAAGGTCCAGCAATCGTAGGCCAATCGGCATTCTGTGACCTTGCACTAGTGATAATCTATGGAATTATTCAGACTTCACATGGCATCGTGGGTGGCACGGTGGCACAGTGGTTAGCACTGCTGCCTCGCAGTGCCAGGAACCCAGGTTCAATTCCAGCCTTGGGTGAGTGTCTGAGTGGAGTTTGTACATTCTCCCCATGTCTGCGTGGGTTGCCTCCGGGTGCTCTGGTTTCCTTCTATAGTCCAAAGATGTGCAGGTTGAATTGGATTTGGATTTGTTATTTACACACGTACCGTACAGTGAAAAGTATTTTTCTGTGTGCAGCTCAAACAGATCATTTAGTACATGAACGAAAAGAAAATACATAATAGGGTGACACAAGGTACACAATGTAAATACCTAGACACCGGCATCGGGTGAAGCATACAGGAGTGTAGTATTAATCAGGTCAGTCGATAAGAAGGTTGTTTATGAGTCTGGTAACAGTGGGGAAGAAGCTGTTTTTGATTCTGTTCGTTCGTGTTCTCAGACTTTGGTCTCTCTTGCCGGATGGAAGAAGTTGGAAGAGTGAGTAAGCCGGGTTAGGTGGATTAGCCATGCTAAATTGGCCCTTAGTGTCCAAAAGGTTAGGCGGGGTTACTGGGTTTTGGGGCATGGGCCTAGATAGGGTGCTTTTTCAGAGGGTCAGTGCAGACTTGATGGGTCGAATGGCCTCCTTCTGCACGGTAGGAATACTATGATTCTAGCTCACCCTCAGAAATTAATCCTGGCATCTCAGTTCACAACCTAACATCAAAATACCCAGAATGTTTCAACATAACTGGCAGTTTCAAGAGAACTGCAACACCACACTTAGAGGAGAATACAAGTCCGTCAACTGATCTGGTACACCAACAGCTACAAGAAGAAATGGTGAAAGATTTTACACGACAGAAACTGTGGAAAACTACCATCAAACGATGACCTGAATTCTTTCAGCTTGTCCACAAGCAAGTGAGACTATTTTGGCCTTAACAGGATAAGCTAGACAGACCCTGGGTAATCATATTTAAAGGCAGGCAGGTCATCATACCAGAATCTTTGTGATCTGATATTCTTCAACAACTTCATCACCTATACATGGGCACAATCGGATGGGAACACTGTTAAGAGAGACAGTGTATTGGCCAGGTATGAACATTGATATTGAATTTGTTGGCAAGAAGTTAGAGGCGTGTCAAAAGCATTTGCCAAGTCAGCACAAAGAAACTTTCATTCCAGATGACTTTCTGACCCATCCTTGGTCCAAAATTGCCTCCAACCTCTTTTAAGTCCATGACAGTAGCTTTTTCGCCATCGTCAACGACTTTACCAAGTATCCCATTATTTGACAATTACATAATATGTCAAGTACAACTATCAAAGATACTCTTGGTGCTATTTTCTTTTTTTAAAAAATATATTTATTAAAGTTTTTTAACAACACAATTTTTTCCCCTTACAAACAATAACCCCCCCCGTAACAAAATCACACAAAATCGCACTGAACAAGATATATACATGGCAAAATGGTATATTTACATAGCTTTATACACTGGCTCTCGCCCGCACGTGCCAGTTTTCCCCACCCTCCATGTTATCTCCCGCTCATCCATCCCCTCAAGCAATCTATCATCCCGCCCGTCCCCCCCCCCCCCCCAGGGTTGTGCTGCTGCTGACCGACCTTCCTCTAACGCTCTACGAGGTAGTCTAGGAACGGTTGCCACCGCCTGTAGAACCCCTGCGCAGACCCTCTCAAGGCAAACTTAATCCTCTCCAGCTTTATGAACCCAGCCATGTTGTTTATCCAGGCCTCCAGGCTAGGGGGCTTCGCCTCCTTCCACAATAGCAAGATCCTTCGCCGGGCTACTAGGGACGCAAAGGCCAGAATTCCGGCCTCTTTCGCCTCCTGCACTCCCGGCTCATCCACTACTTTGAATATTGCTAGCCCCCAGCTTGGCTTGACCCGGACTTTCACCACCTGAGATATTGCTCCCGCCACGCCTCTCCAGAACCCCTCCAGTGCCGGGCATGACCAAAACATGTGGACATGGTTCGCCGGACTCCCTGAACACCTTCCACATCTGTCCTCTACCCCAAAGAACCTACTCAACCTCGCCCCAGTCAAGTGCGCTCTGTGAACCACCTTAAATTGTATCAGGCTGAGCCTGGCACATGAGGAGGAGGAATTAACCCTATCCAGGGCATCAGCCCACAAACCTTCCTCGATCTCCTCCCCCAGCTCCTCCTCCCATTTACCCTTCAACTCTTCTGCTAGGGCTTCCCCCTCTTCTTTCATCTCTTGGTGGATTGCCGAAACCTTGCCCTCCCCGACCCATACGCCCGAGATCACCCTGTCTTGAATTTCTTGTGCCGGGAGCAACGGGAATTCCCTGACCTGTCGCCTCACAAAAGCCCTCACCTGCATATATCTAAATGCATTTCCCGGGGGTAACTCAAACTTCTCCAGTGCCCCTCGGCTTGCAAATGTCCCGTCAATGAACAGGTCTCCCATTCTTCTAATCCCCGCCCGATGCCAGCCCTGGAACCCTCTGTCCATCTTCCCCGGGACAAACCGGTGGTTACCCCTGATCGGGGACCACACCGAGGCTCCCACTGCACCCCTGTGCCGTCTCCACTGGCCCCAGATCCTTAACGTTGCCGCCACCACCGGGCTGGTGGTATACTTTGATGGCGAGAGCGGCAGCGGTGCTGTCACCAACGCCCCCAAGCTCGTTCCTTTACAGGACGCCATCTCCATCCTCTTCCATGCCGCCCCCTCTCCCTCCATAACCCACTTGCGGATCATCGCCACATTTCCTGCCCAGTAGTAGCTCCCTAGGTTTGGCAGCGCCAACCCTCCTCGGTCCCTACTGCGTTCCAGGAACTCTCTCCTTACCCTCGGGGTCTTATTTGCCCACACAAACCCCATAATACTCCTACCTACTCTCTTGAAAAAGCCCTTAGTGATCACGATGGAAAGGCACTGAAGCACAAACAAAAACCTCGGAAGGACCATCATTTTGACCGACTGCAGTCTACCCGCCAACGAGAGCGGCAACATGTCCCATCTTTTGAAGTCCGCCTCCATTTGGTCCACCAACCTCGTCAGATTCAATTTGTGTAGGGCCCCCCAACTCCTGGCTATCTGGATCCCCAGATACCGAAAACTCCTCACCGCCCTCCTCAGCGGTAGGTCCCCTATCCCTCTTTCTTGGTCCCCTGCCTGTAATACAAAAAGCTCACTCTTCCCTCCATTGAGCTTATAGCCCGAGAACTCCCCAAACTCCCTCAGAGTCTGCATGACCTCCACCATCCCTCCATTGGGTCCGCCACGTACAGCAGCAGGTCATCCGCGTATAGCGACACCCGATGCTCTTCTCCCCCGCGGACCACCCCCCTCCATTTATTAGACTCCCTCAGTGATATGGCCAAGGGTTCGATCGCCAATGCAAACAACAGGGGGACAGGGGGCACCCCTGCCTCGTTCCTCGGTGCAGCCGAAGGTACTCCAACCTCCGCCGGTTCGTCACCACACTCGCCACCGGGGCACTGTGAAAGAGATTAACCCAGCTAATAAACCCTCCCCCGAACCCAAACCTACACAACACCTCCCAGAGGTACTCCCACTCTACTCGGTCAAAGGCCTTTTCCGCGTCCATAGCTGCCACTATCTCCGCCTCTCCCTCCTCCGATGTCAACATTATCACGTTTAAGAGCCGCCGCACATTAGTATTTAATTGCCTGGCCTTTACGAATCCCGTCTGGTCCTCATGAATCACCCCCGGGACACAGTCCTCAATCCTTGTGGCCAGCACTTTTTCCAATAACTTAGCGTCCACATTAAGGAGCGAAATCGGCCTGTACGATCCACATTGCAGTGGGTCCTTGTCTCGCTTCAGAATCACGGAAATTGTCGCCTCCGACATTGTCGGGGGCAGGGGCCCCTCCTCTCTTGCCTCGTCAAAGGTCCTCACTAGTAGCGGGGCCAACAGGTCCACATACTTTCTGCAGAACTCCACCGGGGACCCGTCTGGCCCCGGGGCCTTCCCCGCCTGCATGCTCCCCAAACCCTTACTCAGCTCCTCCAACCCGATTGGTGCCCCCAAACCAGCCACCTCTTGCTCCTCCACCCTCGGGATCCGCAGTTGGTCCAGGAATCGTCTCATCCCCTCTTCCCCCCCTGGGGGCTGGGATCTGTACAGCTCTTCATAGACGGCCTTGAATACCTTGTTTATTTTCGTTGCACTCTGAACCGTGGCTCCCCCTCCATCTTTGATTCCCCCTATTTCCCTCGCTGCCGTCCTCTTACGGAGATGGTGTGCCAGCATCCGACTGGCCTTTTCCCCGTACTCGGAGGTCGCCCCCTGCACCTTCCTCCACTGTGCCTCCGCCTTCCCCGTGGTCAACAGGTCAAACTCCGTCTGGGGCCGTCGCCTTTCCCCAAGTAATCTTTCCTCCGGGGTCTCTGCGTATCTCCTGTCCACTCGCAAAATCTCCCCCACTAACCTCTCCCTTTCCATGCCCTCTGTCTTCTCCCTATGAGCCCTGATGGAGATTAGCTCTCCCCTGATCACCGCCTTCAACGCCTCCCCTACCACCCCCCTCGCACCTCCCCGTTGTCGTTGGCCTCCAAGTACCTTTCGATACACCCCCTCACCTTCCCACACACCACCTCATCTGCCAGCAGTCCCACGTCCAGCCGCCACAGCGGGCGTTGGTCCTTCTCCTCTCCCAGCCCCATTTCCACCCAGTGCGGGGCATGGTCCGAAACGGCTATGGCCGAATACTCCACCCCCTCCACCCTCGGGATGAGCGCCCTGCCCAGAACAAAGAAATCTATCCGGGAGTAGGACTTGTGCACGTGGGAAAAGAAATAAAATTCCCTGGCCTGCGGTCTTGCAAACCTCCATGGGTCCACTCCCCCCATCTGATCCATAAACCCCCTGAGCACCTTGGCCGCCGCCGGCCTCTTTCCCGTCCTTGATCTGGAGTGGTCTAGGGCTGGATCCAGCACTGTATTGAAGTCCCCTCCCATTATCAGTCCTCCTACCTCCAGGTCCGGAATGCGCCCCAACATGCGCTTCATGAATCCAGCATCATCCCAGTTCGGGGCGTATACATTTACCAACACCACCCATGTCCCTTGCAACCTTCCACTCACCATCACATATCTCCCTCCATTATCCACTACGATAGTCTTGGCCTCAAATGACACATGCTTTCCCACCAGAATTGCCACCCCTCTATTTTTCGCGTCCAGTCCCGAGTGAAATACCTGTCCTACCCATCACCTTCTTAACCTAACCTGGTCCGCCACCTTCAGGTGTGTCTCTTGGAGCATAGCCACGTATGTCTTCAGTCCCTTCAAGTGCGCGACTCCCTCCCCTCCCCTTCCCCCCCTTTCCTCCCCTCCCCTCCCCCCCGCTAGAACCCTGTCTAGCTTTTTTGCTCCCCCCATATCACTCCCGTAAGTCAGTTGACACCTGCTGACCTCGGCTTCCCCCGCCATCCCTTTGACCCCCCGTGTGGGAGTCTCCCCATCAATATACGTTCCTTCGTTCCCCTTCCCACCTTTCTTCCCGCGCGCGGGAAAAAAAACGCGCTTTCTAAAGCCTGCCCCGCCCCCTCTGGCGCAGCTCCTGTCGCGGCCTTGTCTCTCTCCCCCAGCCCATATAACATTCCCTGCGCGTGATTGCCCCCCTATATACAACAACCATCATACTTCAACCCTCAAACACCCCCCACCCTCACAAACCCTCAATTAGAGTCCAACTTTTCAGTTAGTATAAAGGTCCACGCCTCTTCGGGTGTTTCAAAGTAGTGGTGTTGGCCATTATGTGTAACCCACAGTCGCGCTGGCTGCAACATTCCAAATTTCACTCCTTTCCGACGCAGCACCGCTTTGGCCCGGTTGAAACCTGCTCTCCGCTTAGCGACCTCCGTGCTCCAGTCCGGGTATATTCTGATCTCAGCATTGTCCCACTTGCTGCTCCGCTCCTTCTTGGCCCATTTCAGGACCCTCTCTCTGTCCGTAAACCGGTGAAATCTCACCACATCGCCCTTGGCGGCTCATTTGCCTTGGGCTTCCTCGCCAGCACCTGGTGCGCCCCTTCCAGCTCCAGAAACCCCGGGGGGCCTCTGCACCCATCAGCGCCCCGATCATTGTGCCCGCATATGCCGCGGCATCGGCCCCCTCCACTCCTTTTGGGAGACCCAGGATCCTCAGATTATTTCTCCTCGACCTGTTCTCCAGGTCTTCGAATCTTCCCGCCCACGTCTTGTGCAGCGCCTCGTGCCGCTCCACTTTCACTGCCAGGCCCAAGAGCTCGTCCTCATTCTCACTCACCTTTTCCTGGATCTCCTGGATCTTCACCTTGTGGGCTTTCTGGGTTGCCCCAAGTCCTTCAATTATTGCCAACATAGGCGCCACCATCTCCTTACGCAGCTCCTCGAAGCAGCGCTTGATGAATTCCTGCATCTCCTCTTTGTCCCCGGCCGCCGCCATTTTGCTTGTTTTCCCTCTCTTCGCCCGCTGCTCCAATGCCACTTTTTTGGCCGTTTCGCTGCGGGTCCGGTCCATACAAGTTAGTAGGGGACCTCTCTCCTCTCTTCCCCATGGGTTGGCTGTAAAAAAAGTTCCGTTGGGGCTCTTCTATCGAGCCCGAAAGTCCGTGTTCGCGGGAGCTGCCGAATCGTGCGGCTTAGCTCCGCATAGCCGCAACCGGAAGTCTTGGTGCTATTTTCAATATATCTGGTACATCTCGAGACTGTTATGGATAACAGTGCACTATTTGCCTGTAAGCCATTTCAGGATATGTGTGAGAAATGGAATATAAATCACACTATTTCTTCTCCTCAATACCGTAGATCTGATGGCTAAGCTGATTGAATAAGTTAAACAGTGAATTCCCTAATTCTCAAATGTAGACAGACCAAGCAAGATCTACACATTGCACTGTTACATCTGAGAGCGACACCTTTGAGTGCAACTATTCCATTACCAGCAGAGCTCATGTTTGGCAGTCCAGTAATAATAATTGCTTATTGTCACAAGTAGGCTTCAATGAAGTTACTGTGAAAAGCCCCTAGTCGCCACATTCTGGCACCTGTTCGGGGAGGCCGGTACAGGAATTGAACCCGTGCTGCTGGCATACTCTGCATTGTTCTGCATTACAAGCTTGCTGTTTAGCCCACTGTGCTAAACCAGCCCCTTGCATAGGAATCTATCTAACCTTACCTATTGTACTTTTTCAGAAACTAGAAAACAACTTGTAAAACTGCAGGAGAAGATTGCCAATGTGAACAATAGAACTGCAGGTAAAGAGTTCGCAAGTTTAAAATTGGTACAACCAATTTGCATCCAGGATCCCACAGACAGTACATGGAAACTAACCAAAGTGATCATTATTTGGTCAGAACCAAGGTCTTGTGAAGTCGTAACAAAGAAAGGTACAATGGTGTAATAATAATAATAATTATCTTTATTATTGTAAAAATAGGCTTACATTAACACTGCAATTAAGTTACTGTGAAAAGCCCCGAATCATCACACTGCGGCGCCTATTCGGGTACACTGAGGGAGAATTCAGAATGTCCAATTCACCTAACAAGGATGTCTTTTGAGACTTGTGGGAGGAAACCGGAGCTGCCGGAGGAAACCCACGCAGACACGGGGAGAATGTGCAGACTCCACATAGACAGTGATCGAAGCCGGGAATCGAACCCGGGTCCATGGTGCTGTGAAGCAACAGTGCTAACCACTGTGCTACCGTGCCATCCAATTGCATTGAGGACTAGATTCTAAATGCAACCAGCAACAATATCCAAGAATGGCAATCCCTCTGATATCACTGCAAGCAATTGAAGATACCTCTAGACAAGGTGACCATTATGAGATCTCGGCATACCAGTAGATTACCTTTTTGCTTTAGAGGGACATAGGTTCAGCAGTTCTCAGCACTTATACAATATTTAACTAAATATGAACATGTATTGTAAGTAGTTATACGTCTTTGGAAGGGGGGAAGGATCTTGAAAAACAAAAGAGACGTTGCCTTTAATGGATTGTAGTGTGTCATCACTATGAGGGACCTACATGTGATCCAGTCTCAGTTTCACTTTGGCTTCTGGCAGAACACAGGTCCCACCACTCTGCTGCTCTTCAAGCTTTCTATCCATGTACATCTGTTCTCATGTGCCTGATTTAAATAAATTAATCCACAATGCATTTGGCCAATTCCTTTTGAATGATTGATGCTTTTATATCATTATAAAAACACAATAATCTACTGACCCATAAATGTCACACCTCAATCATCTTCGGAAAACAGCTGGCAATTAAATCTCTTGACTTTGATTTAGACCTGAGTATTTTGATGGGAAACTTTGGAGTAGGCAGATCTAGTGAAGCAACATTGCATTGCCGAAAACATGTAAACCTTTGTTGTAAGAAGCTAGTTAGATGTACAGTGTGTTGTGGCACTATTGTGCAGCATTTCAGAGCAGGAGGCCATGGATTTAAACATTCTATTGTGCTCAGTTTGCTTTCTGATCTGAATTGTAGTAAGCAATGAAGTCTAGGTTGGAGGCGTACACACCTCACTGTAGGATCAGAACATAGGAGAACATTGGCTTTCACTTTCCAGAGAACGGCAAAAGAGATGGAGACCTTTGACCAGAAATCAGGGCCTAAAATAAGAAGTGATGAAAGGGTGAATGAAAAACGTTTTAACCAAGTTATCGGTAAAATACTTCAACTATTACTTTTCCTTTCCAAAATTTATCCTTCCTCTCCTGAAATAGGGACTGACTCTTGCCAGGTTCGGTATGGTTCCAAGGTACCTGCAGCTCTCTACCCATTCACTCAAACACCTATTCCTTGTGTGCTTCTGGTGTCAGTGTTAATCCAATACTAGCATCCTTGCTTTTGAGTCAGAAGGTTGTGGGTTGAAATTCCACTCCAGAGGATGAGCACATAATTTATTGAAGGTCTGCTTCTTGGGGCCAACTTTTGGAAGGTACAATAAATTAACACCCTTGCAGGTGGACATAAAAGGTCTTATACGACCATTCATAGAAGAACAGTGGTGTCCACCACTGATCTCGCAATCAATACCACTAAAAGCAAATTGTATCTCCATATTGCACCTGGTACTTTTCTGTACAAATATTGTCTGCCCCCTGCATCCCCCCCCCCCCCTCCCACCACCACCACCACCAATTACAACAGCAAATACATTCAAAAGTACTTTGTTGGCTGTGAAGTGCTTTGGGACTTCCTGAGGATATGAAGGCCGCTATATCAATGCAAATACTGTCTTCTTTCTTTAGACGGTGGCTTTTGATTATCTATTCAACCATGAAGAGCTGCAATGTCATAATAATAATATTTTTTGTCACAAGTAGGCTTACATTAGCACTGCAATGAAATTACTGTGAAAAGCCCCTAGTTGCCACACTCCGGCACCTGTTCGGGTACATGGAGGGAGAATTCAGAATGTCCAAATTACGTAACAGCACGTCTTTCGGGGCTAGTGGGAGGAAACCAGAGCACTAGGAGGAAACCCAGGCAGACACAGGGAGAACGTGCAGACTCTGAACAGACAGTGATCCAAGTCAGGAATCGAACCTGGGACCCTGGTGCAGTGAAGCAACAGTGCTAACCACTGTGCTACCGTGCCCAATGTGTCATGCCCAATCTTGTCATCTATTATTAAAACACTTTGATTTTCAAATAATGTATGTGAAAATATCTAGATATATACTTATATAATATCTGTATTTACATATTGATTATATATATATCAAAGATTTTATAGTTGCAGCAATTGATATGACAACAGCCCTGCATGAGAACAGTTCTCTGTCAGATTAAAATGTACTGTTGCCCATTTTTCAAGTTGTGTCTATCTAATCCTGACTGCCAGGCAAATATGAATTTTGTTTTTAAACGTGGACTTTTAAGCACCAACTAGAAATAAAGTTGCCAACCTAGGAAAATGCCGAGGTCAAGATTTACGAATTGCAGGACTAAGATAGTAAACAAAGTAATTTAAACACATGCTTCAACCTGACCAGTTTTATAGAAAAATAAGTGAGTTTTGATCAGCCGACATGGAACATGGAAAATAGAAATTAAGCTGCGTGCAGAGAGAGCTTACACTTACTCCACAGTCAGTAGTCTGATTATACATGGGCACTGAAATGACACAAATAAAACCAGTATTCTACAACATTATGACAGTCAGTTACTACATTAGTATTGCCTGCACATTCACCTCATTGTTCATGATTTAATTTAAACTCTTCAACTGGATGACAGCCTTTTATTCACTTCCAACTTTTCAAATAGAAGATGCAAACTCCTGAATAGATTTCAGCCAAGAGCTCACTATTGTGTATTTCCTATTCTATGTACAAACTCTCCGAGCTCCTCAAAAAAGACTGCTTTGTGACTATTCCCATTCATCTTGCAAGTTAGATGGAGGCCTTTGAAGAAAATGAGGTGGGCAGTAAGTAAAAAAGTGTTTTGGGTGAACTCTTATCAATCGTCAGCTAGCATGCACATTTTCTTGAATTTGTCCAGATACAAAATACCAGTCACACTGGGCGAGATCCAATGGCCACGTTGCACCCGACAATCAGCTCGCCCAGGCGCAGCATGGCCGATAAAAGCCGGGAGACCCCGCTCCTAGGAACTACCCGGCTTGCAAAGTCTTAATGGACTTTTTGGCAAATCTGCGTATTAGAGCAAGATTTCCGAGCTTCCTGAGGCTTTGGGGGTTCATCTCCTTTGTCTTGGAGACCTCAGGCAAGCGCCATTTGGTACTGGTCTCCAGAAATGGGGACCAGACGGAATGGCACTCGTGGAGGTCAACAAGGGGATCGGAGGGCTCCAGCTGCATGCCCTTTGGGAAGGGTGGTGTGCTGGTGCCATCTGGGAACCTTGGAAGTGCCACCCTGGCAGTGCCAGCTAGTGCCAGCCTGGAACTACTAAGGTGCCCAGGTGGCACTGCCAAGTTGGCACTTTTTGCATGTGTGCGATCAGCCCGGGGTGCCCTGTGTGGGTGTTTGAGGGGACCGGGGATCCTCCCATAGTGTGTTTGGACTGGATAATGCATTCTGACTGAGGGGGGTTGGCAGTCGCTTCGGGAGCCTCGGAGATCAGGACACCATTTTTAAATGGCGATCTGATCTCTCACTACACTGGGAGTTCAGGCTAGCGGAGCTCCCCAGTGTACAAAATAGGGCTATGTGCGTCCTTGGCCATGTGTTCCCCCCTGAGGACCCTTATACAACACGTGTCACGTTATTTAGCCATGTGTTTCTCGTGCTCGCTATGGGACTTTGTTCCCAATTAATTGAGTCACACCCACTGCCTTTTAAATGCATTTCACCCACCCATTCAGAGACGAGAAAGGAAAGTGGCTCTTTTTATATTGAAATTTAATTTTACCAGATCTCTCTTGGATAAGTGAGTTTTGTGATGGGATCCTCATGTAGGCCTGAGTGTCTCTATGCAGTGATTTCATGAGGGAAGGAGAGAAGGCCACGAATTGCAGCCAATCTCACTGGTGTTGTGTACCAGGAAATTCCGTGGAAAGTAGCGCTGATGGAGATCTGAGGAATGCAATAATAAATTAAAACCCTTACCAGGTCCAAACCTCAGAACATGACAGGGAACCTCTCAAGAACATCTTACGGTCATAAGATGTTCACAGCTTGAAATGGTCACTTTTTATTTAATCACAAACTGCATTTAGGTTTCAGTAACTTTAATCTTGTAATGGTAATATGGCATGCCTTTGACGCTGCTCATAAGCAACCACTTCAGATAACTCCTAAAGACCAATGACTTGTTTCTGTATGGTTTATCACAATTCAAATATACATTTCTGGCACAGATAACCTTCATTAAAGCTTTACTGTTAACCCAGGGGGCTGGTTTATCTCAGGTGGCTGGACAGCTGGTTTGGGATGCAGAATAAGGCCGACACGAGTGGGCTCAATCCCCATATTGGCTAAGGTTACTCATGAAGGGCTTCCTTCTCAATCTTGCCCCTCACCTGAGGTGTGGTGATCCTCGGGTTAAATCGCCACCCATCAGCTCTCCTTTCAAAGAGGAAAGCAGCCGACGGTCATCTGGGACTATGGCAGGTTTACTATTAACCAAAGATTGTCAAAGTGGAATCATCAAGAACTGGTTTCATTTACTTCTAAGGTAACATTACTGCCCTTTTCAGCATTAGCTAACAATTTTTTGCAAGTAATTCTCTATTTAAGAGGGCGATGAATATGTATTGATTATCGGTGATGGGCTACATTGCACTTTATTTGCAATGGAGAAAATGAAAGCTGTTATTCCAGACTGAAATGCTGTTCAATTTTAGCTGTGGCTAAATGTGCATAATATATCTTGATACTCTTCTTGAAAATTGCAACTATGCAGGAAAAGATTTGCCAACCAACTTTGATGTGGATGGTGTTCATTTTGAGTGGACAGTTGGTCCTTCACATCTCACAGCCCATCCCCAAACCCACACCAGCCCCTTTAAGTGGAGTACAAAGCTCTATCGACTCAAGGACTCCCAGGTTTCCTTTATTCAGTTGCTGTGGTTCAGAATGCAGGTTTGATTTTAGTTTGTGTTGAGTTAATTTATCTCATACAGAGCAGCAGTTAGTATATCTTTGGCATTGTTGTACAGGAGTGAAAACCTTTCAGCTAAGATTCTTGCTCTTTCCCACAATTCCAATTGATATTTCAGCCATCTCTTACAGAAAAGTACAAACGTGTGGCCGCCAGGTGAGGACTGCGTTGTGCCCCGCTCCAATGCCACTCACTGCCAAATTATGACTAGCCTCTTGGATGGATCATGGCCACTGTCGTGAATTAATAGAGATTTGCAGGTTCTATTGTAATCCTACAAGAGTCAACTTCATCAAGGGAAAACAGGGTGAACATTAGCAGAGAAAATGAATGGCCAGTTTTTCTATGTACTTGTAAAATCGTCAGCGGAAATAATTCACTTGCACAAGTTGCGAGGCACTTCATGATTATACTATTGCTATGGTACATGGGAAAACAAAGAACAAAGAAGAATGCAGCACAGAAACAGGCTCTTCAACCCTCCAAGACTGTGCCGATTATGATGCCCTAACTAAAAGAAAATCTTCTGCCCTTACTCGGTCCGTATACCTCTATTTCCTCCCTATTCATGTACCCATCCAGATGCCTCGTAAAAGTTGCTAATGTGCCTGCTTTCACCACATCCTCTGGGGAAAATTCTTGAAATTATTATTGTGAAATCACTTATTCACAATTGAGGACCAGGTACTTTAAATATTTATCGGTTGTAACATGAAAAGTTTACTGGATCAAAAATATGAGCAATCTAAGTCAAGATTTCTTCAAACTAATTCAATGCGTACAGTAACATTTGATGTTGTAGACTCTCATTGGATAGACCATAGATAGAACTACATTTGTTTCCTTTAATGTTGATTTTTTAAAAATTGCAAATATTCTAACCAAAATGCAGCTTATATCATTGAGATTGAGTACGGTAGTGTAGTGGTTATGATACTTGGTTGGAAATCCAGACGCCGGAGGCAATAATCCAGAAAGCATGGCAGTGTGAGAATTTAAATTCAGAATTTCAAAGAGCTGGAATTAGAAAACAAAGAACTGCAATGCTAATAGATTATCGTTAAAATCCAACTGCATCACTCTACGGAGGGAAGACTGCTGTCCCTAATTGGCCTGATCTCGATGCCACGCCAGCCTGACAACAGGCTGGTTGACTCTTAACGGCCCTCTGCAATGGCATAATGCATCATTCACTTGCATTACTATTCAGTTGCCTTCTGAAAAGTGACGAGATGTGGCAATATATGTTTGGTCTTGCCAAAAATATTTCCAATTTTCCCTGAAATAAATATATTTAACAGTAACTAGTCTTTGTACAAAACCCAATAAAAAACATTTGAAAAAACAGTCACCAATCTAAAATTTTAGAGGTTTTGTTACTGTTTTGCCTTTCATGAAGCTAATATTGAAAAAGAATCTGTAATGATGCGGGTGGATGCTTCCATTTCCCTAAAACCCGCCACATTGTCATGATCCCATGGGATAAAAGAAAGTATTGTGGAGTGAACATTTTGCAATCTCAAATAACTCTGAATGGGCTTTTCATGCTTTGAGATCCAATTTTAGTTAATTGATGATGACAGTAATAAAATATAATGAAAAAAAGTTGGAATGTGAATCTGAAAGAAAAGATAAATTCAGCACATGCACTTAGGTCTGTAAATATCCATGAAATGGAAAAACAGATTATAACCTTCCTGTTACACATTCAAAACCTGACTTGTCTCTTCACAATGACTGACTGACTTGCTTTTCTGTTTCCATATATCAAATGGGATGAGTGAGCAACAATCGTCCTGTAATTGTTCCTCTTAATGTCTATGATAGAGGCACTGATCACCTTCAGATAAATATAGTTCATGTGATTGTGCTACGTTAAATCAATGATATGATGAATCTCAAGTGTCTGGCTGTGTAACTTTTGCACACATCGAGTTGCTTAGTTGCCTTTGATAGAAATAATATTATGGGATAGACTTTCAACTTGGCGTGTGGGCAAGGGAAATGACAATCGAGCAGTTTCTATAACGGGTGACTAATTCACAATGCAAGTTGGAAATCTACTCCAACAATCTATCCTATTGAATTTCATGTATATATGCACATTATCAGTGGGTTGCAGTAACATAATCATGATATGAAGGTGATATTGCTACATGTCCTGGAAAAGTAAGTCAAATTTATCTGGTATATACAATGAGTGATGAGGATTCTTGGAAGGATTTATGCAGCCAGTAAAAGGTTTCTATTATAGACCTCAATGGACTAAATATGCTAAAATATTTACAAAGTGTGCTCATAAAAGACACCTTAATATTCGCTTGTAGTTTGAATCAAAAACATTTCAGTGTGTAATTATTACATTGATGGGCTAATTTGTTTTATTTATAACGGTTGTCATATAACAGTTTAAATAGTTCATATTTACAGTATGTTACAGCTAATATTCTTTGTGCATAATAAAGATGGAGCAATGATTGAAATAACAACCATGCGATTTATTGTGCAGTTGATAGCATTTAATGGCGCTTAGCTGCTAAAGATGCTTAGGCACAAATTGATTGTGAATATGCTTTTTAAAAAGAAATTCCAAATAGTTTTGTTTTCAAAAATGACCCATTAAATTGTTTCCAACACTTAGCACAGTGGTTAGCACTGCTGCCTCATGCTGCCAGGAACAAGGCTTCAATTCTGGCCTCAGGTGTCTGTCGATGTGGAGTTTGTACTTTCTCCCCTTGTCTGCGTGGGTTTCCTCCGGGTGCTCCGGTTTCCTCCTACAGTCCAAAGATGTGCAGGTTAGGTGGATTGGCCATGCTAAATTGCCCCTTAGTGTCCAAAAGGTTAGGTGGGGTTACAGGGATGTGGTGGAAGTGTGGCGCTAGGTAGGGTGTTCTTCCAAAGACTCGGTGCAGACTTGATGGGCTGAATGGCCCCCTTCTGCACTGAAGCGATTCTATCAACAGAAACTGGATTCTTCGCCAGCGGAATGCTCCGTTTTGCCGGCAGCCAAGGATTTCCTGACAGTGTGGGGCTGCCCCACAATGGGAAACCCCATTGACCCGCCGGTGTAACAGAGCATCCCGCTGGCGTGCTGGAACAGAAATGTGGCGCAATGGGATGGAGAATCCAGCCCCATATATTAAAAATTGAGTTCATTAGATAGTTCATACTTTATAATAATTGATTGAGAACAATAATCTATTTTTCAAACTGACAACAACTTTAATATCAGATGGATCAGATGCAGTAATGAGGTTGCTCCACCTATTCTTATGAACATTCGCAAATTCTACATTAACAGGCACAATTTTACAACAGGGCCCAAAAATCCTTTTCAAAAGGAATATGCCTGTTTTTCTGTTAAATTAGTGCTAATGGAATTTTTGAAAGCACACCCTTTATACAGGGCAACTTCTCGATTGCAATTTTGTTAGTGGATCATTAATTACAGACAGAAAAGGGGTGGCGGGGAGGGGGAAACAATTTAAGGCCCAATAATTGCCTTCATTGATGTGTGATGAGTAATTGCCTGTAAACCTACATCTTATGCTTCCTACCATTTGGTCTGCCTGGGCCACATACATCATCTACTCAAGATGTTCAGGCATGTAGCCTCCAGACTGCCAATAGAAGAGACATGAGGGAGGTCCCTGGATAATACTCGCACCATTTCGTTTTTAACCCTTGCCCAGCAAGCAGTTTGCAGCACATGTTTAATTTTCATTTGTCTGCTACAATAATTTCAAGATCAGTGATGATATTCTCACAATTGAGCACTCATTTGTGGGGCGGGATTCTCCGCCACGCCGCACATATTTGTGCCCCGACCCGCCGGCGGGATTCTCTGTTACACCGGCCGGTCAATGGGGTTTCCCATTCCCACACCATCAGGAAACCCCCGGGCGCCGGCAAAATGGAGAATCACGCCGGCGGAGAATCCTGCCCCTGTATTCCAGTCTTCCTCATTTCATGCCACGCTACTAATATATGAAATGCCTTTGAATAAAATTGTATGGAAATTCTCTTTCTTTGGAGAAATTGTGAGCATCTGTAACTTAACCTGTCGTGGAGTTTTTGTGTGAGGCAATTGAAAAATTAGCAATCTCATGACATTCAAATTGGCCCAAATTAATTTTTCAGGATTCATAAAATTATAAATTTGAGGAAAATTATGGATACTTTTCCCCGGGGTAGAGGGGTCAATTCCTAGGGGGCATAGGTTTAAGGTGAGAAGGGCAAGGTTTAGAGTAGATGTACGAGGCAAGTTTTTTACGCAGAGGGTAGTGGGTGCCTGGAACTCGCTACCGGAGCAGGTGGTGGAAGCAGGGACGATAGTGACATTTAAGGGGCATCTTGACAAATACATGAATAGGATGGGAATAGAGGGATACGGACCCAGGAAGTGTAGAAGATTGTAGTTTAGTCGGGCAGCATGGTCGGCACGGGCTTGGAGGGCCGAAGGGCCTGTTCCTGTGCTGTACATTTCTTTGTTCTTTGTTCTTTATTCCTTTTTTATAAATTTCCAATTAAGGGTCAATTTAGTGTGGCCAGTCCACCTACCCTGCACATCTTTGAGTTATGGGGAGTGAGACCCACACAGACACTGGGAGAATGTACAAACTCCACACGGACAGTGACCCGGACCGGGACCAAACCTGGGTCCTCGGCACCGTGAGACGGCAGTGCTAACCACTGCGCCACTGTGCCGCCCTTGAACACGTTATTGCTAATGAAGAGATTCTACTTTTTTTTAAATGAGATTTATATTTATATAAATATAGATATATAGATTTAAATATTTCTACATATGAATATAAAATATTTGCAGAGAGATGGCGGCACTGTAAATTCTATGATTCTTTGATTCTCTATGGCTACTTAGTTACATAGAAGCAAATTACAATTAATATCAAGGTAAAGAACCCTGCATTTTACCAAAAATGACTGCAAGAATTGCTCTGTTTGCAATGCAGTTGACCAGTACCTGGCATGCTGCCTGTTTGCTGTAAATACTGTATTTAGCCTTGGCAATGATAGAATAGAACCATCATAGTATCCCTATAGTTCAGAAAGAGGCTATTTGGCCCATCGGGGTCTGCACCGACCCTTTGAAAGACCGCCCTATCCCCCGCTCTGTAACCTCACCCCAGAAAGCGGAGCACCTGGAGAAAACCCACATTGACATGGGGAGAAAGTGCAAACTCCACACAGACAGTCACCCAAGGTGGGAATTGAACCCGGGTCCCTGGCGCTGTGAGGCAGCAGTGCTAACCACTGCAATGTTTTATCCCAAACTGCAAACATCTAAATTTAGCAATTTTTGGGTGTGAGAGCAATTTTGCAAATCTCACCATCAGTGAGCTCAGTTAATTGCATGGGACTGCTTGCTAAATCTTCTTGAGGCGTGAGGAAAAGTGCAATATTAAATATTAAATATACGTAACACCCTCCATTGTAGGAATCGTGATTCAAGTTATCAAAAATGGTGAGTTAAAATCTTGGAATTGTATGTTTTTGAAAAATATGTTCTGGCCAAATCTTGAATGGTTTTATCAATTTCTAAGTTGGGCTTACAGCACAGTAAAAGTATAATCCTTTGAATAGTAATTTTAATCAACATTATTTGGTATCCTTCCTGCTACATTTTGTGCACTATATTTTTATTTCGCATCGTTTTGTAGAGGTTTCAAAATGGAGGAAACCGTTAAATGTTACAATGATAAGATCTCATTTCTCTAATTATATTTTAATCCTTTTATGCAGGAATATTCTGCAATGACATTTATTATCACAAATTGATTTTGTTACTAAATTAATATTTTTGACTAAATCCTTTTCAAACCATTCATAATCACATTAAGTACCATTTGTTATCAAATATATTAAAATATAAACTCTATGGTAAAAGATCCAATATTGTTGGTCCTGTCCTTCTATGCTATTTTGTGAATTTCAACAAGGCTCCAGTATTTGCTTCCCAAATGTATGTTACATCAAGAGATACAGACAGAGCTATTTATGAAATTAGTGCTTCACAGATACACAGATCTTCAAATGTTCTACACCAAAAATACTTGAAGATTTTAATAAATAATACGTTCACATAATTTCTAAATACAAACATTTTCCACCAAACTAAATCCGAGTAAATTATTTCTGAACCACATTTCTTAGCATTCTTGAGTTGAAAAATGTATTGATTGCATTTGGGTAATAATTTGCATTGGTTCTGTTTTCAATTATCTATTTTCATTTTTAAAGGTTTCTCAACCTTTGCAGAAACCATTGCAATTCAAAAAAAAAACACACTTGAAGATAATTGATATCAATTAACTGATTTGTCAGTCTTGATCCATCTTTGTACATGCAAAAAAAAGTCAATTACCTTGCTGCGTTTTCAGCTCCACGAATTTCAGTGACAGTTTCTGGCTATGCTTTGATTATAGTTTCTGTGCCTCTCATTTTTCCTGCACCATCTTCATCTCTGAATCTTACTCATGATGATTGGGCAGTTTCCCTTCCCCATAGTCACCCATTACACATCATTTTCTAGCCGATAGATCTCAAGGAAATGACTGCATCTTGTGTTTTCATTTGCTGAACACCTACATTGAACATGATACGTGACTAGTTCATAAACATTTGTGTATATAAAGGAAAATGTGCTCCTAATTTGCATAAGCGTGGATTCCATTCACATGGCTTGATGCATTTTTAGCTGTGGGAAGTTCCCCTTGTATTCCAGCACACATTTGAAACTCGTGACATGATATCAGACCAATGCCTCTTTTGCTTAACTGCTGATGTAATACGACAACAACAAAATCTTATTCAGTATGCATGAAGCTTATATTAATTAGAAATAAAGTTATTTAAAAGGAAAACCAGAAAAACTGAGTTATAGTTTCCTTTGAAAAGTGTTAGATCAGGCGTAAATTCTAAGAAAACCCCAGCATTGCACCTAAAAAGGAAGTAATGGTTGATCACTTGATACTTCAGCTTCCTGCCTGTAAACTCCGTGGGTAGATTCGGGGGAAATCCTGAAAATTATCACTGGAACAGAAATGTTTAAATTTTTAAACACAAACTATCATTTCAGTAGAAATCTTTTTGTCTGTTCTGGACCATTGCAAATAAATAAGGAAACCCTGGAAATAAGCGGATATAGCCCAGAGAAATTAATGTACATATATATATATATTCCAATGCAGCAATACTGTCATTCACTGAAATTTATTGAACCTTCTGAACATTCAAATTTAAAATGACTTAAAGTGCCATAGTAAAATTGTTCGAATACAAACAAGGGAACCTTTGAGGAAAAGGTCGAAACCAAAGCTGTACAAAGTATTTGCAAAATGGCATATTTAGCAACTTTTAATTTGGTCCAATGGCATTTTTAAACTTAGAGCTGCAACAATATTGTAAAGAGAGAAGATGTTAGCAACAGGCAACAGGTCTGTTCTTGTTTTGCAACATGTTTGGAAAGCACATATGACAATGGGTGGCGAGAGGAACAGAGTTTATTGTTTCAGGTCATTGACCTTTCATCAAAACCAGTATAGGTTTAAGATGTGCCACTTTTCAAACAAGTAAAGAGACACAGAAAGGGAGAAAAGGGGAGAGGATAAAAAGGAAGGCCTGTGGTTGGGTGGAGGGAAGGAGTGACGAAATGACAAAAAGGAATGATGGATCAAGACAAAGGGATGTTGATGGGATAAGTAAAGAAACAAAAGTTGGGCCTAGAAAAGGTGTAAATGGCAACGTCAAAATCATTAGCAACGGCTGCTTCTCAAAAAATTAAATGGTGCCTGTCATCTTAAATTGCTGAGCTCAGTGTTGAGTCTAGATGAAAGGTTGCGAAGTGCCGAAGATGAAGTGCTATTTCTTGAACTTCCGTTGAGTTTTACTAAAACAACACAAATGGCTGACATCAGAGTGGGAAAGAGGACCAAATTTAGTGCTCTGTTTGCAATCAATGGCTATAAAAGGAAAATAGACTTCACGATAAAAAACATCAGCGGGATTCGCCGTTGTGAGTCCGCGTGTGCTATCACTGCCAGTGAGGACGGAGAATTTGGCGCTCAGCCAAATCTCCATTCACTGTAGCGGGAATGGAGAATCCCGTCGTCATGAAAGAATGGAGAATCAAAGTCCTGTTTGATAAATCTTTTTTTAAGAACGATCAATCAAGGTAATGATGTGTGTCATGATGCATAGAGATAAGACAATTCTTTCTGATCGGCAAGCAATGAAGGATTTGCCAAATGCCTTTTCCTGAAGAAAAATGCCCTTTAGGCAAAAGTTGTGCACAACGGTAGAAGGCAGAACAGAAGGTAGCGACTGTACACAGCTGCTGTGAGCACCTTCGTGTATCTGTCCGTATTAAAGTTTTGATACCCTCAACATATTTTTAAAATGTCAAAAATGTAGAAACATAGTCACTTCACACTGAATCAATTGCAGGTTAATTTCCAGATTGAGATGGAATTATAAATTTTGCGATACCCAGCAATTAGCCAGTAATTGACCGCAGGACCCGACTGTGGAATTCATCTTAGAGAATCACAGAGTTGCTGGAGCGCAGAAGGAGAATGTTCAGCCCATTGTGTCTGCACCGACTCTCTGAATGAGCAATTCACCTAGTCCATTTCCCCTGTCTTCCCTGCTTCTTTGAAAGATTTCTTGTTAGGTTTAACCCATAGACTTAAAGGCGTGTCAGTAATCCAGCTTCCCTTTCCATTTCATTCACAGGTGGAAGTTAAAAATATAACACCACAGCGAAAAAAGGGAAACAGATCTAGCCTGTGTGGTATAAACAGACAATGACGAGCATAAAAATAAATTGGCTTAGGAATCAAGGTCATTTTTTATTCATTCCGATGACTTTTATCCACAGAAATATTTTCCAAAAGTTAACAGCTCAGGTTATGCACAAAATCTGGAACATCTCTGTAATTTACCATAACGGCACGTTGGCACAGTGGTTAGCTCACAGCACCAGGGACCCAGATTCAATTCTGACCTCAGGCGACTGTCTGTGTGGAGTTTGCACATTCTTTCCGTGTCTGCGTGGGTTTTCTCCGGGTGCTCCGGTTTCCTCCCACAGACCAAATATGTGCAAGTTAGGTGGATTGGATATGCCTAATTGTCCCTCGGTGGGGTTAGAGGGATAGGAAGGGGGATTGGGCCTGGGATAGGGTGCTCTTTCTGAGGGTCAGTGTAGACTCAATGGGCCGAATGGCCTCCTTCTGCACTGTACGAATTCTATGATTCTAAGATATAACCTCATAATAACTTGGCCAATGGTGTCAAATGAAAATCTAATGGACGGGAATTTCTGGTGGGATCTTACGGTCCTGGCAATGGTGCACCCCCACTGCAAAATCCACGGTGGCGAGGGGTTCGTTCAACAGGAAATGAGAAAATCCTGCCACCAGCTACTGGCAAATCACCCTCTGCCGCTACAGAGCATGCTGCGGAGGGGGAGGAAAATCCCACCCAATATCTCTTCATAATGCCATTACCCTCCATACTAAATTAGCTCTGAACCAGATAAGGAAACAAAATCAATTCCAACCTAGTGCTCAGAGAGAATTGAATATTTTGAAGTAGTTTCCAGCTGCAGTGTGTGCTGTGATGTAGCAACTTTTCGGTTTTTCAATTGGGGAGATGGTAAGTGTGGGGGGGGGAATGAAGGTTGATTTTCCATTTCACATCATCTTCTCAGGCATAGTGAAATGAAAAAGGGAGACCTCTGCGGCCCAGAGTTTCCTGGAATTTTCTTTGGTGAAGGTATAGAAGGCCAGCTCCTGATTAACATGCAAGCCTGATGTCCCCATTTTAATTAGATATGGGGCACAATGTAAGAGCCTCATCACGTCCGACTTGGTGTTGAGACGAGGCTGGTGAATCTCGTGAGAGGCCATGCGCGGGATTTCCGATGCTCGAAACGTCTCGCGAGATTCATTGCAATCTGGATCTCGCCCTCGTTGGGGTTATTTAAATATGTCTGCGCATGGCGTCTCATGGGGGTGAAGGGGTATTGATCAGGGCCGGGGGTGGAGGGGGTGGTGGAGCACCAAGTTTCTTTGTATGCGGATGATCTCCTGCTCTATGTTTTGGACCTGGCTGGGTGCTTCAATAGGATCATGGAGATTTTTGGGGGAGTTTGGTCGCTTTTCAGGGTAGAAGCTCAACATAGGGAATAATGAGATATTACCAATTAATGCCTGGGATCAGAGGAGGAGTTTGGGGAGGCTGCCTCGTCAGATGATAGGGGTGGGTTTCTGTTACCTTGGAATAATACAAGTGGCGTGGAGTTGGGCCCAGTTGAATTTGGCGCAGCTGGTGGACGGAATGAAGGCGGACTTTAAGAGGTGGGATGTGCTGCCGTTGTTGTTGGCTGGTCGGGGCCAGATCATAAGGATGATGGTGTTGCCGAAGTTTTTGTTTGTGCTTCACAACCTCCTGATCTTTGTTCCCAAATTGTTTTTTAGGAAGGGATAATTTTGAGGATTGTGTCGGCAGGTAAGACTCTGCGGACTAGGAGGGTATTCTTGGAGAGGGATCATG
Organism: Scyliorhinus torazame; assembly: GCF_047496885.1. Classification (NCBI taxonomy): domain Eukaryota; kingdom Metazoa; phylum Chordata; class Chondrichthyes; order Carcharhiniformes; family Scyliorhinidae; genus Scyliorhinus; species Scyliorhinus torazame. Next base: position 198,559,263 of record NC_092713.1, on the reverse strand, counting down.
TGGAGTGTTGGGGTGGTGTTGGGGGAGTGGTGGTTGGGGGGGGGGGGCGGGGGGGGGGGGGGGTGCTGTTGTTTAACTGCTGAACTTGCAAAACTATTTTTGTGCAGCAAACATTGCAATGGTTAGGAAATGGGCAGTGGAGGAGTGGTCGGTGTGGGGGCGGATGGAAGCGGCCTTGTGTAAAGGGACCACTTTAAGGGCACTATTGCTGGTGCCACCAGATACTCCACGAGCCTGGCGGTATCAGTGTTGCGGTTATGGAACCAATGGCAGCAGCATTTTAGAATGTAAGGCATGTCCCTGTGGGTGCCAATTTGTGGCAATCGTAGGTTTTCCCCAGCGGAGATGGATGCGAGGTTCCGGGGGTGCTGGCAGGTGGGGATAGAATACTTTAGGGATTTGTTTGTTGGTGAGAAGTTTCCAGACTTGAAGGAGCTGAAGGGGATGTACCAGTTGCCGAAGTGGAATGAGTGCAGGTATCTGCAGGTTCGGGACTTCATGAGGAAGGAGATGCCTTTGTTTCTGGCACTGCCACCCCCAGTGCTAAAGGACAAACCCCTGTCCGAGGAGGAAATAGGAGGGCAAGGTTTTGGATATATATGGGGAGCAGTTGAAGAGAGAAAGTGCCTTGATGGATGAGGTGAGGCGTGACGTGTTGGGTAAGATAGGTCTGCGAGGACTGCGTTTTTAATGTAGCAGAGACAGGCTTCCAACACTTGAAGAAATGCAACTCTATTTTATTAAACTCTTAACTATTAAACATACTTTAACTGTGGGTTGACACTATGCTGATTGACTGGAGACCTGAGGCTAACCTGACCAGACTACCTTACTACCACATGGTGGATGTTCTAGTTGTTGCTCACAGGCTCTGACTGTCTCATAGGCTGCATCCCAAGAGAGTGGGAAAACTAGTGCCCTCTGGTTTTATAGTGGCCGTGTCCTGTGTGGTGATTGGCTGCTGTGTTCTGTATGTACATTGGTCATCCTTTGTGTCAATCAATGTCTGTCTGTGCACCATCATATACTTGTGTGTATATTATGACATCTCCCCCCTTTCAAAAAATGTGTATGTGTCAATAAATATTGTGTGTGTGTATGAGCCTGACTATGTACAAAGTATGTGAGCGTATTTACATGAGTAGGAGCTTAACTATATACAAAATTTGTGAACGTAGTTACATGGGAAGGTGTCTAGTGCAGATAGAGTGCATACAACAAATTAGGAAGAGACAATATGTACAGATGTGTAAACGAAGCACAAGGCAATGCAACATTCAGTCTATAAGTTCAGTCTCTGTGGCGGGCAACAAATTCTGGTTGACCACCTTAAGGGTGGGTCAGGGGCCGCCTGCACTGGAATGGGCGGAGCTGCGTCCAACATAGACGGTGGCAAAAGAAGCGGCAGATCGGTGACCTCTTGGAAGGATATGTCCTGAGGAATCAGCAGGCGAGGCGGGACATCACGTTCAGGTGGCGAGCATGGAAGCAGCCGCAGTGTCCGCCTATTACTCCGAAGAAAGGAACCATCATGCATGCGAACGAGAAATGATCTGGGGGCCACTTGCTTGACCACCACAGCTGTGGCAGACCAGCCACCGTCAGGTAGCTGAACACGAACCCGGTCAGCAGGGACCAGAGCAGGGAGATCTGTGGCGTTGGCATCATACGCCGACTTGCATTGGGCCCGAGACAGTTGCATTCTTTGCAGGACCGGAAAATTGTCAAGGTCCGGGCTGTGGATAGCTGGCACCGTCATCCGTAATGTGCTGTTCATTAGCAACTGTGCTGGGGACAGGCCAGCAGACAAAGGAGTCGCCCTGTAGGCTAGCAGTGCCAGGTGAAAATCTGAACCCGAATCAGCAGCTTTACACAACAGTCGTTTTACAATGTGTACCCCCTTTTCTGCTTTCCCATTTGACTGGGGGTAGTGGGGGCTTGAAGTGACGTGCGTGAAATTGTACTGTCGGGCAAAATCCGTCCACTCCTGACTGAAGAAGCACGGGCCATTATCTGTCATGACCGTAAGTGGAATGCCATGACGGGCAAAGATCTCTTTATCATAGAATTTACAGTGCAGAAGGAGGCCATTCGGCCCATCGAATCTGCACCAGCTCTTGGAAAGAGCACCCTACCCAAGGTCCACACCTCCACCCTATCCCCATAACCCAGTAACCCCACCCAACACTTAAGGGCAATTTTGGACACTAAGGGCAATTTTTTTTTTAGCATGGCCAATCCACCTAACCTGCACATCTTTGGACTGTGGGAGGAAACCGGAGCACCCGGAGGAAACCCACGCACACACGGGGAGGATGTACAGACTCTGCACAGAAAGTGACCCAAGCCAGAATTGAACCTGGGACCCTGGAGCTGTGAAGCAATTGTGCTATCCACAGTGTTACCGTGCTGCCCTGATGACTGTTGCTGATGTGAGGTCATTCAGTCTGACCACCTCAGGGTAGTTTGAAAAATAGTCCACTAGGAGGACGTAATCCCGGCCTTTTGCATGGAAGAGATCAATGTCAACCTTGGTCCATGGGGACGACACCAGTTCATGCGGCTGCAAAGTCTCTTTTGGCTGGGCCGGCTGGAACCGTTGGCATGTTGGGCAATTGAGGACAGTGTTGGCGATGTCATGATTGATGCCAGGCCAATATACTGCCTCCCGGGCTCGCCGGCGACACTTTTCCACCCCCAGATGACCCTCGTGGAGTTGGCCGAGGACGAGCTCTCGCATACTCTGTGGTATTACTATCCTGTCCAGTTTTATTAGTATGCCATCGACCACTGCCAGGTCATCTTTTATATTGTAGAACTGTGGGCACTGGCGCTTCTGCCAACCATATGTGAGATGGCGCATGACCCGTTGGAGTAAAGGATCCCTGACCATCTCTTGACGAATCTGCACGACCCTTTCGTCAGTGGCCGGAAAGTTGGATGCACAACACTCAACATGGGCAACGATCTGGCAGATGAAGTCCGACTGCTCACACAGCGTGGTGATGGAGCGGGAGAGTGCATCGGCCTCAATGAGCTCCTTGCCCGGGGTGTAGACCAGGTCGAAATCATAGCGTCGGAGTTTGAGGAGGATACGCTGTAGGCGCGGCGTCATATCGTTGAGGTCCTTCTGTATGATGTGGACCAGTGGCCTGTGGTCCGTTTCGACCGTAAACTTGGGGAGTCCATACACGTAATCATGGAATGTGTCAAACCCCGTGAGGAGGCCCAGGCACTCTCGATTTGAGCATATCGCTGCTCAGTAGGGGTCATGGCTCTAGATGCATATGTGACTGGGGCCCAGGAGGAGGATTCGTCGCGCTGGAGGAGTGCTGCCCCAATGCCAGCCTGACCCGCGTCGGTGGAGATCTTTGTCTCCTTGGCAGGGTCGAATAACGCCAGGACCGGGGCCTTGGTGAGTTTCGCCCTGAGCTCACGCCACTCTTTCCCATGATCGGAGAACCACTTGAAGTCGGTGTTTTTTTTTACAAGATTGCGGAGAGCTGTGGTGTGAGATGCAAGGTTGGGGATAAACCTCCCAAGGAAGTTGACCATCCCGAGGAAGCGGAGGACCGCCTTCTTGTCCTCTGGTGTCTTCATAGCATTGATCGCCGACACCTTATCTGTGTCTGGCTGCACACCGAGCTGCGAAATATGGTCGCCGAGGAACTTTATTTCTGCTTGACCGAACGAGCACTTGGCTCTGTTGAGTCGGAGGCAATGCTCGTGGATCCTATGGAACACTCGCTTGAGGTGATCGATGTGTTCCTGAGGAGTTGTGGACCAGACAATGATGTCATCGACGTACACTCGCACCCCCTCGATGCCTTCCATCATTTGCTCCATTATTCGGTGGAACACCTCCGAGGCGGAGATGATGCCAAAGGGCATCCGGTTGTAACAGTAACGACCAAATGGGTTGTTGAAAGTGCAGAGCTTTCGACTGGATGCGACCAGCTGTATCTGCCAAATCGCCTTGGAGGCATCCAGCTTCGTAAATAACCTGGCGTGAGCCATTTCGCTGGTGAGCTCTTCTCGCTTAGGGATAGGGTACTGTTCCCTCATGATGTTACGGTTCAAATCTTTGGGGTCGATGCAAATGCAAAGTTCCCCTGACGGTTTTTTGACACAAACCATGGAGCTAACCCAGTCCGTGGGTTCCGTGACCTTAGAAATGATGCCCTGGTCCAGGAGTTCTTGCAGCTGCTGCTTGAGGCGGTCCTTAAGGGGTGCTGGCACCTGACGCGGTGCATGAACCACGGGTGTGGCATTCGGTTTCAGAAGTATCTTGTATGTGTAGGGGAGTGTGCCCATACCCTCGAAGACGCTAAGGTATCGTGCTATGCTGTCATTTAATTGGGTTTGAAAGTTGGCATCTGGCGAGGCTGATGCCTCAGCGGGCGACATGGAGTGAACCCGCTGCACAAGATTCAGGATTTTGCAGGCCTGAGCTCCGAGCAAGGAAGTTTTGTTGGACGCTACTGTTTCGAAACGCAGGGTGGGCCTTGAGGAACGATGGGATTCCGCAAGCTGGCATGAGCCACTGGCAGCAATGGCATTGCCATTGTAGTCGATAAACTGGCAGGCCGATGGAAGAATGCTCGGCTTGAAGTGGATGGTATCCAGGTCAGACTTCGAAATGTGGTTCGCTGAAGTGCCGGTGTCCAGCCTGAAGCTTATGCGAGATTCGTTGACCGTAAGGGTGGCACACCACTCGTCGTCCGGATCAATGCTCATCACTGGGAGTGGATTAGCCTTTTTTTTAGAAAGCACCGTATGCTTGGTGATGACGCCTACCCGGAATACGGATGTGAGATCCTCGGTGTCAGGATCTGGAACCATGTCGGAGTCGGAGTCTGCAACGGGTTGCTGCACTGACCGGACGTTCCTGCGCTGCGACTGGGATGGCTGTGTGGTGGGCAGTTGAGCAGATCTACACAGGGCTGCGTAGTGGCCAAGCTTGCCACACTGGAGACAGCGTCGAGATTTCGCGGAACATTGCCGCTTTAAGTAGGCGGAGCCACAGTTGCTGCACGTCATGCCGTTGATGTCAGGACGTTCCGTGCGCCACTGCGCATGCGCGGTGCGGTCAAAAGATGTGCGCACATGTGCAGTTCGATCCTCGGCATTGCCGTCCCCTCGGTCGTTGCGTGCATGCGCAGCTGTCTGGAAAAAACACACAAAATGGCTGCCTTCATCCAGACTCAGGCCCTAGAGCTGTTTTACGGCCTGCACCCACTCCACATCGTGGGGGCCTTGCCGCGCTATCTCTGCCGCCTTGATATTCGTGCTCATGTAGGACGTAGGTTTCGATGGCAGTGGTGAGGGTGAGCTGCTTAACTTTGAGGAGTTGCTGGTGAAGGGGATCGGAATGGACCCCAAAAACGATCTGGTCGCGGATCATGGAGTCGGAAGTGCAGCTGTAGTTGCAGGATTGCGCGAGGATACGGAGATGGGTTAAGAAGGACTGAAAAGGTTCATCCTTACCCTGAAGTCTCTGCTGGAACACATAGCGTTCAAAGCTCTCGGTGACTTCGATGTCACAGTGGCTGTTGAACTTCAGCAGGACTGTGTTGAACTTTGTCTTGTCCTCACCTTCAGCAAAGGTGAGGGAGTTACAAATGTGGATAGCGTGGTCCCCGGCTGTAGAGAGGAAGAGAGCAATCTTTCTGGCATTCGATGCGGCCTCGAGGTCGATGGCTTCAAGATACAGCTGAAACTTCTGCTTAAAAATCTTCCAGTTCGCACCGAGGTTGCCGGCGATGCGGAGCGGCGGGGGAGGGTGGACGCTGTCCATGTTACCGGATGGCTGATCGCTGGTCAAAGGCAGACTATCTCAAGGTAGGTCCATCAAACTCGAGCATAACTCACTGGTACCATGATGTGTTGGGTAAGCTGGGTCTGCGAGGACTGTGTTTACTGTAGCAGAGAGAGAGACAGGCTTCCAACACTTGAAGAAATGCAACTCTATTTTATTAAACTCTTAACTATTAAACATACTTTAACTGTAGGTTGACACTATGCTGAGTTGACTGGAGACCTGAGGCTAACCTGACCAGACTATCTTACTACCACATGGTGAATGTTCTAGTTGTTGCTCACAGGCTCTGACTGTCTCAGAGGCTGCATCCCAAGAGAGCGGGAAAACTAGTGCCCTCTGGTTTTATAGTGGCCGTGTCCTGTGTGGTGATTGGCTGCTGTGTTCTGTATGTTCATTGGTCATCCTTTGTGTCAATCAATGTCTGTCTGTGCACCATCATATACTTGTGTGTATATTATGACAAGGCGCAAGTGGGAGGAGGATCTGGGTGGGGCGCTGGGGCTGGAGTATGGAGTGAGGCTTTACGAAAAGTTAATGGTCCTCGTCATACACAAGACTAAGTCATACTGTTCAAAGTGGTACACAGGGCTCACATGCCGGTGTCCAAGATGAGTCGATTCTTTCCAGGGGTGGAGGAGGCCGGCAAACCATGTTCACATATTTTGGGCATGTCCGAGGTTGGAGTGGGGTAGATTGGACAGGATTTGCAGACATAGGGCTGAATTCTTCTGCCCCACCCTCCGCAAGATCGCCACGGACGGGGCACGGACCATGTAAAGATCCATTGACCTCGGGCGGGAATTTCTGGTCGCTGGGCTGGAGCGACCGGAGAATGTCAAAGATTTTTGGAGTAACCGTAGGTCTGAGTCAGGAGAAGGCAATATTTGAAGTATTGGAGGATGCCAGGGGAGAGAGGCCGATGTGTTGGCCTTTGCCTCACTGATAGCCCGGAGCTGGATTTTGTTGTGCTGGCGGAATTCACAGCCTCTGAGTGCAGGGATATGGGTGAGTGATTTGGCAGAGTTCCTGGACTTAGTAAAAATTAAGTTTGCCATTAGGGGTGCAGGGGAGGCGTTCACCTCGAGATGGAAGCTGTTCTTAGACTTCTTTAAGGAGTATTGAGCTGTCAGCGAGAGGGGGTTCATTTTTTGTTTGGGCTGGGGGTCTGGGTTAAAAGTTAAAAAAGGAGGGGGCAGATGCCAGGATGCCAGTGGATAGAGTGGGAGGGGGAAATTTCTGGCGGGGGAGTGTAAAGATGTTGTGGCTGTCGCCGCGGTTGACTTTTGTTTTTCTTCTTTGTTATGTATTTATCTTAAATTGCCTCCAATAAAATCTTTTTCAAATAAAATATGTCTGCACAGATTCTTCCAGCACCAGAGACCTAACAATCTCATCCTGGAAATCTCGTCAGGGCGCCCTTCAGCACTGGTTTCGACAAACGGGGACCAGGTGCAAATGACATTGAGGGGGTGTCTCCCAGGCTGTTAGAGATCACACAGATGGTCGGGCTCTGGGCAGGGTGGTACTCTGGCATGCCTACTGGCACCCTGGCACTGTGGCACTGCCAGCCTGTCACCTTCGCATTGCCACACTGGCACAGTTGCGACACCCAGGTGAAACTGCCAGGCTGTCAGGGGCACTGCCAGGGTGCCAGGCTGGCAGCATCAAGGTGCCGGTATGCCAGGTTGCCCATGCCAGGCATCGGGCCTGGGGTGCCTCACACTTAAAAATGGTGTGACGATCCACAAGTACTCTTCCTGCACTGGCGAGCTGAGATCATCAGTGCAGGGAATTATGTAAATGCGGCCTCGACGAGGGCTGCTCGCTGAGGGCAAAAACCCCCGGAAAGGTGCCATTAAATAGTGGTGTCTTTCTCAGTGCGGCAGGCGCCGAGAAACACCCTGCTAAATGGGCCCGAAACGGGACTCTGTTTTGTCCCGTTAAATGAAGCCCATGATAGCCATTTTCCCAGAGCACCCCTCATCTCTTTTCTCCTCCTATGACCCTCAGGATTATTGGACAGGAAGGGGCACATGGACACAATGAAGGCATGTTCGGCAAAACCTAATGCACAAGACCCTGTCTTGTGGATCCATGTGAACCTATGTGCAAGGGTCTGGGGCCATGCACCCCAAATTTCTTTAAACCCCCAAGGTGTACTTAGCTCATCATTTTGCTCTCAAAGGTCATGTCATGAGTTCCAGTAAAGGGAGGTTCTGTAAAGCCCAGCAGTTGTGGCACCCTAATTATATTAAAACCTGTCACTGGTGGTAAATTTGGTTAAAACCAGGGCATCTAAACTCAGGGTAACCAACAAGCGGGCACTCAATTGGCATACTGACTGACATACTGTTTTGTCATTGATGACAACATGGTTGGAAGGGGCATGAAAATTCTGTTTACCCTATCTTGCCCTTTGAGGTAGAAGGGCCAACATCATACAGTGGAATATGTGCAGATGATGATTTCCAATCTAACGGAAATGCAAAGCAGCAGATCAGGAGACCATGAATATTTCTTACTTTTCATAGTCAGACTGTAACAGCGCACCAACTGACTCTACACTTCCAGAAAATCTCTGAAGCCATGCCTTTCAGTAGGTTTTTAAAAAAAATAGTTAACCAGCAATTATCTAGCCTAAGTTAATAACTGTACCAGTTGAGACAATTCATGTCTTCATTCTCTCTCAGGTTGTATGTACACACCAGTCAAATACCTGCTTTATATTTATTAACTGATTGGAACTTATCTTTTGGAATATTGAATGCCATGAGCAGCACCCGACTGAAATCAAGGGTACATAGCAGGGTATACTGCGTAAGTACAAGAACGTTAAAGGAACGGTGCATGTTTTCTGACAGCAGAGCTTCTAAGATTATCTCATTGAAGAGAATGCAAAAACAGGATGGGTGTCACTCTTCCAGCATATCATGAGGTGAAATTTTAAAAGCAGTACAGTATCATCATTTTTAAATCAAAAACAAATGAGATGAGAATCTATTCGGTTTTCTGCGTTTCAGACACCGGCCAGGAAAGACAAAAGGTAAAATGCCACTTTAGAAAGGGACAAAGTACTCTGCTAACTTTTACAGTGGCAGGTGCAGCATTGAACTGATGATCGTAACAAAGGTTTTATGGTATTTGTTTTCAGAACGCTCTCTTTTTTTCCAGGGATGAATGCTGGGCATCGGGGACAAAACGTGCTACATATCACTTTTTGGGAGAACCTCTAGCTTCTGGGAGAACCTCGTGATTTTTCAGTGCCAGACCAATGAAAGGATGGAGAGCGCACTTGCCATCCAATTAATAATAGCAGATGGACTAGCTCCCAAGGCTGAAAGACCAATAGGAGGCCCTCCAGCAAGGGCAGATTGGCAACTCAGTTGGTCAGAGGTGGGAGTTGCTAATGTATGTAGATGAGAGCACAGGCTCCTCCACCTTGAAGCACCCCTGAACACTTAAAAAATATATAAAATCGAAGGAGGACAGTTAGCAGGGTGTCCCCGGAGATTGGTGATGGTGGGGGTAGGTAAATCGCAGGATGGCAACTGGGGTGGGGGGTGGTGGGGGTTAAAAGGACCACGAGGGACATTGGGCTCCTGGCCTGCTGTCAGGTGGGCCCCTCCTCTCTTTGGTTTTGTTTCAGTCCAACTGGAAGAGTTAGCACGGAAGAGTAGATTTAATTGGACCCAGATTGCCTTTATATTGGCTCGCCGCTGCTTGTCAGTAGGAAACCATTCTGTCCCTGACCCAACATTTTAGAAAATGGACTGGGATTAAGACCCTCTCTGCAAACCAACACACCAGTCGGCAACAGGCCCAGCCAACTCCAATTCTGCCCCACCTCGTGATGAAAATCCAGCCCTAGGCCTTTGCATTCCATTACTTGGAAGGAATTCTCAGAGGAAAATAGAAGAGGAGTAAGTCATTTAGCACTTCAGATCCCCTCAGGATCTTATATGTTTCAATTAGATCATCTCTCATTCTTCTAAACTCATAGGCCTAACCTCTTCGTAAAATAACATCTTCATCCCAGGAATGAGACCTTTCAATTTCAATTTCCAATTAAGACGAGGTTAGAAACGTCATGATGAATCGGTGACTCGATGCTCCATTTGTTGTGGTATTAAGCAATGTAATCTAGGCTGGTTCTATAGGCTGAAGCTTTCACCTGAATGAGTTAGATAGTCACAAGCAGAATAATGCTGTGAGTTTATTTGGCCTCAATATCGCCAGGGTTAGATCCTGTAATGTTTGAAATATCCCACGATGCTTCAGGGAGATGGGTCTGCCATCGGTGGGGTGGGGGATGGTGAGTGGGGGCGGGTGGACCTGAGTGGGTGGGGATGCTGTGGAATAGACATTAAGGAATGGCATGGGACTGAAAGCAAATTATTGACCTGCCGAGGAGATTGAATGAACAACAGTAGTCAGAGGTGGGATGATGCAGATACTCTCTCCTTCTTAACTCTGACAATTTCCATGCAAAGCAGGAAACCTGTTCACTGGCTATTGCATTCCAGGGTGAAAGGTCAACTGATTGATCAGTTAACTGTCTGAATGATCGACAGGAAAGCTCCTCATGGACTTCCCATTTGCCTCCAGCGCACTTTGGCGAAACCTGGAAGTGGATGGAATGAGGTTGGGATTCTGATCCACCATTACTTTGCAAGGATTTAATCTCTCAGCCATGCTTTATTAGTGTCACAAGTAGGCTTACATTATCACTGCAATGAAGTTACTGTGAAAATCCCCTTGTTGCCACATTCCCTGCGCCTGTTCGGGTACGCTGAGGGAGAATTCAGAATGTCCATTTCACCTAACAAGCACGTCTTTCGGGACTTGTGGAGGAAACCGGAACACCCGGAGGAAACCCACACAGACACGGGGAGAACGTGCAGACTCCGCACAGACAGTGACCCAAGGCAGGAATCGAACCCGAGACTTTGGCGCTGTGAAGCAACAGTGCTACCATGCCACCCTTGTTGCTAGTTAGAATTCTGCTCAAACGTCTTGCTGAGTTATGACACTCCTGCGAACATTATAACTAGATTCAAAAAGGAAACCGAAAAGACTACTTCAATACTATCTTAAAGTTAAAAGAAATGCTGTATGAAATATTGGAACAGCTATATTCCACAGCATCCCCACCCACTCAGGTCCACCCGCCCCCACTCACCATCCCCCACCCCACCGATGGCAGACCCATCTCCCTGAAGCATCGTGGGATATTTCAAACATTACAGGATCTAACCCTGGCGATATTGAGGCCAAATAAACTCACAGCATTATTCTGCTTGCGACTATCTAACTCATTCAGGTGAAAGTTTCAGCCTATAGAACCAGCCTAGATTACATTGCTTAATACCACAACAAATGGAGCATCGAGTCACCGATTCATCATGACGTTTCTAACCTCGTCTTAATTGGAAATTGAAATTGAACGGTCTCATTCCTGGGATGAAGATGTTATTTTACGAAGAGGTTAGGCCTATGAGTTTAGAAGAATGAGAGATGATCTAATATTCTGAAAATTATCTCTTACAATTTCAGTGCTATTTTCAGGGACATAGGGTAGAATTTTCTCTTTTTTTAACCATGTGTCATCTCAGGCAGGAAGAGCAGTGTGTAGCCCGTCAGCTGCACTGCCGGCATTTCCCACAATATGTTTTGATGTACAGTCAAAAAAAATGTTGGAGGCAGGTCCAGCGATGTCCCACCCCTCAAGCAACTTTGGCGTTTTCAAAGGGTGACCTGATCTGAGAATAATTTTAAAAAAGGATCATCTCCCACAGGCGGGGGACCCCCACCCCCGAAGCACGCCCCCTCCATCCCCACCCCACCAGGGAACGCCCTCAAAAACCTCAAACCTCCACTCAGGTACACCCTGGCACTACCCAGAAAATCCAATCCCCTCCCCAACCCCACCTCACCATAGTTCTCGGATGAACTTCTCTGAAGTGTGAAGGATGATGTGGAAATTTGTTCTGACTTTTGGATAGTTGGTGCAAAGAAAGGGAAATAGATAAAGAACTGAAGGAAAAGGAGGGAAGAAATGCCCCAGTAAAATGTCAAATGTTCGCCGACTGCACTAATAAATAGCTTGAGACACCTATTTTACCAGCAATTGGTAGTTTCATCGAGTGTCAAGTCACATGGCCCCGAGTCCGCTGGTCAGCACAATGTGGGGGCAGGATTGGATTACAGGACAGACCCAGTTCGGGTCAGTATTCTTATTTCCCCATTTTACTGTGGGCTCACTCATGGGAAACGGGTGAGTCCACAGCAAAGGAGGCCTAAGTTTCCTTTTAGCCCCGGAGGAGCATGGTTCGTTCAGGTACCAAAGGAGAGTTTTTTTAATACTCGTCCGTTTGAGCTACTTCTAACCCCTGCTCATCTTCCCGCCATCTGCGCCTGATGGGAAAGCCACAATAGCTTCCTTACTTAAGCTCCCAGTTAAAATTGCAGTGGGAGCAGAATGATGTTATCAGCACCCAACAGGCATCCGTGAAGAAGGATCCCGCTGCCGTGGCAGAACCACCTTGCTTCCTGTTAATTTTAACTTAGTTTGAAATTCTCAATGGTGGGTTACTGACCAGGTTTCTGCCAGATGGGTAGAATCAAATTTGAACACATTAACGTTTATATCCTCTGTCTTGGCGGCTAATTGCACTGTTTGATATGTCGTTGAGTCACAGAGATCAGGAGGTTCCCAGTTAAATCCCGGATTGATGCAGCCTTGGCTGGGATTAGATTAGGGACACCAGAGTCATGCTCTGAATTCTTGCATCGGGAGGAGAAATCAATCACGTTTCCTGTCCTGGTCACTCTCTTGATATTTCTCTCTGTGTGGTTCAGTGCGTAGGTAAGAGGGAAGGTGTGCGGTTTACTTAAATAGACCTGGAATGCCTACTGTACTTTGGTGTCTGCCAGCTCATTGGCACCCTGCCGATTTGTCCAATTTGCCCGATGGTCACATTTTAGATTTAATATTTTGTTGATACCTATGGTCTGTCATTCTGTACCTGAATTGCCGAATGGTTAATAAGTGGTGCTGTCTTTTGTATTTTACCTCCCCTGGAAGTGCCCACCTAGCCAAGGGCAGGATTCAGCTTGGCCAACAGCTTCATTAGTGAATTGGCCATTGTCCAGTCTTATATGTGTAAATAACAACCATTTGAGGAATTAGCAATGATTAATAGCTAGCTGTGGAGTTCTTGTCCTTCCATTAATAATTGCCTCTGGGTGACAGAGGGCTGGGGGAGAAAATATGAAAAAAACTGATTGCGTCACACATGAACATATGAATTATGAACAGGAGTAGACCACTCGGCCCCTCGAGTCTGCTCCACCTTTCAATAAGATCATGGCTGATCTGATTGTAACCTGAACTCCACATTCCTGCCTACCCCCGATTACCTTTCACCCCCTTATTTTAAAAAATATATTTTTTTTTATTGAAGTATTTGTAAAATTTTATAACAATAACAGAAAAAGAACAGTAAACATTACACATTAACATGGTGAAAAAATAGACATTTCCCCAACCGGCTCTATCTTCACAGACCACATGAAGTAACATAAAACAACCCTTACCCGCCCCCTCGGAAAGCTTCTACTGCCAACATTTTAAATTTCTCCAAGAAAGTCGACGAATGACTGCCGCCTCCGGGAGAACCCTAGCATTGACCCTCTTGAGGCAAACTTTATTTTCTCGAGGCTGAGAAACCCAGCCATGTCATTGACCCAGGTCTCTATACTCAGGGGTTTCGAGTCCCTCCACATTACAAGGATCCGTCTCCGGGCTACCAGGGAGGCAAAGGCCAGAACGTCGGCCTCTTTCACTCCCTGAACTCCCGGGTCTTCTGACACTCCAAAGATCGCCACCTATGGACTCAGCACTACCCGAGTACCTAGCACCTTGGACATTGCCTTGGCAAACCCCTGCCAGAACCCTCCAAGCTTCGGGCATGCCCAAAACATATGGACATGGTTTGCTGGGCTTCCTGCACACCTCGCACATCTGTCTTCTATCCCGAAAAACTTGCTCATCCTCGCCACCGTCATCTGTGCCCAGTGGACCACCTTAAACTGGATTAAACTGAGCCTAGCACATGATGAGGAGGAATTGACCCTACTTAGGGCTTCCGCTCACTGACCCGGCTCCAACTCTCCACCTAACTCCTCCTCCCATTTGCACTTAAGCTCCTCCACCGGGGTTTCCTCCGCTTCCAGCAGTTCCTGGTAGATAGCCGACACCTTCCCCTCCCCCACCCAGGTACCGGAAACTATTCTATCTTGTATCTCCTGTGGCGACAGAAGCGGGAAGGCCACCACCTGTTTTCTCAGGAAGGCCCGCACTTGTAAGTATCTAAAGCCGCTCCCTGGTGGCAGTTTAAATTTGTTCTCCAGTGCCTGCAGGCTGGGAAAGCTCCCATCTATAAACAGGTCACCCTTCCTTTTGATACCTGCCCTCTGCCAGCTCTGGAACCCGCCATCCATTCTGCCCGGTAGAAACCTGTGGTTATTTCATATCGGGGTCCAGACTGACGCAGCTTCCACCCTCTTGTGTCTCCTCCACTGCCCCCAAATCTTCAGTACCGCCACCACCACCGGACTTGTGGAGTAACGGGCCGGCGAGAACGGCAGAGGTGCCGTTACCAGCGATCCCAAACTGGTGCCTTTACATGATGCCGCCTCCAACCTCTCCCATGCCGACGCCTCCCCACTACCCACTTCTTAATCATGGCTATGTTGGCCGCCCAGTAGTAGTTGCAAAAGTTTGGCAACGCCAGCCCACCCTCCCCCCGACTGCGTTCCAGCAGCACTCTCTTTACTCGTGGGGTCTTGTTCACCCACACAAATCCCGAGATGATCTTATTCACCCGCTTGAAAAAGGCCTTAGGGATGAAAATGGGAAGGCACTGAAATACAAATAGAAATCTGGGGAGGACCGCCATTTTCACGGTCTGTACCTTCCCCGCCAGTGACAGTGGGAGCATGTCCCATCTTTTACACTCCCCTGCCATTTGTTCCAGCAGCCGGGTCAAATTAAGCTGATGCAACAAATCCCACTTCCGAGCCCCCTGTATTCCCAGGTGGCGAAAGCTCTTCTCTACCCTCCTCAGAAGCTCACTCAGTCTCTTCTCCTGCCCTTTAGCCTGGATCACGAACAACTTGCTCTTCCCCACGTTCAATTTATACCCCGAAAAATTGCCAAATTCCCTCAAGGTCCGCATGACCTCTGTGGTGAATGTATAATTACTGATAATTCACCAGTGCACTGTGTTATGGTATTATTGTGGGCTCTACCTATGGGCCACTGTGTTGGGGCATGTACGGGCTCCGCCCATGGCTCCATCCCCTTTACAGGAAGTATAAGATCTGCTGACCTGCGGGGCCGCCTTCAGTGTTGTACCGGTCACAGGTAGGCTCAGTTCTAAACTGAGTAAAACCACGGTTTACTTCTCCACGTGTCTTCGAGTGAATTGATGGTCATCGCATCAATTTAATCAGCTTAAAATACTGCTATGGAATCAGCCCTCAAACCTGACAGACTGGAACTCGATCCACAGGCCGTGGAGGCGAAACACATTTTTTCACATTGGCTTCGATGCTTCAAGGTCTATCTCGCCGCGTCGTCTACGCCATCCGTCACTGACGAACAGAAGTTGAGCCTCCTCCATGCACGGGTGAGCCATCGCATTTCTGTCCAGCTCGACGAAGCCGCTTCCTATACACAGGCCCTCGCACTACTATGTGGGGCCTGTGAACGAGGTATATGCGCGACACATCTTCACCACTCGCCGCCAGAGCCCCGGGGAGTCGCTAGATGATTACCTACGCGACCTCAAAGCCCTCGCGCGCAACTGTAACTACAAGGCCGTTACGGGGACTCAGCACATGGAGCTCGCCGTCCGAGCCATTTACGTGGCGGGGGTCCGATCGAACTATGTGAGACAGCGCCTGCTTGAAAAAGGGGCCCAGGACCTGGACGACACAGTAAAACTGGCTACCTCTCTGGAGGCCGCTTTTCAGAGCCTTACTGCGTTCCCGGCCAATCACGCGACCCCCTCGTGGGCCCCCGACCCGAGACTACCCCAGGCCTGTGCCGCGCGGCTGCCCGCCCATCATGGGGGGCTACCCTGCTACTTTTGTGGCCAGTCCCAACTGCACTGCCCGGCCAGCAACACGAACTGCAGCAGCTGCGGGCGAAAAGGACATTTCGCCAAAGTCTGCCTGGCCAGGTCTAAAAACTCGAACTCACAGACCCTATCCACAGACTCACAGGCCCGCAGACCCCGCAAGGTGGCAGCGTGTCTGCCGACTCCGCCTCCGCATAACATGTGCGACTCATGGGGGCCGCCATCTTGGCCATCCTCCCCCACGCGGCCAGCCACGTGCGATCCATGGGGGTTGCCATCCTGGATGCCATCGTCCTCACCGCCCGCCACGCTCGACCATCTTGGCCGCCATCTGCCACGCCGCTCGACGCATATGACCTACACGGACAGCCATCGCGGGGCCGCCCCAGCACCTCCGATCACGCTGCCGGCTACCCACACCTCAGCGCGGTCACCCTGGACCAGTCGCGACCTAAGCACCTCCGGAGCTTCATGATGGCCGTCCGGGTTAACGGGTACGAGACACCTTGCCTTTTCGACTCCGGGAGCACAGAGAGCTTCATTCACCCGGACATGGTAAGACGCTGCTCGCTCCAGGTATTCCCGACGCAACAAACCATATCCCTCGCCTCTGGGTCGCACACGGTGCAAATTCAAGGGTGCACTACTGCACCCCTAACGATACAGGACGCTGAGTACGCTAATTTTCAACTATATGTTCTCCCAGACCTCTGCGCTCCCCTCCTTTTGGGACTCGACTTCCAGTGCAACCTCAGGAGCCTAACTCTTAAGTTCGGGGGCCCCCTGCCCCCGCTCACCATATGCAGCCACACGACCCTAAAAATTGACCCCCCCCCCGCCCTCTTCGCAAACCTCACCGCCGATTGCAAGCCAGTAGCCACCAGAAGCAGGCGGTATAGCATGCAGGACAGGACGCTCATTAGGGCCGAGGTCCAGCCTCTCTTGCGGGAGGGTGTCATAGAGGCCAGCAATAGCCCCTGGAGAGCTCAGGTGGTGGTCGTCAAGACCGGGGAAAAGTTCCGGATGGTGGTTGATTGCAGCCAGCCCATTAACCGGTTCACGCAACTCGATGCGTACCCCCTTCCCCAGATTGCAGACATGGTAAATCAGATCGCGCACTACCGCGTGTTCTCCACGGTGGATCTGAAGTCTGCATACCACCAGCTCCCAATCCGCCCGGAGGACCGCCACTACACGGCGTTTGAGGCAGACGGCCGCCTTTTCCATTTCCTCTGGGTCCCCTTTGGCGTCACGAACGGGGTTTCGGTGTTCCAACGAGCGATGGACCGAATGGTGGACCAGTACGGGCTGCGGGCCACGTTTCCGTACTTGGACAATGTCACCATCTGCGGCCATGATCAGCAGGACCACGACGCCAACCTCCACCGATTTCGCCAAACCGCCCAAATCTCAACCTCACATACAACAAGGAGAAATACGTTTTCTGCACCACCAGGCTAGCCATCCTCAGCTACGTTGTGGAAAATGGGGTCCTGGGGCCCGACCCTGACCGTATGCGCCTCCTCCTACAACTCCCTCGCCCTCACTGTCCCAAGGCCCTGAAGAAGTGCCGTGGATTTTTCTCCTATTACACCCAGTGGGTCCCCCAGTATGCGGACAAAGCCCGCCCACTATTTAAGACCACCCTCTTTTCACTGGCAGCCAAGGCTCGCCAGGCCTTCAACTGCATCAAGGCGGACATCGCCAAAGCTGCGATGCACGCGGTGGACGAGTCCGTCCTCTTCCAGCTGGAGAGCGACGCCTCAGAGGTCGCTCTCGCCGCCACCCTCAACCAAGCAGGCAGACCGGTAGTGTTTTTTTCACGCACCCTCACCACCTCCGAAATTCGACACTCCTCGGTCGAAAAAGAAGCCCAAGTCACCGTGGAAGCCGTGCGGTACTGGAGGCACTACCTCGCTGGTAGGAGGTTTACCCTCATCACCGACCAACGATCGGTTGCCTTCATGTTTGACAATACGTAGCGGGTTAAGATCAAGAATGATAAGATCTTGAGGTGGAGAATCGAACTCTCCACCTATAACAACGATATAGTATATAGTCCTGGGTAGCTCACGAGCCCCCAGATGCCCTGTCCCCGCGGCACATGCGCCAGCGGGCAAGATGACCGACTACGGGCTATCTACGATGACCTCTGCCAACCGGGGGTCACCCGGCTAGCACATTACATCAAGGCCCGCAACCTGCCCTACTCCACCGTGGAGGTCAGAGCTATAACCAGAGACTGCCAAATCTGTACAGAGTGTAAACCGCACTTCTATCGACCGGATAAGGCCCACCTGGTAAAGGCATCCCGGCCCTTTGAACGCCTCAGTATCGATTTCAAAGGGCCCCTCCAATAGCCGCAACACGTACTTCCTTAACATCATAGATGAGTTCTCCCGCTTCCCGTTTGCCATCCCCTGCCCTGATATGACCACCCCTACTGTCATTAAAGCCCTGCATAGTGTCTTCACCCTGTTTGGTTTCCCAGTTATGTCCACAGTGACAGGAGCTCGTCGTTCATGAGCGATGAACTGCGTCAGTACGTGCTCAGTAAGGGCATCGCCTCGAGCAGGACTACCAGTTATAACCCAGGAGAAACGGACAGGTGGAGAGGGAGAACGCGATGGTCTGGAAGACCGTCCTACTGACCCTGCGGTCCAGGAATCTCCCAGTTTCTCACTGGCAGGAGGTCCTCCCCGATGCGCTCCACTCTATTAGGTCCCTCCTTTGCACGGCCACAAACCACACTCCTTATGACCGTTTGTTTGTTTTCCCTAGGGGAGCTACCTCCGGGGCCTCGCTTCCGCCCTGGCTGATGACACCGGGTTCAGTCCTCCTCCGAAAACATGTTCGGTGCCATAAGACCGACCCCCTGGCAGAGAGGGTCCAGCTCCTGCAATCCAACCCACACTGTGCGTACGTCGAACACCCCGATGGCCGGCAAGATACCGTCTCCCTCCGGACCTGGCGCCCGCAGGCTCCAACACCACTACCACTACTGCATTCCCCACACTATGTCCCGTTCAACCTCCCATGTTCAGAGCCCCCACCCCTATATGGTTCCCACGCTCCCTCCCACCCACCGCACCGGTCTACAGGAACGAATCTCCGGAAGAGCCATTCCCGGAGTCCACGCCTGTGCCTGCTCCGGACCCACTTCCACAGCCACCCGAAGCGGCTGTAACACCAGTGCTTCGGCGGTCGCAACGTACGATCCGGGCACCGGACCGACTGAATCTATGAGCCCGTCACCCCTGCCGGACTTCATTTTTAAACAGAGGGTGAATGTGGTGAATGTATAATTACTGATAATTCACCAGTGCACTGTGTTATGTTATTAACCCTGTGGGCTCTACCTATGGGCCATTGTGTGGTTTCACCCACAGGGGATATGTTGGGGCATGTACGGGCTCCACCCATGGCTCCACCCCCTTTACAGGAAGTATAAGAGCTGCTGACCTGCGGGGCCGCCTTCAGTGTTGTTCCGGTCACAGGCAGGCTCAGTTCTAAGCTGATTAAAACCACGGTTTACTTCTCCATGTGTCTTCGAGTGAATTGATGGTCGCATCAACCTCCCCCATCCCCTCCAGTGGGTCCAAAATATACAGGAGGAGATCATCAGCACAGAGCGAGACCCGGTGCTCTCTCCCCCTCCTCCACTCCCCCGGACCAGCCCCTGCCAGTTCCTTGATGCTCTCAACGCCATGGCCAGCGGCTCAACGGCTAGAGCAAATAATAACAGGGAAAGGGGACACCCTTGCCTCGTACCCCGGTGCAATTTAAAATACTCCGACCTAAGCCGGTTCATACGCACGCTTGCCATAGGCGCCTGGTACAGCAATCGCACCCACCGAATAAAGTCGTCACCAAACCCAAACCTTCCTGGCGCCTCCCACAGGTATTCCCACTCCACCCGATCAAAAGCTTTCTCTGCATCCATCGCTGCCACAACCTCTGCTTCCTCTCTTTCCGAGGGCATCATAACAATATTTAAAAGCCTCTGCACATTGGCATTATGTTGCCTGCCCTTAACAAATCCAGTCTGGTCTTCCCCTATCACCCCCGGGACACAATCCTCTATCCTTGTGGCCAAGATCTTAGCCAATAGCTTGGCATCCACATTTAGAAGCGAGATTGGTCTGTAAGACCCACACTGTTCAGGGTCCTGGTCCCGTTTAAGAATGAGGGAGATCGAGGCCTGCGACATTGTAGGGGGGAGGATTCCCTTCTCTCTAGCCTCATTAAAGGTCCTCATCAGCAGTGGACTCAATGTCTCTGAACATTTCTTTAAAAATTCCACCGGATAGCCATCCAGCCCCGGAGCTTTGCCCGACTGCATGCCCTCCAGCCCCTTAATGATTTCTTCTATCTCGTTCGGGGCCCCCAGCCCCTCCACCTGGCCCTCCTCCACCCTCGGGAACCTCAACTGGTCCAGAAATTGCCCCATCCCTTCCGCTCCCGCCGGGGGTTCCGACTTATATAATCTGCTGTAGAATTCTTTAAAAACTTCATTCACCCCCTCTGGGTCCAAGACTAAGTTACCCTCCTTTTTCCTTGATCCACGATCAATTACAATTAAAGACGAGGTAGTAACATAACTGAAGGCTTTAATAGACTAGAACTGTTTCCCAGCAGCTTCGGTACAGAATGAGGGCTGCTGGGACGGCTCCGGTTCTTATACCCCGCCGGTCAGGGCGGAGCTACATACCAAACAGCCAATGGTAAACTCCTAGGTTTAACCAATGGTCTTCAGCCTCTCGGGTACTGCAATATCTGATAATAACACATTCACCCCCTGTTAAAAATAAGAGTCCGGTGGGGGTGGTGGCCAGTGGTTACAATTGCATCTAACATGGTATGATCAGATATGGAGGTACCGTGATACCTCCTTACAGGGTTGTTGAGAATATTTACAAGCGTGGAAGATATATACATTGTGTTCATTTACAGCTACAGTTACATTGAAGCAACCAGTTGGTCGGGTGGCCTGGTCATCCTCCTGGATCGTCTGGGCTTCGGTGGTGGTGTCTGGGCGTCTGCGACTCCGGGAGCGTGGCTTCGACCTCCATGGCAGCTTAGTCACCCCTAGGTGGGGCAAACGGTTGACACTAGAGGGGGGCGCCTGTAGGGGGAATCGGTGGGTGGGAGGGCCTAGGCAGGAGCGGCGGGAGGACTGACCCTCCTGTGAGGTGCTGTGGAGGGAGGTTCGGGTAATGGTTCAGGGTGCGCGTGGGGTTCCGGCGGGCGCCAGGTCCCGAAGGGAGACTGTATCTTGCCGGCCGTCAGGCAACGCCACGTAGGCGTACTGGAGGTTAGCGTGCAGCAGGTGGACCATCTTGACCAATGGGTCCGACTTGTGCGCCCGCACATGCTTCCGAAGCAGGATGGGTCTGGGTGTTGCTAGCCAGGTTGGGAGTGAGGTCCCGGAGGAGGAATTCCTGGGGAAGACAAGGAGACGTTCATGAGGTATCTGGTTGGTAGTTGTACAGAGCAGAGACCGGATGGCGTGGAGGGCCTCCGGGAGGACTTCTTGCCAGCGGGAGACTGGGAGATTCCTGGATCGTAGGGCCAGTAGAACGGTCTTCCAGACCGTTCCCTTCTCCCTCTCTACCTGCCCGTTTCTCCGGGGGTTGTAACTGGTCGTCCTGCTCGAGGCAATGCCCCTGTTGAGCAGGAATTGATGCAGTTTGTCGCTCATAAAGGAGGACCCCCTATCACTGTGTATGTACGCGGGGAAACCGAACAGTGTAAACATACCCTGTAGGGCCTTGATGACGGTGGTTGCGGTCAAGTCTGGGTAGGGGATGGCGAATGGGAACCGGGAGTACTCGTCAATCACGTTCAGGAAGTACGTGTTGCAGTCGGTGGAGGGGAGGGGGCCTTTGAAGTCCATACTGAGGCGTTCAAAGGGACGGGAAGCCTTTATCAGAAGCCTCTGGCCGGTAGAAGTGCGGTTTGCACTCCGCGCAGATTTGGCAGTCCCTGGTGACTGCCCTGACCTCCTCGATGGAGTAGGGCAGGTTGCGGGTCTTAATGAAGTGGAAAAATAAAACGAGTAACCCCTGGGTGGCAGAGGTCTTCGTGGAGGGCTCGGAGTCGGTCCACTTGTGCAGTGGCACATGTGCCGCGGGACAGGGCATCAGGAGGCTCGTTTAGCTTCCCAGGATGATACATGATCTCGTAGTTGTAGGTGGAGAGTTCTATCCACCACCGCAAGATCTTGTCGTTTTTTATCTTGCCCCGCTGTGCATTATCGAACATGAACGCCACCGACCGTTGGTCAGTGAGGAGGGTGAATCTCCTGCCAGCCAGGTAATGCCTCCAATGTCGCACAGCTTCTACTATGGCTTGTGCCTCTTTTTCGACCGAGGAATGACGAATTTCGGAAGCATGGAGGGTACGGGAGAAGAAGGCCACGGGTCTGCCCGCTTGGTTGAGGGTGACGGCCAGAGCTACGTCGGACGCATCGCTCTCGACCTGGAAGGGGAGGGACTCATCAATGGCGCACATCGTGGCCTTTGCAATGTCTGCTTTGATGCGGCTGAAGGCCTGGCGGGCCTCCGTCGACAGGGGGAAGGTTGTGGACTGGATTAAGGGTCGGGCTTTGTCTGTGTAGTTAGGGACCCACTGGGCGTAATAACTGAAAAACCCGAGGCAGCGCTTCAGGGCCTTGGGGCAGTGAGGGAGAGGGAACTCCATAAGGGGGCACATGCATTCAGGGTCGGGGCCTATAACTCCATTTCACACTACGTAGCCGAGGATGGCTAGGCGGTCGGTGCTAAATACGCATTTATCCTTATTATACGTTAAGTTAAGGATTTGCGCGGTCTGGAGCAATTTTCAGAGGTTGATGTCATGGTCCTGCTGCTCATGGCCGCAAATGGTGATGTTATCAAGATACGGGAACGTTGCGTGTAAGCCGTACCGGTCAACCATTCGGTCCATCTCGCGTTGGAAGACCGAGACCCCGTTAGTGACACCAAAGGGAACCCTTAAAAATTGATAGCGCCGCCCATCTGCTTCAAAGGCAGTGTATTTGCGGTCACTAGTACGGACGGGTAGCTGATGGTAGGCGGACTTGAGATCCACCTTGGAGAAGACCTTGTATTGCGCGATCCTGTTTACCAGGTCGGATATGCGGGGGAGAGGGTACGTGTCCAGCTGCGTAAACCTGTTGATGGTCTGACTGTAGTCAATGACCATCCTATGTTTCTCCCCGGTCTTTACCACCACTACTTGAGCTCTCCAGGGACTGTTGCTAGCTTCAATGACCCCTTCCCTCAGTAGCCTTTGGACCTCTGACCTGATGAAGGTCCGGTCCTGGACACTGTACCGTCTGCTCCCGGTGGCGACGGGTTTGCAATCCGGGGTGAGGTTCGCAAACAGGGAAGGCGGGTCGACCTTAAGGGTCGCAAGGCCGCGGACAGTAAGGGGGGGTATAGGGCCCCCGAATTTGAAGGTCAGGCTTTGCAAGTTACATACAGCGCCTTACCGTGTCGGGGTGTATAAAGATTTCCTGCTCCCAGAGTCAATCAGGCAGGACGTCTCGTGGCCGTTGATGAAGACCGTCGTTGTTGCTGTTGAGAGTGTCCGAGGTCGATTTTGGTCCAGAGTCACCGAGGCCAGATGAAGTAGTTGCGGGTTTTGATCGGGCAGCGTGTAGTCGGCCGAGCTGGGGGCCTGGGGCCCCATCCAAGATGGCGTCTCCCATGGGTCGCACATGGTGGTCGGGATGGACAAAATGTCGTCGGGGATGGACAAAATGGCAGCGCCCATCCGTCCAGCGTGGTGTCTGAGGGGCAAGATGGCCACGCCCGTGGGTCACACGTGGCCCTAGGACAGGGGGGTGGCGGTGAGTGCTGGCCGCCTGGGGCCCGAAGGGAAGGTTGCCGCGACAGTCCGGAGTCGCTGGAGACCGCGGCCACGGCTCGGGCCTGGCAGACCTCCACAAAATGGGACTTCTTGCCGCCCCCTTTGCAGGTGGAGGTGCGGGCCGGGCAGCGCTGGCAGGGGTGCTTTGCCTGCCCGCAGAAGAAACAGCGGGGCCCGACGGAGTTAGCAGGCCTGCGAGGACCCGGGGAAAGTCTGTGGGGCTGCCGCTGCGGGATGCCACGCAGCCCAGGGGGCCGCCGCGTGGTCGGGCGCATAGGACTGCGCATTTCTGGAGGCAACGTCCATGGACCCTGCCAGGGCCCGTGCCTCTCTAAGTCCCAGGGTGTCTTTCTCTAAGAGTCTTTGGCAGACCTCTGAGGAGCTCATACCTGCTACGAAGGCATCCCGGATTAGGAGTTCCATGTGCTCGCTCCCCGAAGCTTGCGGGCAGCCACAGTTTCTGCCCAGCACCAGTAGCGCACGGTTGAACTCCTCCAACGATTCCCCGGGGCTTTGCCATCTAGTTGCAAGCAGGTGACGTGCGTAGACCTGATTTACAGGGCGGATATAATGCCCTTTTAACAGTTCGATCGCAGCATCGAAGTCCTCCGCCTCCTCGATGAGGGTGTAGATCCCAGGGCTTACCCTTGAGTGCAGGAGATGCAGTTTCTGTTCTCCTGAAGGGGTGCCTCCGGCCGTCTCGAGGTAGCCTTTAAAGCACGCCAGCCAGTGCTTAAATATCGCCGCCGAGTTCTCCGCGTGGGGGCTGAGTTGTAGACACTCAGGCTTGATTCGGAGATCCATCCTTTCAGCTTAAGTGTAGTCTATTAAATTGATGCACGATCAATTACAATTAAAGACGAGGTAGTAACATAACTGAAGGCTTTAATAGACAAGAACTGTTCTCCAGCAGTTTTGGTACAGAATGAAGGCTGCTGGGACGGCACCGGTTCTTATACCCCGCCTGTCAGGGCGGAGCTACACACCAAACAGCCAATGGTAAACTCCTAGGTTTAACCAATGGTCTTCAGCCTCTCGGGTACTGCAATACCTGATAATACCACATTCCTTACCCCACCAATCTCCCTGGCTGCCTCTCTCTTCATAAGCTGGTGTGCCAGCATCCTGCTCGACTTCTCCCCATACTCATAGACCTTCCCCTTAGCCTTTCTCAGCTGTTCTACCCCTTTCCCTGTGGTCAACAATTCGAACTCCGTCTGTAGCTTACGCAGCTCCCTCAGGAGCTCCGCGCCCAGGGCCTCCGCATAGCTCCTATCCACCTGGAGTATCTCCTCCACTAATCTCTCCCTCTCAGCCCTTTCCCTCTTTTCTCTATGAGACCAGATCGATATTAGTTCCCCTCTAACAACTGCCTTCTGGGCTTCCCAGACCATCGCTGCCGATACCTCTCCCATGTCGTTTGTTTCCAGGTAGTCCTGGATACTCTTATTTACCCCCCCCCCCGCAAACCACCTCGTCCGCTAACAACCCCATATCCAGTCTCCACAGCGGACGCTGCCCTCTCTGCTCCCTAAGCTGCAAGTCCACCCAATGTGGTGCATGGTCCGAGATTGTGATCTCCAAGTATTCCGTCCCGCCACCTTCGGGATCAACGCACTGCCCAGAACAAAAAAGTCAATACGGGGAAAAAACTTTGTGGACGTGAGAGAAAAAGGAAAACTCCTTTACCCTCGGCCGAGTGAACCTCCAGCGGTCTACGCCCCCCATCTGCTCCATAAAGCCCTTCAATTCCTTTGCCGCCGCCGGCCTCTTCCCAATTCAGGTTCAATAACCGTGTTGAAGTCCCCCCCATGATCAAGTTGTGTGACTCGCGGTCCGGGATTTTGCCGAACAATCATAAAATCCACGTCGTCTCAGTTCGGGGCATAAACGTTCGCGAGCACCACTCGGACCCCCTCCAGCTTCCCACTCACCACAATATATCTACCCCCTTTATCAGCCACAATTCACACAGCCTCAAATGCCACTCGCTTACTGATCAAAATTGCTACCCCCCTGGTCTTCGAGTCCAGCCCTGAGCGGAACACCCGACTAACCCAACCCTTGCTTAATCTCATCTGGTCTGTGACCTTTAGATGTGTCTCCTGAAGAATTGCCACGTCTGCCTTTAGTCCCTTTAAATGCGCGAACTGGCCCATTCAGACCTCTCACGTTCCATGTAATCAGCCTGGACGGGGGGCTTCCCCCCCCCCCTGCCAACTAGCCATCATCCTATTTAGGCCAGCCCTGAGCACCCCCTTAAACAGCAGTCGCCCCCGACCTCCCATTTATTCCCTGAAAATAATTTCTCCCTTGCCAGCAAAGCAGCCACCCCTCCCCCCCCCCCCACCCCCTCCCACCATAGCACCAGAAACCTAATCTCCCAAGTCAGACACCAACTCAACACTAGCTCACCCCCCACCATGCTTCCGAGAGTCAGCTGCCCCATGCTGACCCCGATAACCCCCGCCCCTGGCGCCGATCAAACTATCACCTTATTGTTCGGACCCCTCTCCCCACATCGAAAAAAAACTATTTACAGGATCACATTCCCCAGTAAGTAAACAACAGTTCTCAAGAAGACATTAACATAACCATAAAGCAGAACAGACACACTCACTTAAAACAAAACCCAGTCTCCCGAAGGATAATGCGAACTTCAAGGCCCCCCTCTCCCCCGTGTCAATTCCCTGCTAAACAAAGCACCCTCCAACCATCCCTCCAGCCCACTCTCACGCCCAAGACAAAATACAATCTTGTTGAAAACAGAACACAATTACAAACCACCGCCACATCCCATCTTCAAAGCTTAAGTGTCTTTTAACTCGAGTCCAACTTCTTCTCTTTAATAAATGTCCAAACATCATCTGGCGACTCAAAATAGTAGTGTCGATCTTCATGCGCTACCCACAGCCTCGCTGGGTATAGCACCCGAAACTTCAGCCCCTTCTTAAAGAGGGTCGCCTTTGCCTGGTTGAACCCCACACGTCTCTTGGCCAGCTCCACTCCCAGGTCCTGATAGATGCGCACCTCACTGTTCTCCCACTTGCTGCTCCATTCCTTCTTGGCCCACCGCAAGACGCGCTGCTTATCTGAAAAAACGGTGAAAACAAACCATCATGGCCCTCAGCAGGTCATTCGCCTTGGGCTTCCTTGCGAGGGCTCTGTGCGCTCCGTCTAACTCCAGGGGTCGAGGGAAAGCCCCCGCTCCCATCAACGACTGCAGCATACCCGCCACATGTGCTCCCGCATCTGGTCCCTCAATGCCTTCAGGAAGGCCAACGATTCATAAATTCTGCCTCCTGTTCCTGCTCTCCAGCTCCTGCATCTTCTTGTGGCGGTCATCTAGCACCTCCACCTTGTGCTCCAGTACAGTTATCTTGTCCTCTTGGTTGGAAAGGTTTAACTCAGTCTCCTGAATCGCTTTCCCCTGGGCCGCCTGAGTCATCGCCATTTGGTCGATCGATGCTTTCATCGGGTCAAGCGTATCCCTTTTTAGCTCGGCAAAGTAACTCTTGAAAAGCTCCATCTGCTGCTCCTTTGGCCAGTGAGCCATCGCTCCCTGGTCCTTGCCGTCTGCTGTGCTTCGCCGCACTGCCAGCTCCACTCGCTTCCCTCTATCGGGACTAATTCGTTTCACACTGCCACTTCTGGTCCAGCTATCCATACATCGGCGGCCGGGGGCGGGGGGGGGGGGGGGGGGGGGGGGGGGGGGGGGGGGGCGGGGGGGGGGGGGTGATCCTCCTTACTATTGCTCACTACACCGATTTATTTCATAAAGTCCACAAGACTCCAGGAAAAAAGGTCCGACTGTCCGTTTCAGGCGGGAGCTATCGAATGTGCGACCTACTTCTCCATGGCCGCCACCGGAAGTCTTCTTCCAGGTTGTTAATCTCTATGAGCTTCTCCCATCACAAAGTCCCCTTTCACCCCCATGTTCATCAAGAATCGATCTGTCTCTGCCTTAAAAATATTCAAAGATTCTGCTTCCACTGTCTTTTGTGGAAGAGAGTTCCAGAGACTCACGACCCTCTTGAGCAAAATAAATTCTCATCATCTCCGTCTTAAATGAGGGGCTCGCTATTTTTAAACTGTGACTCCTAATTCTAGGTTCTCCTACAAGAGGAATAATCCTCTCCACATCCACCCTGTTAATACACCTCAGGATCTTAAAGGTTTTGATCACGTCGCCTCTTACTCTTAAACTCTAGTGGATGCAAACTTAACCTGTCCAACCTTTCCTTAACCGTATGTTCTTGATACTAGTGAAGAAATTCCAGCCAGTAGATTTTCAGCACCACAGGAAATGAGTCTGTCCGATGCATTGCTGTAAGTGAAGCACCATGTTGTAGTTACAGTGGTGTGCACAGGGTGACCTTAGCAACCGATGATCATTTGCATGGTAATACTCACTGCTTGAATTGGATGAAAAGCCACATATGCACAAGCTTTCAGCGCATTAAAATAGAATCTAATTCTAATAATGGGAGTATTTTGGACAGCATTTTCCAAAATCTGCTTCTCAAATCAAACAGAAGGTAACAATCGACAAATCAATATTAGAAAACTGTTAGCACAAGTGCCAAATAAAATGTGATCAAAATGATGCCCATCATTACGATCACTCCATGTTTTGAAAGCAACAAGTAGCTTCTAATTTTACATAACTATATTAATATCGTATAAATTTGGAGCGATTGGAAACCAAAGGGGTCATTTTGATTTTGCTTCCGAATATGACATTTATTTTAAAAATAAATAGGCTCGGTGGATCTTTTTAATTCAGTTAACCGTGGGTTGTGTTTCCTACTGGTGTCAGCATTTGATCGGAACAGCTGGTAGTGTGGTGTATGTGTAATAAAATTGTCATTTTACTCCACTTTGAAATGACAGACTGATTACACCCAAGCATTTCTCACAGGAACTGGTTTCTATCTATATTAATGAGGGGGCAGATGTTTATCCCAAGATGGGAAGCATAATGAAATATGTTAGGTGGGAGCAGTTGTGTTATGACAGGCCAGCTTTATAATTCATCAAACTGAAAGGAAATACATTATCTGGATTATGGAGTTTGAACAATCAGTTGCCAAGAACTATTGATTTTAAGCATGATTTTATTTTGCTGATTTTTGGAATACGTGTTCTGAAAAATGAAAACAGGAGTTTACCCATTTTAATAATTGTTGGCTGAGTCTATGGTCTTAATGTTATCTTTCTTTTACCAGTGGATTTAATTCTTGCTTTGTGCTGCTTCAGTGCGTTCATAAATATCTTTACTTAAATTATTTTCCGCATGATTTTTCTGCAGGTGATAACCCATTGAAAATGTGTTCTACCAAAGGATTTCAACTTCACATGTAAACAAGATAGGATTGTGCATCTTAAAACGAGATGTGCTTACCTTGCACGCCATACCTCATTACACAGTTTGTACAAAAATCAGTTTGATATATTTACTGGTTTGTGTGTCGAGGTCAGTGTTGAAATAGTATAGGCAAGAACTGTGCAAATATATTGCGTTAAAAGGCATGAGCAGGGTAATGAGCCAACTTATTTTGTCATTTTTTAAAAAACGTTTGCTATTCATAAACTATAACCTGGGGGAATCTGACCGTCATGCCTGTTAATTCAGTTGCTCTGCCATTGGTGGTCATGCCTCCATCTCCTTGGGTCCAAATATCTGACATTCCCTCCCTAAATGTCACCATGGGGGCTGGTTTAGTTCAGTTGGCTGGACAGCTGGTTCATGATGCAGAGCGAAGCCAACAGCCTGGGTTCAATCCCCGGACCGATAGGTTATTCATGAATGCCCCGCCTTCTGAACCTTGCCCCTCACCTGAATTGTGGTGATCCTCAGGTTAAATCACCACCAGTCAGCTCTCGCCCTCAAAGAGGAAAGCAGCCAATGATCATCTGCGACTATAGTGACTTTATTTTACTTTCTTCACCTCTTAACAAAGTCCTTAAAACCTATTTTTTTGACTAAGGTTTTGATTATCTGCCCTAACATTTCTTTATGTGACCCATTATTAAATTTTGCATTATACTGTTCTTGTGAAACACATTGGGGTGTTTTATTACATTAAAGGTGCTATATAAATGCATGTTTTTGTTGTTGTTGTTAAATAAGGTCATCATAATCTGCCCTTGGAGTCTCAATGTTTTACTTACCAGCATTAAAAGATACATCGCTGAGTAGGAGGTGGTCTGCCAGAGCAGAGATGAGGCTGGCTCTATATCCCATATCCCACCTGTTATTTAATTCAATTGAAGATCAGGTAGGTTCTACAACAGACAAACATCCTGCTCAGTCAGACTATGGTCCAGACTGTAAAGGCAAACTCTGTTCCCTAAAATGAGTGAGGGCTTGTTGTGGGAAAAATCAACCACTTCAAGAGTCAGACTTACTGTGATCAGATAAATGCAGTTTTATTGTTACACGAAGCTTCGGGAGAAAGCGTATGTACCCTGCGGTACAGTAGCCAGCCTTTCTCCCGGTTTGAATGGCAGTCGTTCATTTTATACTTTGGGTTCACAATGAGCCTAGATACAAAACAAGTATCACCTTGTTATATTTAAACAGCCACTTCGGGTTCACAATGAGCCCAGATACAAAACAATTATCACCTTGTTATCTTTAAACATTTTATAGATTGTACATCGCTATTTGTAAGCATTTTGCCATTTACACATGGCCACAGTCAAAGAGGTTTAACAGGTTACAGGCATCAGCAGGAAGGTAGTATCGATTGTCCCTTTGTTTTAGGAAATGGCCCAAGGCATTCGTATTAGCATATCATTGTGTACACCTTGGCTGAAGTCAGCTTTATTCAAGTGGTGTCCCGCATTTATGTATTTCTTAATCTTCCTGTTTGGCTTCCTTTGTCCTGGATCTGTTCTTATCTGTCCTACTGGCACCCCGCTGGACTCCAGGCATCAATTATGTCTGCTTTATTCTCTGTGTCTCCATCTTGTGTGTCAGGCAGCCATCTTCTGTGCCAAGTGCCCTTTTGAAGCATTTCCCACTTCAGGGCTAAAGTAGGAACACACCTTATATTACTCAGCTATGAAGAATAAATGATAACTTGGAGGTATGGTTGTTGATCTATTCTATCTGCATACAGACTGTAAGCATTATCGGTTAATTGTGATTTGCATCAGTGGTGTTTCATATCTACAAATGTTGGTGGCTTATTAATTAATGCAACAATTACTCAGTATTTTTTTCTGCATTTTTATCATTTGTACTAAGAAATATTGTAAAGCAAAGAGCTTACGGTTAGAGCTATGTATAAAACAATATGTGAGTGATGCAGCACGCAGAAACTACGCAAAATAATCCCATGTTTATTTGAAAATTTGTGGGGAATTTCTACCTGCTCTACCTGCCTGGGCCATAAGGCCATAACACGAAAGAGCAGAAGTAGGCCATGTGGCCCACCGAATCTGCTTCGCTGTTCAATGAGGTCATGAGGTGCACAGATAAAATAGCAATGCAATCTAACTGGCCTGTTCTTATTTGATCCCCCAAACTGATCACATTGTGTGGGTCTGATGCTTGTCTGCCAACTAAATGCCCAGTTAAAATCACCCCATTCTACTTTGTGATCAAGTTGAATATTTTTCTTACGATCTGTAACTGTTCAATAATTGAATTCCACTTCAGACACTTCAGCAGCTATGCTGTAGGAAATCTGAATATAGGCGAAGGACCAGTTTTCAATTCCAGTTTTGATTGACGTTCGTACTTAATTATTAATGAGATGGAAGTGGCTGGTCCAAACCAACTCCTCTGAGTGAGGAATGCACGTCAGAACATGTGAATGCTAAAATACTCTTTGTTTAATTGAAACCGCTTTGTGAGTATACAGCTCGTGCTGTCGCAACTAAGTCTAATTTAATCAGAGGGAGCTAATGAGCTATGATCAAAACTACTGAGAAGACCAGGTGATATTTGTCTCTAGCCCCTGGGTTAGTAAGGTAAAAACATGAAGATATTATTTCAAAATTACAATCTGTGGTGTTCTATACTAACCAGATGCCATTTCAATGGGCTATACCCACACATCATCAGTTACTCAATGGAGCACAGTGCCTGGATGTATAACCTGCAATCCTTTCTTTTAAACTGGATGTTTGTCCAGACCATATTCAAAGGCAAGATAATACACTATCAACTGCTTTTTAATGTGATTATATTCTATCATTAGCACTGTGTATGGTTGGTGGATTGAAAAATTCACCATAAGCAGGCTACCTCTGCACAGTTATTGTAATCAATGAGGAGGTCTGAAAAGATGAATCAAAAGTAGTTGATTTCCTACTCACAGCCAGGAAATACAGCAACTAAGCTACACCCCAAGTGCCAGCCGGGACCATCCTGAGATGCCGGCTCCCTCTTGGGCCATCTTTTATCTTGGGAAAGTAACAAGTCCCGTTGTTGGACCTCCGTCCCTCAGCGGGGGAACTCGAATTCCATGAGCCCCACAGGAAGATGGATCGGGTCGTCCCCCCATGGGTCTCGTGGGGCCTATAGTAACAGTGCTGGTGACTCCTGGTGGTTCAGTTCTATTACATCAGTGCTGGTCTGCATGAACATATTCATGACTTGAACAGCAAAGGTGGGCATAAGGGAAAGACGGAAGGAAAGTGTGGGAAAATTCAGGAGCATCTTTCTCACACCTCCCCCCATCCCCCTCAAAATAATTTAATAGAGTACAGGAATGAGATAGAGAATCTGGTGAAATGGTGCGACCACAATAATCTCTTCCTCGATGTCAACTAAACAAAGGAGATTGTCATTGACTTCAGGAAGCGTAGTGGAGAACATGCCCCTGTCTACATCAATGGGAACGAAGTAGTAAGAGTCGAGAGCTTCAAGTTTTTAGGTGTCCAGATCACCAACTACCTGTCCTGGTCCCCCCATGCTGACACTATAGTTCAGAAAGCCCACCAACGACTCTACTTTCTCAGAAGACTAAGGAATTTGTCATGTCAGCTGCGACCCTCACCAACTTCTACAGATGCACCATAGAAAGCATTCTTTCTGGTTGTATCACAGCTTGGTATGGAGCCTGCTCTGCAGGAAACTACAAAAGGTTGTGAATGTAGCCCAGTCCATCACACAAACCAGCCTCCCATCCATTGACTCTGTCTATAATTCCCGCTGCCTCAGAAAGGCAGTCAGCATAATTAAGGACCCCACACACCCAGACATACTCTCTTCCACCTTCTTCCGTCAGGAAAAAGACTCCAAAGTTTGAGGTCACGTACCAACCGACTCAAGAACAGCTTCTTCCCTACTGCCATCAGTCTTTTGAATGGACCTACCTCGTATTAAGTTGATGTTTTCTCTACACCTTGCTATAGTTATACCATTATATTCCGCAGTCTCTCCTTCCTTCCCTATGTACGGTATGCATTGTTTGTACAGCATGCAAGAAACAATACTTTTCATTGTATACTAATACATTTGACAATAATAAATCAAATTTAAAAAAACAGCTGGACTCTGATTCAGTTAGATAACAATCGTCAAAAAGTCAATCATATATACAGTGAGTCTAAGTAAATCCACAGACCTGGATAAAACACAGACAAAACCATTTGCAGAGGAGCTTAAACCACTGCTGCAGGCTATAGTCATCTCTAAATTGGAAACCTTCATACACATTTGTTCATACCAGTTTCATATTCATGTTACTAAGTTGTTGGTTAAAGGTCAACCTCACTGTCTTGGTTACATTCATACACTGTGGATTAAAACTGTGCAATGCTACAAATTAGACAAGATTATGTTGGAGAACTGTGATTTCAGACTTGGTAACCTCTCAGACAGATGTGATAAAGTCATTAGCCATTAACTAATGGAAAGTTTTACAGGACGATCTGTGGGATATGATCTAAATGACAAAAATGACTGATCTAACAACTTGTCATCAGTAAAATCATTTGAATAACAGTCAATGCTATGAATGAGATAAAATTTGTATTGTGCCTTTAGTTAGATCTGTGAATAAATTTTACAGCAATCAAATTTGAGCATTGCAGATTTCAGAGTAATTTGGATTAATTCACTGTGGACAGCTTTTCCCCTTTACAGTGCCAACTGATCTCCAGTATGGCATTAGGGTCGATTTGCTATTTGGTTATGTTCTGCTGATAAAACAGAAACTGCAGGCCCCAAAGATGCAATTTTCACACTGTTTATTCCATTTAATCATTGACTCACCCATAGAAAATGGGCAGCCAGGGCTGCTAAGGACATTTCTGCTTACTTAAGTGGATTCAAAGATACTTCACGCAAGATTTGTTGCAGCAATTTGAAACTATTTCTGGATATTTTAACCTTCCTGTTTCGCTTAGCTGGTCAGTGTGTCCTGTGCCAAGTAATCTGCCGCTTTCTTGTTTTCAGTACATTCCCACTGCGTTTTGTCGGAGAAAGATGCCAGCGCTTGATGTGGTTGCACGAGTGGTGGGATGTATTAAATATGTTGTAGCCAGCTGATGGGGGGCGGGTACCAGAAGTCAATCTTTGCTCAGTTTTCGACCTATTTACAAAGTGAAACATTGCAAACATTTAGCTCCTAACTCCAAACCCACCATCTGTGAAAGAACAAATAAAACAAATGCCACAACTTTGTATGCACCCCTTGCCCACTTTCCATTAAAGGACTACTAGTTTTAATGCTGACAAAGTCCTTCAAAAATGTTGTAAAACAGCAGTGCTCTGAACTGGGATTTCTATGAACTTGAAGTTTTGCACAATACAAGTGATGGAATGTTAGATATACTTGCAGCCTGAGTTTTACAGCAAACCCATTGTCATAATATACACCAGTATATCATGGTGCAGACACACACACTGATGGACACACAGCAAGACCAATCAACACACACAAAACCGCAGCCAATCACCAGTTAGAACACACTCACTATAAAGACAG
The DNA here is from genome assembly GCF_047496885.1 of Scyliorhinus torazame. Taxonomy (NCBI): domain Eukaryota; kingdom Metazoa; phylum Chordata; class Chondrichthyes; order Carcharhiniformes; family Scyliorhinidae; genus Scyliorhinus; species Scyliorhinus torazame. The sequence goes on along the minus strand of NC_092713.1, from coordinate 198,524,473 downwards.
GGGGCATTAGAGTTCCCGCTCATTCGGGATGCAGCCTCTCAGAAGGACAGAGCTTACAGCTTACAGCACAGATCTTCACCATGTGCTAAGTGCATAGACTGGTTAGGACAGGCATAGGTCTTTAGTTTAATCTAACATCATGTTAACCCACAGTGAAAGTATGTTCAACAGTTTCTAGCTTAATAAAATAGTGTACTATTTTAAGTGTTGGTGGCCTGTATGTGTTCCACGGATCCAGAGCACCCAACACATCATGGTACCAGTAGTTGAGGGATGTTAGAACTTCTTAGACCTACCTGCAAGTGATCTGCCTTCCACCAGCATACAGCCATCCTGCAAAATGGACAGCGTCCGCCTGCCGTCGCCGCTTCGCATCACCGGTAACCTAGGGGCCAACTGGAAGATATTCAAACAACGCTTCCAGCTCTACCTTGAAGCCACAGACCGGGAAGATGCCTCAGACACCAGGAAGATCGCTCTCTTCCTATCCACGGCCGGGGACCATGCCATCCACATTTTCAACTCTCTCACCTTTGCTGATGGTGAAGATAAATCAAAATTCAAGACGGTCCTCCTTGAGTCACTGCGACATAGAGGTGAATGAAAGTTTTGAGCGCTATGTATTCCAACAGCGTTTGCAGGGTAAGGATGAACCCACCTCTGCATCCTTGCGCAGTCCTGTAATTACGGGTCCACCTCTGACTCCATGATATGCGACCAGATCGTTTTTGGTGTTCAGTCGGACCCCCTACGCTAGCAGCTCCTCAAGGTAAAGCAACTCACCCAGCGATTGCTATCGAGACCTGCGTGCTACATGAATACGCCACTAGTCGGTATTCCCACAACCAAGCGGCTGAAATGGTGCGGCAAGGTCCCCACGAGGCAGAACGGGTCCAAGCAATCCAGGGCCTCAGCCTGAATGAGGGCGGCCATTTTGCCCGCTTTTCGCGGACTCCCGCGCTTGTGCGCACCGAACGAGGGGACGGCGACGTCGGCGAACGTACTGCGCAGGCGCACACCACGTACGACCGCACCACGCATGCGCGGTGGCGCAGCGAACGTACTGATGCTACAACGTGCGGCAACTGTGGCTCCGCCCACTTAAAGCGGCAATGTCCTGTCAAATCCCGACGATGCCTGCGATGTGGCAAACTTGTCCACAATGCTGCTTTATGCAGATCAGCTCAGCCTGCCAACTCTCGTCGCTCCAGCCAGCCTCGTAAAGATGTCCGGGCCATTCAACACACGGTCACCGAGCCCAATTCGGACCTGCTACCCGATATTGACACCGAGGACCCGAAGGCGCCTTTTCAAGTCGTTATCATTACAAAAAACAGGGTGTCCCCGAAGCAAAGAATCCAGCCTCTATCAGTATACAGCATCGATCCGGACGATGAGTGGTGTGCCACCCTTACGGTCAACCGATCCCATACACGATTCCGTCTGGACACCGGTGCCTCCGCCAATCTCATTGCGCGGTCTGACCTCCAAAGCCTTCGTGTCAAACCAGCCATCCTACCATCAGCCTGCCAGCTATTAGATTATAATGGCAATGCCATTGCTGCCAGCGGCTCATGCCAACTTGAAGTGACGCACAGGCACGCAAAGCCATCCTTCCCTTTGAAATCGTGGGCTCTTCGAAAGCCTCCCTGCTTGGCGCGCAGGCATGCAAGCTGTTGAACCTAGTTCAGAGAGTTCACTCTCTCTCTCCTGCTGACACGTCTGCCTTTCAGGACACTGACTTCAGGGCGCAGTTCAACGCCATTATCAACCAGTCCCACGACGTCTTCGAGGGCATGGGCACGTGCCCGTACACCGAGAAGATTTTATTAAAACCAAATGCCACGCCTGTGGTGCATGCACCTCGCTGGGTCCCAGCACCCCTTAAGGACCGCCTCAAGCAGCAACTGCAGGACCTCTGGACCAAGGAGTGATTTCCAAAGTGACGGAACCGACTGACTGGGTCAGTTCCATGGTATGTGTAAAAAAGCCTTCCGGCGAATTGAGAATTTGCATTGATCCCAAGGATCTAAATCGCAATATTATGAGAGAGCACTATCCAATTCCCAAGCGCGAAGAGCTCATATGTGAGATGGCGCGTGTCAAGCTCGTTACCAAACTCGATGCCTCAAAAGGATTCTGGCAAATCCAGCTCGATAAATCCAGCAGGAAACTCTGCACATTTAACAGCCCCCTTTGGAAGGTATTGTTACAACAGGATGCCGTTTGGGATCATCTCTGCATCAGAAGTGTTCCATAGGATTATGGAACAAATGATGGAAGGTATTGAAGGTGTTCACGTCTATGTCGATGACATAATCATTTGGTCCACCACCCCGCAGGAGCATGTTAGTCGCCTCCAGCGTGTATTCAAACGTATACATGAGCATGTCCTCCGCCTCAACAGGGCCAAATGCCCTTTTGGTCAGACAGAACTTAAGTTCCTCGGGGACCACATCTCCCAATTGGGTGTGCAGCCGGATGCGGAGAAGGTAGCTGCCATCACAGCTATGTAAACACCAGAGGACAATTTCTGGGCATGGTCAATTTTTGAGGGAAATTCATCCCTAACCTCACCTCTCATACCACGGCTCTCGGGAACCTGGTCAGGAAGATGACAGACTTCCAATGGCTCCCTGCCCACGAGCGCGAATGGAGGAACTCAAGGCAAAACTGACCACGGCCCCGGTCTTAGCCTTCTTTGATCCAGCAACGGAGACCAAATTTTTGACCGATGCCAGTCAATCCTGCATTGGGGCAGTGCTCCTTCAATGTAATGAGGCCTCATCATGGGCCCCCGTTGCATATGCGTCACGTGCGATGACCCCCCACGGAGCAGCGCTACGCGCAGATAGAAAAGGGGTTCCTGGGCTTTCTGACCGGTGTGGTTAAGTTTCACGATTATGTCTACGGACTTCCTCAATTCACCGTCGAGACCGACCATCGCCCGCTGGTCAATATAATACAGAAAGACTTGAACGACATGACGCCTCGCCTCCAGCATATTCTTCTCAAGCTCCGGCGATACGACTTCCAGCTGGTATACACCCCAGGCAAGGACCTCATCATTGCTGACACTCTCTCCAGGGCAGTCAACACTCCATGTGACCCAGCGGGATTTGTCTGCCAGGTTGACGCCCATGTGGCATTCACGGCCTCTAATCTACCTGCCACGGATGAACGCCTCGTCCAAATCCGCCGCGAGACGGCGGCTGACCCCTTGCTACAGCGTGTCATGCGTCACCTAATGGACGGGTATCTCAAGGGCCAATACCGTCAATTCTGCTTCGCCAGCCAAGAATGGTCCAACTTTGCCAGGTGGTACAATTTTGCCCATGTGACGTCCAGTTCCCTGTACCCCCAATCCAACGGCAAAGCAGAGAAAGGAGTACATATCGTCAAACGGTTCCTATGCAAGGCTGCCGATACTGGGTCTGATTTCTACCTTGCCTTGCTGGCCTATCGCTCCGCCCCACTGTCCACTGGCCTGTCACCAGCCCAATTACTCATGAGTCGCAACCTGAGGACGACGGTACCGTCCATCCATGTCCCAGACCTCGACGACGTTCTGGTCCTTCGCCGGATGCAGCTGTCTCGTGCACAGCACAAGGCGGCTCATGACTCCCGTGCAGCTGATCTCCCTGCTCTGGCTCCAGATGACAATGTCCGCACCCATCTTCCAGATGGTGGCTGGTCTGCAACCGCTGTTGTCCTTCGGCAGGTGACCCCCCGCTCGTTCCTCGTTCGTCTACCGGATGGCTCTATTCTGCGCCGCATTCGACGCGCCCTTCGTCTCGTTCCACGCTCGCCACATGATCCTCCACTGTCGCCTCGCTCTACTGCTGACCCTGCCACGGACTATGCAGAGCTCCCTGTTACTCTGCCTCCCCCTAACTTCAACACAGCCCAGCCCGCTCCTGAACCGGCGGCTCTCGACCCACCCCTGAGGCGGTCAACCAGAACTCGTCGCCCACCTCAGAGACTAAATTTATGAACTTTTCGAATTTATGGACTCTGAATTGTTTCGTAGCTTTGTTTGATCGTTTCCCTCGTTTGTATATAGTGTTGATCTCGTTATTCTTGTTGCATACTGCTCCTCTGCACCAGGCACCTTCCCATGTAAACAGCTTAGTTCTCATGTACGTAGTCCTGTAAATATGTCTTCGCACCCCACACGTAGTTAGGAACATTCTCACCATACATTATTTATTGCCACACACATACATTTTTAATAAAAGGGGGATGTCATAATATACACCAGTATATCATGGTGCCGACACACACACTGATGGACAGACAGCAAGACCAATCAACACACACAACACCGCAGCCAATCACCAGTTAGAGCACACTCACTATAAAGACAGAGGGCATCACTTTTCCTGCTCATTCGGGATGCAGCCTCTCAGAAGGGCAGAGCTTACAGCTTACAGCACAGATCTTCACCATGTGCTGAGTGCATAGACTGGTTAGGACAGGCATAGGTCTTTAGTTTAATCTAACATCGTGTTAACCCACAGTGAAAGTATTTTCAACAGTTTCTAGCTTAATAAAATAGTGTTGTACTATTTTAAGTGTTGGTGGCCTGTATGTGTTCCACGGATCCAGAGCACCCAACACATCACCCATGTCCCACTGCGGTGTCAGTGGAACTGTTTGTTCTTTGTATGTCTATATTCTGTATTCAGTTGACAGGTTTCTGGGGTATCTATTATTATTATCATAGCTTTAGGTCAGGTTATATTTCCTAGTTTGGTGCTTACAAGATAATAATGTTGTACCAGCCAACCTTTCTCGCATGGTTTTGGTCATTTTTAGCTCACCCCTTCTTTACACCATCTTCCTTGTAGAAGCTGGATGCCGTTTTAAACTGATCTTTATGGATGATACCACAGGCCACAGACACTTCAGACATATAATTAAATAGGCTATGCTGATACTTGTACCAGAATCACATGTTTTCCAAAACATGCTGTAACAGCGTGAGGTATCACTGAGGAAGCTTCTTATATAACAAAGCGGTTTATTGGAAACAACAATGAGGATCAACTAGATACAGGCACAGAGGTATACAGGTATTTAGTCCTTGACAATGGCGCCTAGATCCCTGCTCCAGGGCACGTGCCTTTTCCCTTTTGGTTGGGCTTCGAACACTTCGATAGGACACGAGGCGATAGGGCCCAAGCTGGTAATGTGCCTGCGAAAAGTCACTCCTTAAAGGGACCACGCGATCACATATGCGATCCAGAAAGTAAATGTGTGCCTGCTGAATAGATTGCTGACTAGTTGGTAGAAATGAAAACATCATTGTGTATTTTAAACAACATTCAGGGCATATGTTCTAATCTCATGAGAAAAAAAACGTTGTGGTTTTGTTTTGGATAATTTCTGTTGCATGCAAAATGATTTGCTGAAGCGCTTTGACATGATTTATAAAACTGCTTTGAACGTGTGTAAAGGAAATTTAAAACAAAAAAAACCACAAACTTCCGTGAGGATAGATCTCTTTTAGAATAACTGATACTGAAGCATTGCATTACTATTAAATCTCAAAATGATGACTGTTCACAGTCATTTAGCAGGAGCTTTCTTGGGGAAATATAAACAGATTAAACCCCACTGAAATGCATATAAACTTGGAAATTGTGCCAAAATCATTGTTATCCACTAGTAATTTTAGTGCAGACCTCTTCCTCAAAAGCATAAAATCTGTAGTTACATCAATGGGTGCAGCCTCTCTATAAAGAACTGTACTAGCCCAACCTACTTTTTTAATGCTTTGGTCAAGGGACAGTGTGTAAGATTGATGTGCTTGCAAGTAATGTCACCATCCAACAAATCATTTCAACACTGGCCAGTCAGGATGCTGTCATAATCATGTAGCCATCAATCATGTAGCATATTTGTTGTCAAAATGTGCTCATTGCACCACACACAATCTAAATGTCTCTTGTATCCACAATTCACTGACTGTTTTGCCATCTCATTCGTGGAAATTGCATTGACAGTGTTTTTCTTACACTGGAAGGTTATTGATATGGAATAGCCTTTCCTCTGCCATGATGATTGTGGAGATCAAGAATTTTCAGAGCTTATGACATACAGAAACACAGTTAGCACCATCAGTTAAGATTGCAGTGTGCACAAGATGAACTAAGCAAGCATGTTAATTTAACCTTGCACACAATACAACCTTAACTCTTTTATCAGTTAGCCTAGGATGCTTCTTGCGGACACAATGTCTGCTTTGTTGGCAACAGTTAGAGTTGAGAGTTAAGTTAGACTGAACAAAGCAACAATAGTCGAACACAACCAGCTATCACATCAAACCTAGCATTCCTGTGTGTGTTCCGGAGGTGATCAGCATGGAACATCTGCCTGATCTTTGGTTCACTCTGAAGGCTTCCAAGGCAGATGAACACAGCAGGTTTGAAGCGACACGTTCAGAATCACTCCATCATGAAAACAATTGCTGCCGCCGATGTGGAATGCATCACCACCTGAGTACCTTACATTTACATGCAGTATATTTACTTGCTGTCTATATTTTGTACCCTTGCTTTAAATGGCTACAAAGCTCGTTCACAGAAATGGGGCAATTATAAGTGCAGAAATGTTTGCAATGCGCATCAAATCATTTAAAACGTGCCACAGATATCACAGTAATTGTTTAATTCCATATTAACCAGGAATAATTACATTTTGATGCTGAAGGCTGACCCACAGTTCTTTAATGTTAATAGATTTGAGATATCTGGCTAATTCTAATTCATTGAATCAGAAGTGACTGATAAAATCATAATAGCTCAAACTCTATTCTGTAGAAACCTGTCTTTATTGAGGTCCAATTGCAATTGCCGTTCCCTGTACTAAAACAGTAATGAATAAAGCAAAAGCAACCTTACTTGAGGAGGAATGCATTAGAGACAGATCAGAGGAGGCTCGCTGAGAGTTTGTCTTATGAAGGGAGATTGAGTAGTTGAGGTATATGCTCTCTCGAGTTTCAAAGAATGAGAGGAGATCGAATTGAGGTATATAAGATGATAAAAGATATTGACAAAGTAGATGTAGAGTGGACGCTTCCTCTTGTGGGGCAATTCAGAACAAGAGTTCATAGTTTTAGGATGAGGGGTAGCAGATTAAAAACAGATGAGGAGAAATTATTTCTCTCAAAGGGTTGTGAATCTGTGGAATGAATGATCCCAGAGTGCAATGGATACTGGAACATTGAGTAAATTTAAGGAGGAGCTAGACATATTTTTAATTAGTAATGGGTTGAAGAAATATGAGAACGGGCAGGAAAGTGGAGTTGAGGCCGAAGTGAGATCAGCCATGTTCGTATTCAATGGCAGAGTGGGCTCGAGGGGCTGAATTGCCTACTCTTACTCTTATTTCTTATGTTCTTACGTTCTAATCTACTTTGTTCTTGTTCCTTGGCAAAATTTTAAGCTGTGGCTAATTGCTCTTGAAAGTATTTCACCAATTACACATGCGCTACTTAAAATCTGACAGCCCTGTCAAGCTGTGGTTAATTGCTATTGAAAGTATGTTACACTTCTAACAATTACACAAAAACTCCATAGAATGTTGACAGCCTTGTCAATAAATGTTTAAGAAGTCTTAAATGAAGAATGTTGTCAGAAATGAGCTCAACTGGTATTCCTATGTGTATTTCAGTGTCTCCCCATCTTTATTCCGCAATCCTTTTTTAAGCTGGTCAATAGAGTGATCACGGGCTTCGTCTGGGCGGGCAAGACCCCGCGGGTAAGGAAGGTAATGCTTGACCGGAGTCGGGGAGAGGGTGGGCTGGCGCTGCCAAATTTTAGCAACTATTACTGGGTGGCTAATATAGCCATGATCAGAAAGTGGGTGTTGGGGGAGGGGGCAGCATGGGTGCGTATGGAGGGGGCTTCATGTAAGGGCACCAGTCTGGGGGCGTTGGTAACTGCGCCTCTGCCATTCCAGCCGGCACGGTACTCCACCAGTCCAGTGGTGATGGTGGCCCTGAGAATTTGGGGCCAATGGAGGAAACATGTGGGAGCAGTGGGAGCATCGCCCTGGGCCCCAATCTGTGATAATCACCGGTTTGCCCCGGGGAGTATGGATGGGGGCTCTAGTTATGGCAGAGAGCGGGGATTGAGAGGATGGGGGATATGTTCATCGAGGGGAGCTTTCCGAGTATGAGGGCGTTGGAGGACAAGTTTGGGTTGGCAAGGCAGATGTGGGACTTCCTTTGTAAACAGATGACAACATTCCTGCTCCTACTGCAAAGGGGGATTCAGGACAGGGCAGTTTCCAGAGGGTGGGTAGGGGAAGGGAGCGCCTCGGACATTTATAAGGAGCTTATGGGGTCGGAGGAGATGCAGACCGAGGAGCTGAAGCGCAAGTGGGAGGAGGAGCTGGGAAGTGAGATAGAGGATTGTCTATGGGCAGACGAGTTGAGTAAAGTCAACGTATCCGCAACATGTACCAGGCTCAGCCTGATACAATTTAAGATTGTTCACCGGGCTCACATGACAGTGGCCCGGATGAGCTGATTCTTTGGGGTGGAGGACAGGTGCACAAAATGTGCGCAAGGACCGGCGAACCATGTCCACATGTTTTGGACATGTCCAAAGCTTAGGGGATTTTGTCAGGTGTTTGCGGACGTCATGTCCACGGTGTTAAAAAAAAGGGTGGTGCTGAGTCCAGAGGTGGCAATTTCTGGGGTGTCAGAAGACCCGGGAATCCAGGAGGAGAAAGAGGCAGACGTTCTGGCATTTGCTTCCCTGGTAGCCTGGAGACAGATACTATTAGCATGGAGGGACTCAAAGCCCCCGAAATCGGAGACCTGACTATCGGACATGGCTAGCTTTCTCTATTTGAATAAAATCAAGTTTGCCTTGAGAGGGTCAGTGTTAGAGTTCACCCGGAGGTGGCAACCGTTCGTTGACTTCTTTGCGGAATAATTAATAGTCAGCAGACGGGGGGGGGGGGGGGGGGGGGGAGTAGTTTAGATTAGAGTAGGGGGTCAATAAGGGTGGGACCTGTACGAAAGGTAAATGGCTTTTGCACTATGTTTATAGTTTCATGTATATTGTTTATTTTGTTGTTGTTACTATAACAAAAATACCTCAATAAAATGTTTACTAAAAAAAAAGAAATGAGCTCAACTGGTAATAATTAATTGATTAATGCTACCCTGCCCTGAAATGGGACAGCATATGGGGTCCAATCTTGGCAGAAACTTCCATTACTGATGGAACCTGGGACTTTTCTGTTTGACCGATCAAACTAACATCTGCAAATGAAAGTTTACACCCACAACAATTTGCATTTATTTTTTTTATAAATGTTTCTTATTGGGTTTTTGAACAAAGTATATTTGCCGTTATGTACACAGCATGATATAAGAGAAGGGCACACACAAACATATCACAAAAAACAAAAAAAAAGTAATCATAAAAAAGAAATTAAAAAATCAAATATCGTAACTGGTAGGGTATTATGCACGAGCTCAACAGCAGCAACTCTGTACAATTGGCAAAATTATTTACAACACATAAGTAGGCATCTGTTTGTGGGGGTGAGGGGGGGATGGAGACTCGCGCTCACCTCCGCTTCAGCCGTTCCTCTCGTCTTTCGCCTGTATTCTCCTTGTTCACTGTTCCTGTAAATGCCTCCCCTCCACCTCCCTGGTTCTCCTCTATTGTTCTGTGTCTCTTCCCTCTTTCCCCCCCTTGTCCCCCCCCCCCCCCCCATTTCTGCCCCCTCATCCCCTCCTGTGGTTCGCCTTTCTTTCCTCTTCAGTTTAGCTGTGTCCCCACCCCCCGTCCCGTCCCGTCCCGTCCTCCCCGTCCCCGTCCCCCACCTCTCTCGCCCGGTCTATCTCTCCCTCTCATGCTTTGGCTACTTTCCCCTAATTCTTGGCTACCTGGCTATTCTTCTGCTTGTTCGTTGGCCACAAACAGGTCCCGGAACATTTGGGTGAATGGCTCCCACGTTCTGTGGAAGCCGTCGTCTGACGCTCGGATGGTGAATTTTGATTTTCTCCATTTGGAGAGTGTAGCGCACAAAGACTCCGTGAGACGAATAGAGTGAAGTCGATGAGGCTTTATTAAGCGTGTCTGTTCCCCCGCAGCTCGATAGTAGAATGGCCTGCGGGGGAGGACTCCGGCTTCTTATACTCCGCCTTCAGGGCGGAGCTAGAGGTCAACGGCCAACCAGGACCCGGGATCTGTCAGCCAATGACATTCGGGCTTCCAGTCCCACATGACCCCTAATACATACTACCACATTCACCCCTTGTCAAAAATGAACCCGGCGGGGTGATGCTTTGCATGGTGGTAAGGGTTTACAGGGCTGGTCCTGGGAGGAAAAACATTCATATGGCAATACAGTATGTACAATTTTGTCCTGTTTCAACTATTTACAGAAGGTATCGGGAGAAAAGCAAAATGTTCTTGTGAAAAGTCCATATATTGATTTAGATCGATGCCACGAGTCGGTCGGGCGGTCTGGTCGTCCGTGTCGATCGCCTCGGCCCCGGTGGTGGTGGTGGTGCTTGTTCTGGTGTTGTCGTCTCCGGGGGCCTTACGGTTTCAGCTCGGGCTTTATTCTTGGTCGGGCCTGAGGGGAGGGGAACCGATCCTCCTGGGAAGGGGGCGGTCGCGGGGTGCGGCGGTGGCAGGAAGGGTGAATGGTTTCTGGGGGGGTGTGTGTGTTGCCGGCGGGTGCCAGATCCCGCAGGGAGACCGTGTCCTGTCGGCCGTCGGGGTACTCCACGTAAGCGTACTGCGGGTTCGCGTGGAGGAGGTGAACCCTTTCGACCAACGGGTCCGCCTTGTGTGCCCGCACATGCTTTCGGAGCAAGATGGGTCCTGGGGCCGCCAGCCAGGTCGGCAGCGACGTTCCAGAGGAGGACTTCCTAGGGAAGACAAGGAGACGCTCATGAGGCGTTTGATTAGTGCTCGTACACAATAGTGACCGGATGGAGTGGAGAGCGTCCGGGAGGACCTCCTGCCACCGTGAAACTGGGAGGTCCCTGGACCGTAGGGCCAGTAGGACGGTCTTCCAGACCGTGCCGTTCTCCCTCTCTACTTGCCCGTTCCCCCTAGCTGGTCGTCCTGCTTGAGGCTATGCCCTTGCTGAGCAGGAACTGGTACACTAGTCACTCATGAAAGAGGACCCCCTGTCGCTGTGGACGTATGCGGGGCAACCGAGCAGTGTGAAGATGGTGTTCAGGGCTTTAATGACTGTGGCCGCGGTCATGTCAGAGCAGGGGATGGCGAATGGGAAGCGAGAGTACTCGTCCACCACATTAAGGAAGTATGTGTTGCGGTCGGTGGAGGGGAGGGGCCCTTTGAAATCCAGACTAAGGCGTTCAAAGGGGCGGGAAGCCTTAATCAGGTGCGCACCATCCGGCCTGAAAAAATGCGGTTTGCATTCTGCGCAGATGTGGCAGTCCCTTGTGACTGTACGGACCTCCTCTAAAGAGTATGGGAGGTTGCGGGACTTGATAAAGTGGAAAAACCGAGTGACCCCCGGGTGGCAGAGGTCCTCGTGGAGGGTTTGGAGGCGGTTAATTTGTGCGTTGCCACATGTGCCGCAGGATAGGGCATCGGACGGCTCGTTCAGCTTTCCGGGACGATACAAGATCGCGTAGTTGAAGCTGGAGAGCTCGATCCTCCACCTTAAGATCTTGTCGTTTTTGATTTTGCCCCGCAGTGCATTATCGAACATGAAGGCTACCGACCGTTGGTCGGTGAGGAGAGTGAATCTCCTGCCGGCCAGGTAATGCCTCCAATGTCGCACCGCTTCCACTATGGCTTGGGCTTCCTTTTCCACTGAAGAGTGGCGGATTTCTGAAGCGTGGAGGGTTCGGGAGAAAAAGGCCACGGGTCTGCCCGCTTGGTTAAGGGTGGCCGCTAGAGCTACGTCGGAGGCGTCGCTCTCGACCTGGAAGGGGAGGGACTCGTCGATGGCGCGCATCGTGGCCTTTGCGATATCCGCTTTGATGCGGCTGAAGGCCTGGCAAGCCTCTGTCGACAGAGGGAAGGTCGTGGTCTGTATTAGGGGGCGGGCCTTGTCTGCGTACTGGGGGACCCACTGGGCGTAGTATGAGAAAAACCCCAGGCAGCGTTTCAGGGCTTTTGAGCAGTGCGGGAGGGGAAATTCCATGAGGGCGCGCATACGTTCGGGGTCGGGGCCTATTATCCCATTGCGCACTACGTAGCCCAGAATGGCTAGCCGGTTGGTGCTAAAAACGCACTTGTCCTCGTTGTACGTGAGGTTCAAGGCTTTGGCGGTCTGGAGGAATTTTTGGAGGTTGGCGTCGTGGACCTGCTGGTCGTGGCCGCAGATGGTTACATTCTTTAGGTACGGGAACGTGGCCCGCAAGCCATGTTGATCAACCATTCGGTCCATCTCCCGTTGGAAGACCGAGACCCCGTTTGTGACGCCAAATGGGACCCTTAGGAAATGGTATAATCGCCCGTCTGCCTCGAAGGCTGTGTACTTGCGGTCACTTGGGCGGATGGGGAGCTGATGGTAGGCGGACTTGAGGTCCACGGTGGAGAAGACTTTATATTGGGCAATCCGATTGACCATGTCGGATATGCGGGGGAGAGGGTACGCGTCTAGTTGTGTGTACCTGTTGATGGTCTGGCTATAGTCTATGACCATCCTTTGTTTCTCCCCTGTCTTCACTACTACCACCTGTGCTCTCCAGGGACTATTGCTGGCCTGGATTATGCCTTCTTTTAGTAGCCGCTGGACTTTGGACCGAATGAAGGTCCTGTCCTGGGCGCTGTACCGTCTGCTCCTAGTGGCGACGGGTTTGCAATCCGGGGTGAGGTTCGCAAACAAGGACGGGGGTTGCACCTTGAGGGTTGCGAGGCCACAGATAGTGAGTGGGGGTATTGGGCCGCCGAATTTGAACGTAAGGCTCTGTAGATTGCACTGGAAATCTAATTCCAGTAATGTGGGGGCGCAGAGTTGGGGAAGGACGTGTAGTTTGTAATTTTTGAACTCCCCCCCCTGCACCGTTAGGGTAACTATGCAGAAACCTTTGATCTGTACGGAGTGGGATCCTGCAGCTAGGGAAATCTTTTGTGCGCTGGGATAGGTGGTCAAGGAACAGCGTCTTACCATGTCGGGGTGGATAAAGCTCTCCGTGCTCCCGGAGTCAACTAAGCATGGTGTCTCGTGCCCGTTTATTAGCACCGTTGTCGTCGTCGTCTGGAGTGTCCGGGGCCGAGCTTGATCGAGCGTTATTGAAGCAAGACGTGGTTGTAGTAGTGGAGCGTCTTCCTCGAACCCCGTGGAGCCGTCGACACTGGGGTCCGTTGTTGCCGTCCAAGATGGCGTCGGGGATGAACAAAATGGCCGCACCCATACATCGCACATGGCTGGGGGGTCACAAGATGGCGGCTGGGGTGGACAAAATGGCCGACCCCATGCGTCGTACAGGTCTGGGGTGGTCCAAGATGGCGGCACCCTTCCTCCCCTCGTGGTGGCCGGGACCCAAAATGGCGGCGTCTGCGGGTCGCACATGGGGCGCTGGGGGGGTTGGGGAGCGTTAGGACCGCGCGGGGCTCCCTCATCACTGGGGACAGCGGTGGTCGGGACCCAAATTGGTAGCGCCGGCGGGTCATACGTGGGGGCGGGGGGGGGGGTTGGGAAGTGTAAGCGGCGTGCAGGGCCGCGGTGTGTCGGGACCCAGAGTGGCTGCGCCTGTGGGTCGTACATGGGGCGCTGGGGTGGTTGGGGAGCGTAAGCGGCGTGCAGGGCTCCCTGTTCTCCCGGGACAGCGGCGACCTCGCGGGACCGGCACACAACCGCGAAATGGCCCTTTTTCCCGCAGCTCTTGCAGATTGCTGCGCGGGCCGGGCAGCGCTGCCGGGGGTGTTTCGCCTGGCCGCAGAAATAGCAGCGGGCGCCCCCGGTGCGACTTGGCGTTTGGACCGCGCAAGCCTGTGGGGTGTCCGGTGGGGGGGGTGGTTTTGTCGTGACGGGTACGTACGGAGCCCAATGGGCTGCCGCGCGGTCGGGGCCGTAGGCGTGGGTATTACGCGCGGCCACGTCTAGGGAGGTTGCTAGGGCCCGTGCCTCTGAGAGTCCTAGCGACTCTTTTTCTAGAAGTCTTTGGCGGATTTGGGAGGAATTCATACCTGCCACAAAAGCATCGCGCATTAACATGTCCGTGTGTTCATTTGCGTTCACCGAAGGGCAGCTGCAGGCTCGTCCCAAAATCAGCAGCGCGGCGTAGAATTCGTCAATCGATTCTCCGGGACTTTGCCGTCTCGTCGCGAGCTGGTAGCGAGCGTAGATTTGGTTAACTGGGCGGACATAGAGACTTTTCAGTGCTGCGAACGCCGTCTGGAAATCCTCCGCGTCTTCGATGAGGGAGAAAATCTCCGTGCTTAACCTCGAGTGCAGGACCTGTAGTTTTTGGTCTTCTGTGACCCGGCCGGTGGCCGTTCTGAGGTAGGCCTCGAAACAAGTCTGCCAGTGCTTGAAGGCTGCTGCCGCGTTCACTGCATGGGGGCTGATCCTCAGGCATTCCGGGATGATCCTCTGCTCCATAGTCCTTTTTAGGCACGCTTAATAAATTGTAGCGCACAAAGACTCCGTGAGACGAATAGAGTGAAGTCGATGAGGCTTTATTAAGCGTGTCTGTTCCCCCACAGCTCGATAGTAGAATGGCCTGCGGGGGAGGACTCCGGCTTCTTATACTCCGCCTTCAGGGCGGAGCTAGAGGTCAACGGCCAACCAGGACCCGGGATCTGTCAGCCAATGACATTAGGGCTTCCAGTCCCACATGACCCCTAATACATACTACCACAGAGAGATTCCGAGAGGTCGGACAGTCAGTCTGCAGCTTTGGGTGGTGCTGCTGACCGCCAGCCGAACAGGATTCTACGGTGGGTGATCAGGGAAGCAAAGGCAAGGGCGTCCGCCCTCCTCCCCAGGATTAGATCTGGCTGGTCCGAAACCCCGAAGACCGCCACTGTCGGGCATGGCTCCACCCTCATCCCCATCACTTTGGACATTGCCTCGAAGAAGGCTGTCCAGTACCCCGCAAGTCTGGGGCAAGACCAGAACATGTGGGCGTGGTTGGCCGGGCCTTCTTGGCACCGTTCACATCTATCCTCCACTTCCGGGAAGAAACTACTCATACGGGTTCTTGTTAAGTGGGCTCTATGTACCACTTTTAGTTGTGTCAGGCTGAGCCTTGCGCACGTGGAGATGGAGTTGACCTTATTCAGTGCTTCGCTCCAGAGTCCCCACCCTATTTCAATCCCCAGGTCCTCCTCCCATTTCTTTCTTGTTGCGTCCAGCACGGTGTTGGCCCTTTCTACCATCGGTCAACAATTTGCATTTATAACAATTTGCATTTAAAACTTAATAAAACATGCCAAGATACTTCACAGAAAAGTTAGCAAGCAAAATTTGAGACCAAACCATGGAAGGAGATCGTGGGACACCCTCCCTAATAGCACAGTGGGTGTACCTACCCCTCAAGGACTGCAGCTGTTTTCGAAAACAACTCACCATCACCTTCTGAAGGGCAACTAGAAATGGACAATAAATGCTGGCCTAACCAGCGACGCCCACATCCCGTAAATAATTGTTTTTAAATCTCACTTTTGACTTTGCTCGAACTATTTCAGTATTGTGTCAGTGTCAGTAATATTATGGGAGACATTCAAACATAAATTCACCTGATAATGCATAATGTGGGTTTGTGTTTGAAAAAATCATGTCAAAATATTCTTGATTCTGAACAGGTGCCAAGATCAGGGGTAACACGGTGGCACATTGGGTAGTACTGCTGCATTACAGCACCAGGGGCTTGTTTCGATAATGGCCTTGGGTGACTGGCTGTGTGGAGTTTGCACGTTCTCCACATGTCTGTGTGGGTTTCCTCCGCGTGCTCCGGTTTCCTCCCACAGTCCAAAGATGTGCAGGTTGGCTAGAATGGCCATGCTAAATTGTCTCTTCGTGTCCAGGGTATGCAGGTTAGATTAAGGGGCTATTGGGATAGGATGGAGAAGTGGGCTTGATTGGAGCGCTCTTTCAGAGGTTTGGTTATTCTGTATGTAGTCAGACTTCCAACCATTTAAAATAGTACAAGACCCAATTAGTGATCATTTAAACATGGGAATGGCGTGTTGGCTTTGAGTGTTTTATGGTTAAGATAATGGATGATCCATGTAAACTCTATTATTATCAATATGTGGGGTAATATTGGCAAGGCTGCATTTTCTTGCCCATGCCTAGCTTCCCTCAGAAAGTGCTGTTGGGCCCTCTTCTTGAACCCTTACATTCCTTAGGGTAATGATGCCCTTGAATGGGATTTAATTACTCCTGGAAATGGCCAAAGTAGAGTTGCCACCATAGCTCTCCAGCAAGTAGGCGTAACCACCGCTGCTCGGATTAAATTCAGTCCTGAGAGTGTTGAGTCAGTTATTGTTGATTAGGTATTGCTTGAAGGTACATCACTGTTATAACTTCGAAATAAGAGTTCACATTTATACTCCGTATAAAGAGTTCCTCTAATATGAGGTAATCTCATCATGCACCAGGTTGAACATAAGAACATAAGAACTAGGAGCAGGAGTAGGCCATCTGGCCCCTCGAGCCTTCTCCACCATTCAATGAGATCATGGCTGATCTTTTGTGGACTCAGCTCCACTTTCCGGCTGTTTCTTCAGACAAACACAAAATATGATGTACTGGAACATTGGATCAAAATATTTCTGTTGTCTCAATTTAATAGATTTGGCTACTACCACTCTCATTTTATAGCTCTGTGTTGCACTCATTGTTTACTCTGATTGGCGCTACTGATTTGAGACCTAAGTTCCTCTTGGTTTGCTCGAGGTCAATTGGAATTCAGTCAAAACCTTCCTTAACTTCCCCAGCAGAAACATAACAAAATGAGCTTTTCCCTTGCCTGTGTCACTCTGTTGGCAACCAAGATCACCACCCCACAGAGCCAGACGCAATTTCATGGTGGGGCAGACAGTGCCTTGGGCAAGAAACCTGCCCTGCAGGGCCTTTTGCCACCCAGTGTCAATGTTTAGACTGGCAGGCGCAGGTCAGAATAGGGTGGGAAACTAAGAAATGGATGAATTTCCATCTTGAAGAGGAAGCTGGGTGATGGGAGGGGGCGAGGGGATGGCCACAATCTGAAGGACCCTTCACATTTGGGGCACCCTCCCCTCCGGAACCTGGGATCTCCAGCCCTTTCACACCCCTCCACTCCACCACGGCCTATCTCCCAACACCGTGATTGCCCCCTTTCCCAACACCCCTAGGCATCCCCTACCCTCCCACCTCCAGGCCCTATCTCAGATGCGGTCCCGGACGTAGTTCCAGGCACAGCTGTTGTATCTGTTCAGGCCACTGTAGCACTATGCTTGGGTGGGCTGGAGAGTTGTCATCCAATCTGATTGGTTGACAGATCTCCAAAAGGGGGCACTTCCTTCGAAGGGTGGATGGAAAACCTGCTTACTGCCGATCAGCTCGGTTGACCACCTTACATTTATTTACCAAACTGTTTTGGCTTACTTTAAACTTAAATCAAGGTTAAGGGTAGAAGGTCATTATATTGTCACTAGACTAATTATCCAGAGACTCTGGATAAAATTCTGGGGAACTGGGTTCAAATCCCGCCACGACAGATGGTGAAATCTGGAATTAGAACAAAGAACAAAGAACAAAGAAAAGTACAGCACAGGAACAGGCCCTTCGGCCCTCCAAGCCTGCACCGACCATGCTGCCCGACTAAACTACAATCTTCTACACTTCCGAGGTCCGTATCCCTCTCTTCCCATCCTATTCATGTATTTGTCAAGATTCCGCTTAAACATCACTATCGCCCCAGCTTCCACCACCTCCGCCGAACAAACCATGAGAATTAAACGTCTAATGATGACAATGAAACCATTGCCAATTGTTGTAAAAACCCATCTGGTTCACTAATGTCCGTCAGAGACGGAAATCTTCCATCCTTACCTGGTCTGGCCTACATGTGACTTCAAACCCGCAGCAATGTGGTCAACTCTTAAATGCCCTCTGAAATGGCATACCAAGCCATTCAGTTCAAGTGCAATGAATGATGGGTAATAAATGCTGCCACAACCTTCAACCTGTGAATGAATGGAAAAAAATCTTAAATCACATCCAGTAAAACACGATTCTGTATGGGCCGAAGGGCCTGTTTCTGTGCTGTAAGACTCTATGACTCTATATCTCAGTAGCTATCTTGAGATATATCACCATAGGATCTTTCAAGGCCCAGCTGCTTTGAGTCTGAAGTAGGAATTTAATAAAGGGAGTTTACGGGCACTATTTTACAGCTGCGTCGCACTTGAGCAAGAGCACGGCGCGGCTGTTGGATCGGAGGAGAGGCCAAAATTGAGAATCGTACTAGGCGCCGATCGGTTCACGATCTAACTGGTCCGCTCCTGTTGGCAAAATCAGGATCCCGCCGTGGCAATAAACCAATCATCAACACTTAAATCCAATCTCCATACAATTAACGGAAGCGATCCCACATCTAACGGCCTCCCGTGATCTGACCACCTCCCCAGCAAGTGGTCACCTGGGCGCCGGATTAGTACACCTTTCTAAAAACGTGAAGCTGGTGGAATAGCTGCTGTGGGGATCCGAGGAGATGATGAACTATCTTTACTCCCGGGCAATGAGCCTGGGGGCACTGGGGTTGCTGCCCCAGTGCTCGATGGGGCTGCTGGGGAAGTAAATCATGGGTGGGGGGTGTCTCAGCATCCGTGAGTCTGCCGTGCCACACCCTGGATCGTGTGAATCCATAACGGGGGCAACCTCAGCCCCTGCCTGTCTGTCCCACTCATCACCCATAACTCCCACTCACTTTAGAGGCCTCTGGTTGTGCGGTTGAAGGCTATTGCAAATTGGGAATTAGCAATCGTAGTTAAGTGAGCACTTCACAGCTCCCAAGTGGATTACCGTGTGTAGGCGTGCCATGTAGAATGTGGGAGTTACTGCCTAGCATTCCAATCAGACCGCGATGTCTCAACACTGTGCTTGAACACTGCAGGAAGCAACAACACGGATGCAGCAGCCACCACCCAAACACCCAGGGGCTGGGCCCCAGCGCCGGGAACATTTCCGTGATCAGAGGGTGGGTGAGTGCACCGGGGAGGGGTCTAACGCCCAGTTCAGGTAATTTTATGTGCGGATGTCCATGGTACAGGGTCAGGTGACCAGGGGCCTCTGCTGCAGCCGGGTCATGTCAGATGGCAGGGGTTCTGGGAAAGGGGGAGCAATGGGAGAATAGAGGGTCCTGGGGTGGAAGACATGGCTGGTCGCCAGACTCTCACCCTCTCCAACACCTTACAGGTATTACACGAGATGGATGATACCTTGGACCCTGCAGAGGCTGCCATTGTGGTGTTGGCAAGCCAGGCAGCCTGACGCAAGAGAAGGTGCCTCCACAGAAACTTGTGTGGCTCATGTGCAGAGCCCCTCCCCACACCCTGAGGACCCAGCCGCCCAGCAGGCCAGAGAAGGACCCAAAGGGGAAGGTGGGTGATGGCCCAAGGTGTACACGTGTCGCTGGTCTTTCAAGCAGATGATTAACAGCGTGTGCCTCAACAAGGGGATGGTGTGGTACCTGTGCCATATCCTTGTGAATGTGGCACCACATGGAGGAGTAGGATATCCGCTCCCAGTGGCCTTCAACGCTACCACAGCCCTGAACGTTTGCACCTCAGTATCTTTCCAGAGCTCGAGTAGGGACTTTTGTGGCATCGCACAAGCTACAGCCCACAAGTATATCTGTGAGGTCATGGATGCCCTGTTTGCCTTGGCAGCACACAATATAAACTTTGACATGGACTAGGCCCAAAAAGGGTGCCTGGGAAGCATGATTCTCCACTATCGACGGGATGCTCCAGATCCAGGGGGTAATCGATTGCACGCATGTCACCTTGCATGCACCAGGCTGTCTGGGAGTGCCCTATATCAACAGAAAAGGATTCCACTCCCTGAACATCCAGTTCGTGTGTAACCACCACCTCAATATCTTGCATATGTGTGCACGCTTCACAGGGAGTGTGCACAGCAGCTACATCCTTGGGCAGTCGGACAGCCCTGCCTCTTCAAGGACCACTCCATGATGGCCAGTTGGCTCTTGGGGGACAAGGGGTACCCGCTGAGGACCTGGCCAATGACGTCAGTACAGAGACCCAGTACAACAAGGCCCATGTGGCCACACGGGCTGTCATTGAGCGGTGCATCAGACTGCTCAAAATGCAGTTCCGATGCCTCGACTGCTCTGGCGGTGCACTGCAAAACACCGCCTAGTGGGCCACCCACTTCGCGATGGTCCGCTCTGCGTTCCACAACT